>NW_023425515.1:53018390-53438390 GCF_014108245.1 Pipistrellus kuhlii | reverse complement strand
CAGTAGTTCTCAACACACAGCCCTTCCTTCCTCCCCGTCTCTAGACTTCTCTCTCTGGAGGTTGTCTGTGTTGTGCTGTGTGTCTTCCCTCTCATTTTAAATTACTTGTAGGAAAACCTCTTGGAGGTTGTTCTTTCCATTTACAGAAGCCAAGTTACCATCTAAAAGTGGTTCTGACTTTGAAGTTACATAAAGTTGATACTACATTAAGGTCTAGTGTGAAGAATTATGGTTTTAATAGGATAATAGGCCTCATCTTCTCCCTTTAAGATTTGTTACCAGGGCATCATGAAGAAAGGGAGTCATGTTCAACTCCTCTCTCATCCAGTTTAAAACATAACTGAATGAGAAAGTTTGATGGTAATCCCCATCAATCTACTACTCATCATCCATCAGCGGAGCTTTCTATTTTGTTATTGGATGATAGGTGTACAGACTTGGGTTAGAATTTGTGGTATATGATAGTGGTGCTCAATCTTTCCCATGCACCAGGACCACCTGGAGAACTTATTAAAACACATTGCTGGGTGCCACCCGCAAAGGTGCTGACTCAGTGGGTCAGCGGTGAGGCTAGAGGGTTGGCATTTACAAGGTTCAGGAGACGCTGCTGCTGCAGGAACCACACGCTGAGGCCCCCTGGCTTATGATAGTCTAATCACTGGCCCATGCTTGTTTGTTCAGTTGGTCTTGGTAATAGAACCAGATAAAAATTAGGACCTTAACCATCACTTACCTATATCCATGTGCTTCTTTCTATCTCATCTTCCATTTACCCATTCTGAACTCTGTTCATTATTCTCTCACTGTTTGTAAAATTTTTTTAAATACTCCTTATCAGGGTATAGAAGTTCCTTTCCATTCTTAATTTACTGAAACTTTAAATCATGTGTTTGTGTTGAATTTTATCAAATGTTTTGTCTGCACTTATTGAACTATGAAAAATCTTTTCCTTTTAAAGTTATTTTTGCATTCAGGAAGAGTTATAGTTTCTGGGTGTTTTTTTTTAAAAAAAATATATATTTTTTTTATTGATTTCAGAAAGGAAGGGAGAGGGATAGAAATATCAATGATGAGAGAGAATCACTGATGGACTGCCATCTGCACGCCTCGTAGTGGGGTCATGTACCCTGACCGGGAATTGAATCATGACTGCCTGGTTCATAGGTCAAAGTTCAACCACTAAGCCATGCCAGCCAGGCTGGGTGGGCTACTTTTAAGCTTTATTTTTATAAATAATAATTTATCCTTGCATACCTGGGGCAAAGCTACCATGGTCAAGGTGTACTATCTTATTTTTAATACATTGTTGGATTTGACTTAAATGGATATACGAAGAATATGTGCTATGTTTATTCAGTCGTTAACTTATCCTTGGGAACATCACAGCATCCCTTGGGAGATACAAGCACCTTGGTTTGGACTTGTTCAGACTGTCCTAGCACAGGCCTAGAGAATGTTATTTCTGATTGATTTTCATATCTGTGGCCTAGGTGTGGGACTGGGAGAGAATGTGAAGGTAAGAAATGACAGTAGTTGGGGTTTTTCAGATCCTGTTGGATAAGAGGAATAGAGTTCCCGAACCAAAGAAACCTCTGCTCTTCCTTCAAAGAAAGCCAATACCTCAACCTAGGCTTCCAACTCCAACCTTGGAAATGACTTCCAATGTAAGTTTGAAACTTTTCTATTTAAAATGCAAAATTTAACATTGCTGTCCGTTTACTCTTAGGATAGTTTGAGTTAAAAACAAACCTAATTTAACAGTGTTAATTTATGTTGCCTTTATTCTTATTTTCAAACATCAAACACAGTCACAAAAACAAGTAAAATGAGATGAAATGAAATCTAAATCTAATTCTTTGAAAAATAAAACACAAAGAATAAGTTTTCCCAAGAAAAGTAGGCATCAGAAGGTAATCCTTGTGTGTGTCAAATAAAACAAAAAAAGGATTGAATGATGATCAGTTACTATAATTATCTGCCCAATGGGGAGGTGGCTGATGACAGAGAAGAATGGAATGTTAGAAAGTGGCGAGGACAGGCTGAGTTCTGAGGTAGGACTGGCTCCACGGGCCATACCTCACCTTCACAGATCCCAAACTCAGTCTGAGCGCCAGGTGCCTGAGATGGCTAAGACTGACCAGAATAAGCAAACCCACAGCAAACTGCCAGAGATGCCAAAATGCAAATGTATTACTTTATGGGGAGAAATAAAACTGCCTGGTGGATCAGGATGCTCCTCACTGGTAGGTCAGCCCATTATCTCCCCATAGAGGGCAATTCTCACAAGAAGCCAGATTGTGTTCAGGAGGTTACACTTTGTCAGAGGGAGGACAGTGGACAGATCAACTCCCTAGCACCTCTGATGGGCCATCTGTGGAGGGACTGGAATGCCCCCATTGCCTGGCTAGGACGTGGTCTGGACAATACTCCCGTTTTAGACCTTGTGCCACCACTGCCGGTGGTTAACACATCGTCTATCACGTGTTAATGCCATTGATTTTACTGCTGCTTTATTTTGCATTCAGATGCCTTAATTAGATTTTCCCACTCTGCTCTTTCTGTTGGTGTTTATTTTTGTTGTTGTTGTTGTTTTTTATAAATGTATTTATTGATTTTAGTGAGAAAGGAAAGGAGAGGGATAGAGAGATAGAAATATTGATAAAAGAGAGACATCATCTGCTGCCTTCTGCACACGTCCTATCCGGGATCAAGCCTGCAACCCAGGCAAATGCCCTAACTGGGAATTGAACCAGGAACTTCTTGGTTGATGGGTAGATGCCCAACCACGGAGCAACACCAGCTGGGCTGCTCTTTCTGCTTTTGACACATAGTTATTAAAGGTGATTTTTTATAAATGGCTAATCTTGTCTACTATATTCTGATTTTACCAGTTTTGTTAAATTTTTGTGAGAAGTACCTCCCTCTAGACTCTGACCTAGATTAACTGTATCCTTTGTCTACTCATGATCACACATGAAAAAACTATTGCAAAAGGGATGCTATAAATAATACTTTCAGCTTTAAGAATGATTTTGCTGGAAAGAAGTATAGGGAAATGAAAATTGTTTAAGTTATAGGTATAGTATGATAGTGGGTTAATTTTTAAACTTTTTATGTGATTTGTTAATGATATTTATGATGAAAAAATAATAATGAAGTTTAATAATAAAGTAAGTAACATTTAAAATACTATATGTTCAATGAAGGTAGAGACCATTGTTAATTTCTCTGTAAATCCTTCTGACATCTAACACAGTCTCTTTTATTTGATCAAAGTCTTTAAAAAATATTTGATACTGACTGCTGTTCTCAAGCTGCTTGGTTCTCCCTTTGTTCTTTTAGGAAGAAGAAGATATAGAAAAGGCTGTTATCTTCCTTCAGAAGTTACTCCGGGGCAGAGTTATTCAGAACGTGGTGTGTAGGGTCCGACCACTGGCCATGTGCTTCTCCTCTGAAAACAGATTTACAGAATGTGCATGTGCTCGGTTCCTTGGGGTGAACTGCCTTATGGAACTACACTCTTTTTTTTTCTCGTGTGTGTGTGTGTGTGTGTGTGTGTGTGTGTTTAACTTTATTCTTATTGCTTACACTATTACAGATGTCCTCATTCTCTTCCCCCTTTGCCCACTCCACCCAGCCCTCGCCCCACCTTCCCTCTGGCCATCACTGTTGCCTGTGTCTGCGGGTTATGTATATATGTTCTTTGCACCTATACTCTTGAATTACCTACGTATTCCTTTCTACTGCCATAGACTGTCCAGTTGGGTGACACAGTGTCAAGGAGAGGAATAGTCTGCCTGCTGTTAGCTACAGGTGTAGCCAAGATAGTGTGAAAGTGGTGTCCTCCTGGAATGGCTAAATCCGGCAATTTTCTTACCTGACTTTTGATCATTAAAATATCACCAACCAAGTGGATTCCCTAATTTTCCACAAAGTCATAACACAACTATTTGAGCCGTACTTCGCTGGCAATACCTGAATAATAAATGAAGTAACTAAATAATAACTACAGTGGAACCCCTACTCAATGGCCACATTATGCCTTTTTTTATTCTACATATATCATCTCATTTCCCCTATAACTTACCCTACATTACAGGCAAGTAATGTAAGTCTGAGAGAGAGTATGTTAATTAACAGCAAATTCAACTCTGGTCTTGCTGACCGGGAAGCCTTACATTATTTATGCTGCCAGAGCAAACACTCGGTTTGAAAAGTGGACTGACATAAAGTCCCAGCTAAAAGGAGTTATTTCTCCACAGACAGTAATAACTCTTAAAAGACTCTATTATGAAGAGCAAGGCCAGGGAAGCCGGGTGAGCATTTTTCCTTCAGCATTATTCTTTACTCTCCTTTTGGGATTTCCCAGGAGAGGTGCCTCAGTTCAGACAGCACATTGTGTATTACAAACCAGGGCAGAACTATAGGAAAAGAAAATACAGCTATGAAATATACCACCCCTAGCTTTCTTAGGGAAGAAGGAGCACAGGAAATGAAGGCAAGTTCAAGTTTCTTAACATGACCCTGTAGTGGTCCCCTTGCCTTTGAAAGGCATTTTAAGAAACCGGGTCAACAGCTAACTGCTAGCTAAGCTCCCTCCTCGGCCTGAGCAGCCGCAGGTGCAGTGAGAGGGCTGGCCTCACTCTGAGGAACACACAGGCTCTGTAGTCCCAAAAGGCGGAGCGGAACCCGCTCTTCCTAGGTCACTGCTTGGGGAGCCCTCGTGCCCGACACGAAAGATGCTAATTTGCAGGTCTCTGTGATCTGGCTTGATACAGATGTTTGAAGGGAAAGAAAAGCGGCTGGAGCTGATCCAGGAGCTGCGCACCACCCACGCGCTGCAGGAGGACGACCGGCTGGTGAGGAAAATGGAGAAGCAAGTGACGCTGGCCCTGCAGCGGCAGAGGAACCTGCACGAGCACAAGGTTCTCTCCCTTTCCTTCTTGTTCCATTCTTGTCACGTTTTCTCCCTTGATTTCTACTATTGTGTGAGCAATATTATAATAACAATAAGGGAACTGATGAAAAAGAAGCACCCCCCACAAGGCCGTCCCTCTAGCACAGTCAGCATTTTTAAACAACGCTGCTGAGGTCTATAATTAGAATGGGGTGTGCCCTCACTGCATTGAATATGGTCTTATGTTCCTTATTTGCAAAAAGAAGAAAAAAGAAACCTACATTTTAAAAGGTTTTCCCTTTCATTTTTTCTTAAACATTTGATGACTGTACTATATTTCAGTTAGTGGGAGCTTAGCAGAATGACTAGTAATAAAGACAAAAAGAAAAAAAAAGAAATAGATTTAAATATCAGCACTTATTGAGCTTTGGGGATAAGTCATGCTGGTTAAAACGCATATTAAATATGTTAATAGCTCATGGTATCCTGTGACTTTCATCATGACCTCTGCCTTCTGCTGACCTAATAGCAGCTGGTAATAGCAGCTCTCACCCAACAAGCATAAATGTCTCTCTGTTCTCTTCTGTGCTCATCTCCGTAAGCACCGTTTCTAATGCTGCTGACTACAATGTAGATGCACTTTTCTACCTCTCCCGCTAGCCTGTTAATCCGAGTGGAAAACCATCTGTTTGCACAGTGTTTGGTGCTGTAAGAAAGTGAATTTACAGCAAAGCCGCTATGATCTACCTTTAACTACACACATAACTCTCGTGCTGTATGGGCTTGGGCTCAAATGTTAAGAGGCTTGGAAATGTGCACAACTTTACTTCTTTAATATATTTGATTTTTTTACAGAGAGGGATAGAGAGCTAGAAACACCGATGAGAGAGAATCATTGATCAGCTGCCTCCTGCATCCCCCCCCCCCCCCCCCTCCACTGGGAATGCACCCGCAACCAAGGCACATGCCCTTGACTGGTTTCGAGCCTGGAACCCCTCACTCCATAGGCCGATGCTCTATCCACTGAGCCAAACCGGTTTCGGCACAACTTTACTTCTTTTATGTGACCGCAGGACTGGATGGTCCCTGGGTTTGGGGAGCTCGTGTAGGGGAGAGGGGAATAAATCCACGGGCTGGGAGACCCAACTGAAGGACCAGAGGAGAAGAGAATGTGGGTACAGGAGTCTCTGAGTCTGAGAGGCCTGGGAATGATGGAGACAGGGCTGCACTTTTCTGTTCAGAGAGAGAGCAAATGCCCTGGAAGTGCCAAGTCCCAGGATCTGGGTGGGAAAATGCCCTCTTTGGCCCTTGGAGGTTGCTGATTGTAGACTTTGGCAGATAGACCTAAGCCAACCCAGGCTTTTCAACTCTATTCCATTTAGTGGACATATACACTGAGTGGCCAGATTATTATGATCTCTGAACACATAATAATCTGGCCATTCATTATGTGTGTGTGTGTGTGTGTGTGTGATATATATATATATATATATATATATATATATATATATATATATATATATGACATGGGTGGTTGGCCGGCCTGCCTGCTGGTTGAACTCCTGGTGGAGGGGACAATTTGCATGTTAGCTTTTTATTATATAGGATATACACTGAGTGGCCAGATTATCATGTGTTCAGAGACCATAACAATCTGGCCACGCAGTGTACCTGACTGATATCATGTCAGCTAAGAGAGGAGGTAGTGGGAAGAGCTGTCATGCAGCCAAAGACTCACCCTGCTTACCTTCCACCGTACTAAACACACTGGTGATGTGCAGGGGTCAGATGGAGCGGGCACCTCATGGATACCTCTCCTTTTTTCCTCTTACATTTTCTGTGGAAAACAATCCAGAAAATGCACAGCTCCCAATTATGTAGTGTATTACGTGATGTGACTGCAATGGAATCACCTTGCTAAATATATTTTTTATTTAATCTTCAAATTAAAATTTACTACCAGAGCATACCTTTCTTGTTGAGGGAGATTAGACATGAACAGGATTTAAAATCTCAGGATTTTAAAGGTTGTCTTACTCTCCCCCCAAGCCCCACCCCCTAACACACACACACACACACACACACACACACAGAAGTGAGATAGCTGTGATCCCTGGAGATGAGGAGGAAATCTGTTTGTGATCTCTAGACTGAATGATGGCTGCTTACAAATGTTAGGAGTAGTGAGACTCTTGCCCGTTCTTTCCACCTCTCTTACTGTGTAATTAAAGCTGGACTTTGTGGTTAGAAGGTAGATGTTGGCTGGGCAGTGGGTAAGGATGAGGATGAGTGTGTTGGACTAACAACTACACTTGATTGACAGTCTCACCCAGTAGCCACCTTGGAGATCTGTGCAGATTTCCTCTATTCAAATATGAACCAGAGGGGAAGTGAGCACAGAGGCCAACTGTCAGTATTAAAGTAACATGTGCCTGGGAGTATAGCTCTTCCCTTTATACTTGAGAATGGGAGAGGGAACAGGTGGGAGTGGCAAAGGATACTGTCCTTTAAATGCCTTTATTCTCCTCCAGAGGCCCAGTGCACGAATTCCTGCCCCAGTGGGTCCCGCCGCCTGGCCTGCGGGTTTGGGCCAAAACCAGCTCTCTGACATCTTCCAAGGGATCCTGGATTGTGAAAGGGCGCAAGCCAGGCCAAGGGACCCAACAGATGTTTTATCAGGGCCAAGGAAGGATTGTGGGAGGATTCTGGGGTATGTCTGGCCTGTCTTGCTCAGTCCTGATTGGCCAAACCTCAGCAGCAAGCTAGGGTGGAGCATCTGCTCCCCCTACCCTCCATGTGAGTACATGTCATAGTGAGTGTTTGAGTGGCCTTAGCATATCATTACCATATTACATTTTGATTGGTTGAACAGCTGGCAGATCGACCAGACACTTTAGCATATTTGGCTTTTATTATATAGGATGTGTCAAGGCCAGAACAGATAGACACTGTGGCTTATTCCTGGCCAAGAACTCTAGGCCTTTATTTTACCTTAAGAATCATATAGACATGTATTTTTCCTGCTCTATTTCAAAGATAGTTGTTAATGACTTTGAAGTTATTGTTTTCTACTTTCATGTTATTCAAGATCTTAAAATTTCCCCAAACTTATGTTAAAGGATGAGGCATTAAGAAAATAAAAAGGTATCATAAGTGAATTTTTAGGAGATTCTATTTTTTTAAACTCCATTGCTATCTTTAATAAAACCCTTGACATTTCTCTTCCTGTCTTGGAATTCATAGCACTTTATTTGGATAAAATTGAGCCCAACTGTCAAGGCTCAGTGATTGAGCATTGACTTATGAACCCGGATTCTCAGTCAGAGCACATGCCCAGGTCGTAGGCTCGATCCCCAGTTTGTAGTGTGCCAGAGGCAGCCGATCAATGATTCTCTCTCATCATTGATATTTTTGTCTCTCTTTCCCTCTCCCTTCCTCTCTGAAATGAATAATATATATTTTTAATTGAAATTTAGCTCTTTTTTTTGTTAGTGTTAATCCTCACCCAAGGATATATTTCCATTGATTTTTAGAGAGAGTGGAAGAGAGAGGGAGGGAGGGAGTGAGGGAGGAGAGAGAGAGAGAGAGAGAGAGAGAGAGAGAGAGAGAGAGAGAGAGAGAGAGAAACATCGAAGTGAGAGAGACACATCGATTAATTGCCTCCTCATGCTATGACCAGGTTCAGGGCTTGAGCCTGCAACCCAGGTATGTGCCCTTGACTGGAATCAAACCTGCAATTCTTCAGTCCCTGGGGCAACGTTCTATCGCTGAGCCAAACTGACTAGGGCTAAACTTGAAATTTTTTTAAAAAAATGCATCCTGTGTAGACACCAGCAGATTTCTTTGCTAAATCCTCTTTATAACTTGAGGACTATAAGCCTACAGTGACTGACGGAACAATCTGCTTATGTCTAAGATTGTATCATAAGTTTTCCTAGTTGACGGAACCCTTAGAATGGGGCCAGTCTAGAGAGAATATTCCTAATAAAAACCAAGTGCAGTCTGAAAATAAAGTTACTCTCAAGAGTTCTGGGTAACCCAGCCTTCCTCGTCCTAAATCCCCATTTTCAGTGGAACTTGTATCCTTAAGATGACATTATTTTTAAGGTGTCGCTAATTGAAAACCATCTGGCCGGACTGGAAGGAAGGGCGCTGGCAGACATGTTCGACTTCCTGTCCAAAGAGCTGGTGAGACTCCAGGAAGAGAGGAGGATCCACGCCTTTGCCATGCTGGCCGAGCGGCAGCGGAGGATGCGGGAGGCCGAGGAGAGTGGCCGGCGCCAGGTGGAACAGAGGCGCCTGCGGGAGGAGGACGAGATATTTAAGGAGGCAAGTGAGGGCAGCGGGACATCTGGAAGCTGTTTGTAAGGAGCAGAGTCAAACCGAAGGAAACTTAAGAAATGAAATGGCTTTTGTTTTGTAATTTTCATTGTATTCAACAAGTGTATATTGAGGTCCTGCACAGACACACATTTCCTCATTAACGCACGCATGTACAAGCACAATGTGTCCAGAACCTTACATGTTTGTAAAGATATACAGAAACACACAAGTATATTTATTACTACAGGTGGAACACAGTAAACTTCCCAACCCTGGACTCTCATAAGACTCAGCTAATTGTTCCATAAGTCCAACTTGATTCCCAGGAAGACTCTGGCTCCCTAGAACAGGCATGCTGTACATCCCGTGGTGCCTCCCATCCCACCAGCATAGATCACTGTGTACAGTAGACATTGAGCAAATCTATTTTGACTTGAGGCCCGATGCACGAAATTCATGCAAGAGTAGGTCTTCCTCCCCCCAGCTGCCGGCACCAGCTTTCCTCTGGCACCTGGGACCCGGGCTTCCCTCGCAGGCCAGGCTTCATCCAGAAGGTCCTCTGGAAGGATGTCTGGTCTAATTAGCATATTACACTTTTATTATTATTGGTTGGTTGCTTGGTTGACACTGAATTAAGATGGTCATTTGGGGTCTCTCGCAGGGAAGACACAGGGATTCATTTATGGATTTGGTGTTTTACAAGTAGTTATAGTGCCAGTCAAGAAACAGGTGCTGAGTCCCAAGATACACAGAAATATCCAGACATGAAATAAAAAAAAGTACCCTTCTCCAAAGAAGCTGAAAATCTGTTGAGATAGAATAGGTACAAAACTAAGGATGCTGCACGTGATGCTTCCTGTGTATCTACCTGTGAAATAGGCAAAACCAAACTATTAGTGTGGTTCCTACTTAGGGAGCAAAACTGTAAGAAAAGGAAAATGTTTGCTGTAAAATTGTGAGGGGGAAGGGGACTGTGGTCAGGAAGAACCCTCGGCAGTCTCCTGGGATACTGGCAATGGCTGATGGGTGCTGGCTTTCCTATGATTCATTACATGTACATTCATTCACACTTGTCTGCAGGTGTTTTCTGTTTCATAGTTTGAAGAAAGCTTTAGAAAGAAGCAATGTAGATGGATAAGATGGCTCAGAGAGTTCATCACAGATCCAGGATCCCTCTAGCTTTCTGTCCCTAAGGCCTGGCCCTCATGGCGGTTTAAGATGACTTCTGGTGCTCCACATCATGTCCCCATGAAATGAGGAAGGAGAAAAGGGGGGGAAATAAAGCTAGGTCTTTCCTTTTAACAATCCATTCTGGAAAGTGCCTGCATCACTTATGCAGGCACTCCCTTGGCTAGAACTATGGGTGCTAGGAAGTGCGGTCTGTTCTAGGGACCTATTGGCTCAGCTAAAACCCAGAGGTTCTATTATTGAAGAGGAAGGACATTGGGAAATGCCTTAGTCTCTGCCACAGTTAGGTAGTGGATGTAGGAACATAGCCGGAATCCAGGATCTTCTTGCTATGTGTAGTGTCCACCCCCGAGGAAAATACACAATTCTAAAATGGGTTAGAAAGGGTAGAAAGGTGGGTTAGAAACAGATGGTCTAGAAAAAAGTAGAAAAAAAGGAACAATCAATGAAGGGACTTAACGAACCTCAGTAAATGAGCTAAAAAAAAAAGTTACCAATGTTCATTTTTCTTGTCTTGTTTATATTAGTATTCCTGTTCTCAGTAACTGTGGGCATTTGGTTTTTTTTCCAGGTGGTTAAAGTTCACCAGAGTACTATATCTTCATATCTGGAAGACATAATTCTGAACACCGAAGCGAATACTGCAGAAGAACAAGCCAGGGCGGAAATTGAGAAGATGGCTCAGGAAATCAATGACATTGCTTATGAAATGGAAAACCGGTATGTGCCAAGAGAATGGATGGCAGCATAGAGAGCCCACTTGCTGGTACTTAATATGTACTTTCCAGGAGCTTAAGAGTTCACCACCAAGGAAACACAAGTATATAGCTCATGTGTCAGTGCCCATTGTTTTATTATTATTAGCATAACGCTTTAGAAGCTGACATGCGTTAGAAGCTCTGCATGGTGGGAGCCCTGGGAATAGAAGTCTCAGCAGCCTGGTTCCCTTTTACATTACTTGCTTTAGAATACCTCAAAGCATGGAAGACATGTGAATAAGTGATTGCACCACTACTTGGACTCCGCCCCGCGGTGTGTGGCTCCCATGTATAAGCTGTATTTCTAACATTCCCCTCCTGGCTGGCAGGGTACATGAAGGGCGGGGCCAATCTGACTTTTCCATGGGGTTAACCAAGCTCACCGGGAATGTGATATTTCAGATCACTTAACCAAAGGAGAGGCGATGGTGGAGTTCCTTCACCAGTCAGGAGGATCCAAGGACAGCCACAAAGAAAGTTTAATTTGTTTATTTTTTAGTCGAACTCAGCTTCAGTCAGAGGAGATTGTTGCCGAGTTGGTTTATAGTTTCCTGATCCCAGAGGTGCAAAAGGACTTCGTCAAAGAAAAAGGTAAGCCCGTGCAAACGCCTCACTTTGTGACTTTTTAAAAAGATAAACTCTTTCACTATCTTACAGATTTAACACTGAGCAGCAGTATGGGGAAATTTCTGAAGGAGAATCACTGGGCTTTCTTATTTCAGAGCTTGTCCAGCTCTCTTCCTGCTGATTCCAGATACACGCACCTCTAGTTAGATGGGCAACGTTCTTATAAGCGTGGCCAAGCATCCAGATCCAACCCTCCTTTGAGAGGGAGTTCCCATGTTCCAGAAGAAGTATATTTTGTGATTTGATTTTTTAAAAACATAAAGTAAATGTTGCAAATATGTGGGATTTTCTAAATGAAGCAGCCTGTGGAGGCAGGGCACATGCAAGGTGGCTGTTGAATGCCGGGGTGGTGGGGGGGCCTGAAGGGTCTGACACTGCTCTGCTGCTCCCCTGCGTCACGGATGCCTCCTGTGGCTGCAGGTCCGAATGGCAGAATAAATACCCTCAGATGTCACGTGTCAACAGCGGGTGTTTTGGAGGATGGATGCCTTTAGTAAACAGATAAGGAGAAAAAAGTGTGTCTCAAAAAAAGAATATTCTTTTGGAGCTTTCAGACTATTGGTGACAGACCCGATCCCAGAGGGAGGGGTGCAGCCAGAGGTCAATACTTAAAGTGAAATAACATCTGAGTAGGTGTCAGAGTTATTAAGGGGGATTCTGGACAAGTTTAAGAGAAGTGTAGTATTTTAGGTCATTTAACCAGGATAAAGGAATGATGGGGGGGGGGGGTTCATGAATTTGAAGAGAACAAAAAAATACCTTATTTGCCCATTATATGACTGCAGTATAATTTCTTAAACCAGTACTCTCTTGGATAAGCATTTAGCTCCTTTCCAGTGTGTTTTTCTATAAGTAGTGGTGCTGCAGTCAGTATATTTTACACATGTCCTGGTTGTGCTGCTGAGAGTAAATTCCTAGCAGTGAATAAGGAATGTGAATTTTACATTTCGATAGGTACTACCAAATTGCTTCACAGAAAGATTGTTCTAACTCATATTCCCACCAGCAGCATACAGTAGCGCCCATACGAGCAAAATTTAATTTTCAGGTAATAAATAATTCTGTGTTACCTTACTTTATAAAAGGGATGTTGTGTTATCTAGATCCTTAAGAAAATATGCTACTCCTTTCTACTTCTCTGAGTTCCCAAGTGAGGTCAGCCTGTGTCAGATAAATCCTACCCCAGGGAATCCAAAGAGAGGGGAAAACTGTATTTATCAGTTACTCCTTTGTGACCCCCTCCTCCAGCTTCTCCTGGCTCTGAGGGAAGGAGCTGGAGGGGGACTTGAGCTGAAGGAATCCAGTTGGACTTGTTTGTAAGCACACTGGACAAATCCTTAGCTTCTTCACTTTATATATTTTAAAATACTTCTTTTTAATTGATGAGAGAGAGGAAGGGGCAGAGAAAGAGAGAGAGAGAGACATAGATTTGTTGTTCCACTTATGCATTCATGCATTCATTGGTTACTTTTTGTATGTGCCCTGGCTAACTGGAGATTGAACCCACAACCTTGACAGATGAGGACGATGCTCTACCCAACTGAGCTCCCCAGCCAGGGTGGCCTCCTCTCTTGATGTGCATCAAATCAAGAAAACCTTATGGACAGGGGGCACGTACTGGAACCTTTGTTTCTCTTTCCGAATAAGGGAGCCATATGTATTATATGTACTCTTGACCCCAATTTAAGATATTATATGCAGTCCATTTTGAGATATATATATATATATATATTTTAGTTGAGGGATGGGAAATACCTGAAGAGACCTGTATATAGGTGTAAAATAACAGTAACTACCAAATTTTAAATGCTTCTAAGTTCTAGACAAGGTACTAATCATGCTTAAAAGTACCTGATCTAAATTTCTTACAACAGCTGTAGGTGTGTTCTCATTATTCAGTTAAGGAACTTAGTACTTAGACACATTGCAGGTTTGAACCATGATCTATGTGGCTCCAAAGTCCCCCTACTTTGGGGCATGTTACTGAGAAGTGCTACAGGTTGCTGTGTGATTTACCCTGTATAAATTGGACGGTTACCCGAAGAGCATAGAATCCACAGGACTCCTTACTGCCCTTTGCTAGCTATATGACTTTGGCAGATTACTTAATCTTTCTGTGTCTCAGTTTCTTCATCCGAAAATGGGGATATTAATAAAACTCTCTTTTAGTGTTGTGAGGTTTAAATGAATAATTATATGCCAACTGCTTAAAACAGTGCCTGGCATAAAATAAGGACAAATGCTGAATGCTAACATCATCATCAACATCATCATGATTACTCCTTTGCAAGGGGAATGGGATGTTTAATGTACTAAGCTTTGATGATAAACATTCTTAAGTGTGTGGTGCTAGGACCACCTTCTAACGCCATGAGCTTCCATATTAGAAACTGAGGCTCAAAGGGCAGTATGGGGCACCTTACCTTTAAGTCATTTATGATCTTTGTGTTATAAAATTTGCAATTCTGATGCAAAATTATCATTTCTATCACAACTGTCTTGAAAACATGTGAGAATGAATTAGCTCAGACTTTCAGAGTAAAAATTCTTTTGTCACTTGGCACAGTGAGGAACGCACAGCGGAAGCATATTCTTGCAGCCCATCAGATAATCCACGGGTACACAGGAGACATGCTTGCAAGGGACTTTGCTGAGGAACCACAAGATGAGGACTCAGACATTGACGAGTTCCTTAAGTAAAAACCCCAAAGTGAGAAAGACAGCTAAGGTGAGTTTGATTTTTCCATTTGGAAGGAAATAGAGAGGAGGGAACATAGCATTATTCATATATAATAATAAAAGCATGAAATGCAAATCAGCCAAATGGCAGAACAGCTGAACGACCGTCTGGACAACCACACTATGACACCAGGCCAGCCAAGGTGGGTGCGATGCCACTGGTTGGGGGCCCCGCCATTGCCCCATGATCACCTCTCGGAGCTCCATGACCCATCGCCCCCCGGAGGGAGGCCCAGGCTACCTGGCCCGCGGCGCTGTGTTGGGTGAGCGGGGCCTCCCTCTGTGGGGCATCGATCAAGGGATTCCCAGACCTTGAGCAGGTACAGGCCGGGCTGAGGGACCTCCCCCATTCCTCCCCCCAGTGCATGAATTTTGTGCACGGGCCTCTAATACTCTAATCATCATCATGTGAAAAGATTGCCCATTGTTTAAGAAGATGAAATACTTAAATCGGCATATTCCATCTAAGATATGGAATATGCTATTGAAATGTAAAAGAATATAGTAGATATTAGAGCAGCTGGACTCTTGTGACCAGAAAACGGGACTCGGGATTATTTTTATGATTTCTTTTAGCGTGTGACTGTACTTATCACAAATAAAGCTGGAAAAAAAAAAAGAGCTTGTTCTCATGGAGGTTCCCCTATTGCATTGTGCCAGTTGTAAGCATAGCACAAGGCACAGCCTGCCTGATTCCAGCTCAGATGCCTTCTGCAATGTCCACCAGGGGTTGGGTTTAGGCTCAACTAAATAGTCACATGCATGGACTAACATGGACCACGTTTGATAGGATTTGTGTATCAGTATACTCAGCAAGATACAAGGCAGGAACCACAGCGTCCAGCAGAGGCTCAGGCAGTTCTCTTCCTGTGGGAGCTCTTGTGTAGCCACACAGAAGAACACAGCCACATTCTTTAGCCCCCAGGTTACATAGTTCAGGGACAAGGAAAAGAGATTCACATTAAGTGGGTGCAGGAGTTGTCTGGTTTACGTGCCCCAGGGCCAGTATCGCTTGCAATAATTCCACAGGCAGAGTTTCCAGGGTCCCCAATGGATTTGCCCAGTTACAAAAGTCAGCACACTCAGGGAAACTCAAAGCTACAGTTTCCTATTCAGTATTAACAATTCACTTATAACCCTTCCCAGTAAGATTCTAGTTACCACTCAGGGTCAATTTTGCCTCAAGTAGTGTTGGTAAATTCCTGACACATATCCCCTATCAGATTACTAGGAGAACAGAGCTAAAGAGTCAATTGAAACTAAAATTCTCATGAAAAGGGAAAATGGAGTGAACCCTTTGCCTCTATCTTCTCCCTCACCCTCCCATGGCAGAGGCACATCATTCGCTGTTGGGCCTGAGGGTATGCTGTCAGGTTAGGGAAGGAGCCAAAGTTTAGGGGGGAAATTGAGCCTCGTGGTCAGAAGGATTGGGGGTTGGCCATCTCTGCCACCAACTGTAGAATCTTATACAATTAATTTCTTCTCACTTGAGGCATGCTCATGCTCATGTGACTGAGAGACCCTCTTGGGGGAATCTGCTGGGACTTTAAGTCTTAGTAAAAGAGGGTCATGGAAGGAGGGTTGAGATGAGAGGGCAGAGAAGAAAAAAAGCAGAAGAAAAACTGATAAAGGACTCTTAAATATCAGGCTGTGGATATCATTATAGCAGAAAAGCTTTTTTTATTTTTAATATACTTTTATTGATTTCAGAGAGGAAGGGAGACATAGAAATATCAATGATGAGAGGGAATCATTGATTGGCTGCCTCCTGCACACCTCCCACTGGGAATTGAGCCCACAACCAGGCATGAGCCCTGACCAGGATTCGAACAATAACTCGCTGGTTTACAGGTTGATGCTCAAAT
This sequence comes from Pipistrellus kuhlii, assembly GCF_014108245.1. Taxonomy (NCBI): domain Eukaryota; kingdom Metazoa; phylum Chordata; class Mammalia; order Chiroptera; family Vespertilionidae; genus Pipistrellus; species Pipistrellus kuhlii. The sequence goes on along the minus strand of NW_023425515.1, from coordinate 53,421,993 downwards.
ATCGAGTCACACAAGTCAGACAGTAAAGCTTTTTTTTTTTTTTAATTAATAATGAAATAACCTCTGAAATCATTGAAGATATAATCCATATATTTGTATGCATGTTATATGCTATCTGCATAATATAAATTCAAGGACCAAAGCATTTTGACTATCATTATTGTGATAAAAGTCAACCTTGTTGTTGGGATAGTCATTTTTCTTAAATGTAATGAGATTAATAACTTACATAGTTGAATTGAATACATCCGAATTTACTTCTTAGCATAACACACCTGTTCTATGACATCCATGGTGATCTGTGAAATCAAGCCACAGGAGTGTTAAAATGATTTTTTCCTTTATGCTTACTGAAACTAAAATACATTTTATTGAAACCCATTATAGTTATAAAGTATAGTTAAAAACATAGTCGCCAAGCTATTGTAAATAAATACACTCAGCAAGAAAGAGCAACCAATAAATGAATAAAGTATCTTCTTAACACTCGATTGAATGTTTGGAACATGATGCCTAATGGCCCCCATTGTATATATTTCTCCTTCTTCCTTCTCTCAGAGGGAAGATGGGGAGGACAGCTGAGAGATTTTAATAATGCTGAGAGAAAGGGGCAGTAGGCATGGACCACTGATTAACATTTTTTAAACCAGCTTGAAGACAATAAAGAGCTAATAAAGTAGTGAGGAATTTCTGGGCAGAAATTTAGGAGAAGACAAATTCAGAGCATTGGCGCTGGCCTTTGGAGTCACTTTTTTTTTAACCAGAAGGAGTATGCAACTTCTTAAAAAAACATGTGGCTGAAAGACTTAACAGTGCTTTTACCAACTTTGTCAAACTAGGAGGACAAAAATCTGGAGTCAACATTGTGGCTCTGGTGACTCCTCCATCTGGGCTGGGACTCGGAAGGGCTGTGCCATGGTAGTAAGGTTGCTTGGGTGTAGAACAAGCATGTCAGACTCGCAGCCCGCTGGCTGAATGTGGCCCACAACACATATTTCTGCGGCCCAGCCAATGTGACAGTATGTAAAAAACGTTTTAATAAAAATTTCATAACTTCATTTTTACAAGATCCTGTTATACATAATTATTAGTAATGAACTACAACTTTCGCTAAGGACTGATTACTATAATCCTGTTGCATTCATTTCCCTTTCACACCTTACATGCAGGCGCACAATATCTCTCCACTAATATTAGCAGCGCATATTTTAGCAGCCCATTGCCACGTCATTAGTCTTGTACTGACTTGTTTGGTGTGCAAAACAGGAAATATTTTGCTTTTGTAGAACAAGAAAAATAGGTTTGTTTGGGTTACACTTATTAATTTGTGCAGTTATTCAGTGTCTGGTAAGTTAATGTTCAAGAAAAAATATTAATTTTTATTAAAATGTTCTATTATTTTATGTTAACAATTATTCATTTATTTCAGCCCTTTGTATTCAGCATGTCCCTATCAAAATAAACTTACGTTTCTATGAAAATTTAAGCTTTTGGGTGTTTTTTTCCCCCACATAAACTTAAACCTTGTTTATTTGGCCCGTGTTAGCCTTTGAGTTTGACATGCTTGCTGTAAACTCTCCCTCTCACAGACTACAGTTCAGCTCCTAATCATTTGAATGAGCCAAAAAATATCTCAACCCCAGAAATTAAATTAAAGAGATTTTAAAATAATTATGCATAATGCTTCGGATTTCTAGTCTTCAGAATTGTGAGAAAATAAATTTCTGTTGTTTAAGCTTCTCAGTCTCTGGTGTTTTGTTAGGGCAGACTACTCTGAGCCAGGTTTTGATCTCAGGAGTGGAGTGTTGCCACAACAAATACTTAACATGCGGCTTTGGAACTAGATAACGGGAAGAGTTGCAAAGTGCATGCTGGAGATACTCATGGCAATTCTGGTAAACTTTCAGACAGAAGTGAGGAATGTGTTACTGGAAAGCAGAGGAAAGACAATCCATGTTATAAAGTAGAGAAGAAATTAGCTAAACTTTGTTCTGTTTTATTGCAAGCAATGAAATTGGATGACTAGCTGAGAAGATTTCCAAACAAAATGTTTAAGGAGTTGGTTTCTTCTGGCTGCTTATAGTAAAATGTGAAGGAAGAGAGATGAAGAAGAAATTGCTAAGCAAAAAGGAGCAAGAACTTGAAAATTCAGAAAATTCTTAACCTATCTGTATATCAAAACATAAAGTATATTCTGAAAAGAACACTCAGAATGTGGCTGAACCGCTATTTGATAGAGAGCTTATGGGAACTGAAAGCGCTGGAGATGGTAAGAAATGAAGGAAGGCTGTCATGCTTCTTGGATTTGACCAGATGAGACAATACAGTTATTATGCTCCAAATGTGCACAATTCTTCAAGAGACAAAAATATCCTGGAAGGAGATTTAAAATTAGGGCCACTGGCTCAGTTTCAACAGGTCAGATGACCTCTGCCGAGAACTTTAAGATGGGACCACCATAGGACCTTACCCAAGGATGCACTGAGAGCCGTGGGGATGGCACACCGTAGAGATGAAGGGGTGGGGTCACCCTACATGGGAGTACTTGGGCCATGCTAGTGACCTGGAAGCTGGGACATGAGCTAAAAGATCAGTCACAAGCTTTACGCTCCAGTAGAATTTGTGTGGCTAAGCTTTGAACTTGCATGGGACCCATTCCTTTTTCTTCCTTCCCACTTCTCCCTTTTTAGAGTGAGAATATATCCTGTGCCTGACCCACCATTATATTTTGAAGCACATAACTTTTCTCATTCACAGTTGGAGAAGATTGTTGCCTCAAGATGAGTAAAACCTTGAGACATGTAAATTAGATGATATTGAAATTAGATATTGGACCTCAGAATTTAGAATTGATGTGCAGATGAGTTAAGACCTTGGAGCTGTGGGGATGGAATGAATGCATTTTGTATGTTAAGGATGTGAATTTGGGGGATGGGTATGGAAAGCTCTGCACTGAATTGTGTCATCCCCAGATTCATATGCTGAAGCCCTAACTCCAAGATACTGATGTTTGGAAACGAGGCGTGTGATAATGAGATAATTAAGATTAGATGAGATCATGAGGGTGAGTCCCTCGTGATGGGTATAGTGTCTTTATTAGAAGAGACACTAGAGTTTGCTCTCTGACTTTCTCTGCCATGTGAGGCCATAGCTAGAAGGCAGCCATCCGAAAAATGTTTCATAAAGCAGTGTCAGCCATTTCAGAGTTGAAATGATGCAGTGTGATAAAAATGCAATGAAATTGGAAATCAATGACAAGATAATTCTAATATGTTTGGAAGTTTAGAAATGTAGGTGTAAATAATCTCTTCATCAAAAAAGTCAGAACAGCCCTAACTGGTTTGACTCAGTGGATAAAGCATCGTCCTGAAGACTGAAGGGTCCTGGGTTCGATTCCATTCAAGGGCATATGCCCGGGGTTGTTGTGGATCCCTGGTGGGGGTCCTGCAGGAAGCAGCTAGTTGGTAGTTCTCTCTCATCATTAATGCTTCTCTCTCTCTTTCTCTCTCTCTCCCCTTTTTCTCTTTCCCTTCCTCTCTGAAATCAATAAAGTGTATATATATTTAAAAGTGTCAGAACAGAATCTAGAAAATATTTTGAACTGAAGAATAACAAAAATGCTATGTATGTATCAAACTTGTGGAATGCTGCTAGTGTAGCACTTACACAGAAATTTGTAGTCTTGGAAGTATTTATTAGAAAAGACTAAGCATCCTCTTTAAGAAAGAACAGCAAATTAGAGGCAAAAAAAAAAAATGTAAAAGGAAGGAAATAACAAAATAAAAATAACAGAAATTAACCTGTTAACCGGGGAGTTCCCTTTTTAATTACGCAACGGGCGCATACTCTTTCACTAGGACGTGTCAGTACGTCACTCCCAGTGGACATAATTTTATATTGTTTTTTTATTTATACTTAATTAAAATAAATGAAATATATATTTTTTGTTTATTTATATATAAAGTACAAAGGAAAATACAAAATTACAAACAAATAGAAAAGAATACCAACAAAAAAAATGGAAACATTGAATTAAAAAATTATAAATTTTACAAACAATTATAAAGATTACAAAATATTTTTTTTTATTTCTATACACAATAAAAAAATTAAAAAGTTAACAATTACAGAACAATAAACAAAAGCACACAAATAAAATAGAAATATTGAGTTTAAAAAATTGAAATATAGATGTAAAAATTTAAAACTCAACTTCCATGTGATATATTTTAAAACAATTGTTGATACATAGTGCTACCTTACAATCCGGACACCAGTATGTAGATTCTTTCCTAACACCTTTTTGTAGCAAACTTGACATTTCCTGGATTTAGTTTTTCCTATATCGCTTTTCTTCTGTTCTGGAAAATGCCTTTCAACTAAGCGTGATGGTTTACATGTAGAGCTGCTTGTTGATGTCTTTGGGTGGGTTTTCACTATGTTGTTATCTACCAATTTCTCTACACACTTTATCAAAAGCTGTAATTGATCCAAATGACCTTTATCTTTTTTGTATATAATATATGCATTGAAGCAGCACATATCAATTAATCGTAGAAAATTTTTTAATAAAATTTCTTTACCCTATTACGGGCAGCCGTGTAGGCCACCATAACTCCATCTCCCAAATCTACGCCGCCCATATTCTTGTTATAATCCAGGACAACATTCGGTTTTTCTTGCCTTCTTCCTCTCTTTTCAATCATTGTCTTTTCGTCATTATGAATAGAACTGAGCATCAATACGTCTTTTTTATCCTTCCATTTTAAAACCATAAGTTTGTCTTTGAATCTTACCATATGTTCATTTTTCTGTAATTTTTTTGTTTTTATTTCACTGGGGATTATGACTCTGTTTATCCTCATTGTTCCAACAATGTCTGTATTGTTTTGACACAAGAGTTCAGCCAAATGAATTGACATATAGAAATTATCTAAGTAAATCCTATACCCTTTATTCAGTAAGCCATGTGTTAGCTCCAAAACAATTCTTGTTGATTGTTTTTCTTGTGGGTAGTTCGAACCATAATTTGTGTCCTTGCCTGTGTATAAAATTATATTTTGTACGTATCCAGATTGGCTTTCACTCAAAATAAACAACTTCATTCCAAATCTAGCTCTTTTTGTAGATATATATTGTTTCCAAGATAAATTCCCTTTCCATAATAAAAGAGATTCATCTACGCATATTTCTCGTTCACATACATAAAAACTTTTAAAATTTTCTTACAAATTATTGATGATTGGATCAATTTTATATGTTCTTTTATTATATAAAGGTTGGAGATATAAAAAATATAAGTAAATAACATAATACGAAAATAGGTAGGTAAGTGTAAGTACGTACCCGTCACTGCTCACCCAGAACACGTCCACCACTCTCAATAGCGAAATTATACTGATTCCCTCCGTGTCTTAAAATCATGTGGAGACATGTATGGATGACTAATACCTTTGTTGTTCGGAAATATACGTCCCACCTGTTTCAGGGTGCAACATATATTTCAAGGACATATTCATATGTCCTACCCGTACCTGATATTGTTTACGTTTGACGTATTTATACGTCCCGCTCAGTTAACAGGTTAATAAAACAGAAGATAGACATGTCTTCTGATTCTAGGTAGGATGTAGTAGGTAGCTGCAATAACAAAAAAATAATGGGCACACTGTAAGTGTCATATTTCCGAAGGCGCTGGAGAGCTGGGGAAACAAGGGGACTAGATGCACTCAAGTGGCGGAGGGGAAAGAGTCCTTCCTAAGTGATCTGAGGTCGCTGGCCACGGCTGGAGGAAGGCTCAGGGACTTCACTAGCGGAATGGTGATCTGCTTTATAGACCTCCTGAGCCGTCAGAAGCTAGAAGATGTCTTGAGCTGATGAACACAGTACAATATACAGATGAGATATTATTGAATTGTACCCCTGGAACTTATATTCTTTTATTAACCAGCGTCACCCCAATAAATTCAATAAAAAATACAATACAATATTTAAAAAGGAATCCTTTGTATATTATTCTAGTCCCATTTAAAAAAAAAAAAAAAAAAAAAAAAAGGAGAGGGGATTAGGACACAGACAAAGCCCAGATCAGGAGGTGGCCACGGGAAGGTATAGCAAGAAGCAGCCTCTGCAAGCCAAGAAGAAAGGCCTCAGAAGGAACAAACTTCCTGGAACGTTGATCTTGGACTTACAGTCTCCAGAACTGAGAGAAAATAAAGTTGTTATTTAAGCTGGCCAGTCTGGGGTATTTGTTAAAGCATCCCTGGCTAACAAACTACAAAATTTAAAAGAAAAAGTTAAAGCAGAGAGATAAATTGAAGAAGGAATTGTTAAGCAAAAAAAGAACAAAACGTTGAAGAAGAGTTCAATTCTTACACATGTATGTAGTGGATATATTTTCTGAGTTTAAATTACACTTCCAGGAGCGGTTTTTGAACCTTGAAACAAGTGCAAAGGAAATGTCCATATTTCAAGCCTATTTGTGCAATGGAGGCATGTCCACCTAACCTCCCATTGGAAGTGATTGAACTGTGGTGTGATGAAATGTCAAAAGGCCTCTAATGGAATTGCAGAGATACCTTCTATAATAAGTAATAAGCATGCACAATTAGAAGTCTGTGCTTACAATTAATAGCAGCGTTGGAGCAAGTGTCTGTGTCAACGACATCTTCAAAGCTGAGGTGGGGAATCTCTCCTTGTACATCACCACTGACAGTGAACATTTGCAGTCTATTTTGAACTTCAGTTAAACAAAATTATTCCTAAATACTAGTACATTCTCATTAGTAGATCTCTATTACAAAAAAAAAACCTGTAGTCAGTTATATTATTAGTCTTTTGAATTTTATTTTTAAAAAAATAGTGTGATGGTTTGTTTCCTCTATTGTTATTAGAGTACCCACATAATGTCCTGGATTTTGTCTTTTAGCTCATATAGGCTAAAATACTATCAGTTTCTTTGTAGAAAAAGTGTCAATCCCTACTTTCCAGCAGTTAAAGTCAATGATGTAAAACTAAATACAGCAACATGGATGGATCTCACAGATAAAGGATTAAAAGAAAAATTTAAAAACATCTAAAATGAGTATTGCTATGAAGTTCAAAATATTGGACTTAGAAATGCATGATTAGCAGGTAAAGATATAAAGAAAGCAAGGAAGTGATCACTTTACAAATAAGAATAGTGATTACTTTAGAGGGTGGGAAAGGTCTGTGATTGGGAGGGAGCAAGTGGGAGCTTATAGGGCTGTTGACTGGGGGAGGGGAGGAGGGTGTGGGAGGGGGCGGGTTGGGTAGTATTAACACAGATGAATGCTCTACATGAATTCATTAAGCTGCACCTTGGTTTTCTGTACTTCCCTATTTGTGTAATATCCCATAGTTAAAAACTTAGAAATGTGTATGTATATACACATGCATGTATATACCTGCATTTGCCTGCAGCACACACAGACAATTTCTGGAAGATCGACAGAAGATGGGTAAGTAGTAGTTGTTAAGCATGGAGACTGGAGACTGAAGTCAGAGTGAGGGGAAAAAGACTCACTTTCTTCATGTTTTTCTATATCCTTTAAGAGTTTGAATTTTTTATGGTGCATACATATTAAGTTTCCCGTTATAACCCATCTGATGTAAAAGTTTTTTAAGTGCTAGAATTTGGAAGCTGAGACCGTGTGAGCTAGGAAACATTTGGAGCAGGGGCAGAGCTGGAATTTGCCCAGGGCTATCTGACTTCAAAACCGGGATTCTGTGTCATTATGTCACAGTAACTTTTTGCATGTATTGTTTTGATAACGATTGTTTCTCATGAACATTTGTGTTGTTTCTTACAGGCCATGATCTTTTTTAAAGAAGCTATACAAATCATCATAAAGAATTTCAGTAGTCTGTGCTTCTCTCAAGATGTGTGGTTCTTATGGGTTTGTCAATGTGTGATTCGTGAAGAGTATATTTCTCTTAAACTCACAATAATTTAAAATGCTGTTCAGTAATAATAATCAAATGAAGGAGCTTTGTTCTCTTTGGTCTGTGTTCCAAAAGGCATGATAAGAAATTTCATAGCAGGACATTTATGAGATCCCTAAATTAGAAACCCAGATGTCCATCTGCTTTGCAGTAGACAAATGGAGCTACAGCAATACCGTCAGCTCACTCTGGGGCTTTAGATCTAAGAAGTATATTCAAGCAACATCTGTCGAGAGGGCAGTGTTGGAGAGCCATCTGCCCATCCTGTATGCTGACAAACATCAGGGTTGGATGGATCCATCCTCATTTAAAGGTTGGTAAATAGAAAAAAAAACACAAATAAACAAAAGCATCAACAACAAATTAACATGGGACCTGTGCAAAGAATTGCCAAAAGAAAATGTATGTTACTCTTATAAAATACCTTAGTATGGAAAACAAGAAAAATCATCTGCTTGATGTTTTGAATAGGAGGCAAAAAAATAAAAAGGCCTTTTAGGAAACTGAAACAGGGAATAATAAGAACAGACAGCAGCCAAAGAACAGACAGGTGAAAGCTAAAAAGAAAAGAAAGCTGGCTAGTACTGGAAATAACAGGAGGAACATTATGTAAAAGTAGATGATTGTCTAACCGCTAATACAAACCTGAACTAATACAAAATAATGCTGCATTTGAACAAAAATTTTACATTAAAAAAAGAAAGCTGGCTCGATGAAATGCATGCACACACACACACACACACACACACACACACACGGCTAAAATCCAATGACATCATTTGGATGAAGTTAAAAGAACAGAAATCTCACAGCAGAGAATAAAATTGCTATTAGCTGACAAAATTGTTAAGTTGTCCATTATGGGGTGGGAAGGAAAGGGCAAATAGATAAAAAGGACAAAGGAACCAAAACATGTAAAATGGAAACAATAATCAAAGATTTTCTGAGATGAAAAATACCTGATCTTAGAATCTTGAAAGGCTTTACCTTGTCCTTGGAAAGCCAGGATTCGGGCCCTAAGTGGTTTGGCTCAGTGGATAGATCGTCGGCCTGTGGACTGAAGGGTCTCAGGTTCAATTCCAGTCAAGGACATGTACCTTTGTTGCGGGCACATCCCCAGTAGAAGGTGTGCAGGAGGTAGCTGACCGATTTGTGGCCACATCCCCAGTAAGAGGTGTGCAGGAGGCAGCTGATGGATGTTTCTAACTCTCTATCCCTCTCCCTTCCTCTCTGTAAAAAAAAATCAATAAAATATATTTTAAAAAAAGAAAAGAAAGAAAGCCAGGATTTGGCATCTCTCTCCTCACTCCTGAGAATCACAGACAGATAAGTACTGTACAAGTAAGGAAGCAATTTTGCTTTTTCCTTTAAAATTGCTAACCTGAGCAAGGTAAAGGTTATATTAGACAATCCTGAAAAAAAAAAAAAAATCAGGAGCACAAAATGAGGAGAATCGAGTTAGGGTTGATACAATAAAAAGTGGGAACAGCAGACACTGTCTGTAAAGTAACTATTTTAGGCTTTGCGGGCCAGATGGTCTCTGATGCTGCTACTCAACTCTGCTGTTGTAGAGTGAAAACAGCCATAAATAACACATAAATGGGTAAATGTTTATGTGTTCCAATAAAACTTTATTTATAAAAACTGGCAGCAGCCGAAACCGGTTTGGCTCAATGGATAGAGCGTCGGCTTGGGGACTGTAGGGTCTCGGGTTCGATTCTGGTCAAGGGCATGTACCTTGGTTGCGGGCATATCCCCAGTAGGGGGTGTGCAAGAGGCAGCTGATTGATGACTCTCTCCCATCGATGTTTCTAACTCTCTATCTCTCTCCCTTCCTCTCTGTACAAAAATCAATAAAATATATAAAAAAAAAAAAACACAGAAAAAACAAAAAAAAACTGGCAGCAGACAGGATTTGGCCTATGGATCATAGTTTGCCAATTTCTTCTCTATAGCGATGAACTAAAGTTAAAATCAATACCTACTTTTAAAAAGAATTTAAATGGCTTCTAATAAAGAACAAGAAACTTAGAATATATATTTTTTTTAATCCTCAACTGAGGATATTTTTTCCATTGATCTTTAGAGAGAGAGTGGAAGTAAAGGGAGGAAAGGGAGAGAGAGAGAGAGAGGGAGAGAGAGAGGGAGGGAGAGAGAGAAACATCAATGTGAGAGAGAACATCGGCTGGTTGCCTCTCGTGTGCTCTGAACTGACCTGGGATTGAACCTGCAACACACTATGTGCCCCTGACTGGGAATTGAACTCATGACCCTTTCATCTGCAGGCTGGTGCTCTATCCATTGAGTGAGGGCTAAACTAGAATATTTTCTTTAAAAACTTCATGTAGTCTTCCAAAAACTGTTTTGTATTTAGACAAAAAGAAAAATATAAGGTGTTACAGAATTCCCATTAGCTAACTGAAGTTTACCAGGGGAGGACAACTTTTTCTGATATTGGCAACCCTCTAATTATAATGACTTGAATTTAAACACCCAACTTTGATAATCTTTGCTTTTGAAAATAAATCACCTGAGCGATGAGCAAAACTTACTTTTAAAGCCGTGTTATCATGGCAACCAGAGCCATGCAGTGGATTGAGGCTAAACTAATATAGTCAGGTAGAGGCCTGGTGCATGAATTCATGTACCAGTGGGTTCACTCAGACTGGCCTGCAGGATTGGGCTGAAACTGGCTCTCTGACATCCTCCAAAGGGTCCCGGATTGCCAGAGGGCTCAGACCAGGCAGAGAGACTCCACTAGTGCACAATTGGGACTGAGGTGGGACTGCAGGAGGGCTCCAGAGCATGTCTGGCCATCTAGTGCAGTCCCAATTGGCCAGACCCCAGCAGCAAGCTAACCTACCAGTTGGAGCATCAGCCCCTTAGTGGTCAGTGCACATCATAGCGAGAGTTTGAATGGCCTTAGCATATCATTAGCATATTATGCTTTGATTGGTTGAAGGGCTGACTGGTCAATCAGACACTTAGCATATTAGGGTTTTATCATATAGGATAGCAATACACAATCACAATAAACAAAGTTCTGAGATTGAAAATGTCTTTTTCATGGATACATAATCAGATATAGTGAATCCTTGTGCCACTTAACAAAGGCATTGCTTCTCTTCAAAATGCTTAAAGATGGGCAAGGTAAAATTCAAGGAAGAAGTATGTAGTGTTAATACACTCTTTGGGATGACAAACTATTAGCACAAAATTATTGGATATTCCAAACTTCTGAAGTGCAGAGCTTCCAGATAAATTACATTAAAGTCTGAGTATATGCTAGTTCAAGGGGAGCTCCCACTACAAATTCATCCCTGCCTCAATTCTAGACCATGGTATCCATTCGAGAATAGAGTTGCATCTACTAAGAAGACTTGGAGTACGTTTATGTGGCAGTCTGCACGGAGACTCACAGACCCGTTACTAGTAGAATGGAGAATGCCAGTGAGCACATGAATGGCAATGAATGGCCTTCAACTGTGCTTACTATGAAGCAAAAGCCAAGCTAGTGCATTTCACAGGGCAGTGGCATGGAGGTTAAGAGGGTGGGCTCTGGAACCAGATAGTCTGAATCGAAGTCTCAGTCCAATGACAATGTGTCCTCAGACAAGTTACTTGACCTAACTAAGCCTTAGCTTCCCCGTGTCTAAAATGGTATAATTGTAGAACGAAGATGTAATGAATTAATCCATGTAAAAGGCTTAGAAAAGCAACTGGCATATGAGCACCAATTCTCTAATTTTATTGTCACCATGGGATAGAAGCAAAAGAGAGATGGGTGTTTGTTTCTTGCCTTTAAGGCAAAATAGCTGCACCTATTGTGGACCAAAGGATGTCAGTCTTTAGCAGATGAGTTTCTCCATCTCACTTGGGGAGAGTAAGAAGAATATGGATGTGCTATCACCCTTCCCTCCCCACAAGTGGGGAAAAGAGAGGAATGATTGCCCTATATTCTGTAGAAGCGTGAAGTATTTATAATAATAAAAGCATAACATGCCGAGACCGGTTTGGCTCAGTGGATAGAGCGTTGGCCTTTGGAATGAAGGGTCCCGGGTTCGATTCTGGTCAGGGGCATGTACTTTGGTTGCGGGCATATCCCCAGTGGGGAGTGTGCAAGAGGCAGCTGATCAATGATTCTCTCTCATCGATGTTTCTAACTCTCTATCCCTCTCTCTTGCTCTCTGTAAAAAATCAATAAAATATATTTTAAAATAAAAAATAAATAAATAAATAGTAAAAATAAAAGCATAACATGCTAATTAGACTGGAAAGCCAAACAACCTTCCAAATGTCATTCTGGACATCCTGATGAAATCATGTCAGCGGGAGCTGAGGCAGAGGCAGTTAGGGGAGATCAGGCAGGCAGGTGAGTGGTTAAGGGTAATCAGGCAGGCAGGTGAGTGGTAGAGGTGATCAAGCAGGTGAGCCGTTAGGAGTCAGCGAACCTGGATTGAGAGAGGGTGTGGGCCGGGCTGAAGGACCCCCAGACCCCTGTGCAAGAATTTTGTGCCCCAGGCCTCTAATTTACAATAAAGGCTCTCTCTGACTGGACAGCAAAGCAGTAGAAGAAAGTATCATGAAGAAGGATTTCCCAGAAAACATTGAAACATGAGGCATCTTTTGCTGTGAGGCAACATTTACTGCCAAATGTTGAAGAAACCAGAAGCAAGGGCTATGGTGGTTCTCAATCACGGCCACATGTTAAAGTCATCTCAGTACCTTAAAAGTTGGTTTTTGGACCCCTCTCCAGACCAATTAATATAGAATCTTTATAGGGGGCTGATATCTAAAATATATAAAGAACTCATGAAACTCAATAGCAAAACCTCCCCCAAATAACCCTATTATAATGGGCAGAAGATCTGAATAGACATTTTCCAAGGAACATACACAGATTGGGCCAGCAGGTGTGTGGAAAGATGCTCAGCATCATTAATTATCAGGGAAATGCAAATCAAAATCACATGATGCATATCACCTTACACCTGTTAGAATGGCTGTTACCAAAAAACACAAGCAATAAATGCTGGCAAGCATGTGGAGAAAAGGGAACACTGCATTATTGGTGGGAGTAATTGTGCAGCCACTATGGAAAACAGTATGGAAGTTTCTCACAAAATTAAAAGTAGAACTACCATATTACCCAGCAATCCCACTTTTGTATGTTTATCTGAAGAAAACAAAAACACTAACTTGAAAAGATAGATGCACCTAAGTGTCCATTGGTGGATGAATGGATAAAGAAATTATTGTATATTTATACAATAGAATGTTATTTTAAAAAAATGAAATCTTGCCATTTGGGACAACATGGTTGAATCTTGAGGGTGTTATCAGACAAAGGCAAATACTACATGATCTCTCTTATATGTGGAATCTAAAACAAAACAAAACCCCTGGAGCTTATAGATGCAGAGAACAGACTGGCGGTTACCAGAGGCAAGGAAGGGGGCTGGGAGGAGTGGGTGAAGAACATACATTGATTTTATTAGGGAATCTGTGTCACAGCTACATGACATAACTCCATGGAGGGGAGTGGGGGAAGTTTACCCAAGCAACTTAGGAAATGAGTAGAGACTAGAAGACTAAAGGAGCTATACATAAGCACTGTAGTTAAATGAAGAAATGTTCTTCACACTATTTATTTTACTTTCAATAAAGGTTAAAGATATTATATTTAAACATAACAATAAAGTAAGTTCACAATTATGACAGAAGAGTCAGCAATTCTTCCCTAAAAAAGTATATAACTGGACAAAATAGTCAAAAACACTCATTTTAGGGCACCAGCAGTGGACAGCAAACTGAAAACCTGCTAGAGATTTTGGTAAAAACAAATCAGCTACTATGCCTCCACCTCACCCAGCTCAGCCAGCAGGGATGGCGGTTTTCCAGCCAGCAGCTGTGCTGCCAAAGGGGAAACTGGACACAGGGTGGAGAGGTGGGGCAAAATCTTACCATTTTACAGGCTGAAAGTAGCAATCTCAGTTAGAAATAAACAGGATGGGGAAAGAGCCCGTAGCTTTGATAGCCCAAGGATGCAGTCCCAGTTGAGGTGAGCAGCAGACCAAACAGAAATTTAATGGGGAGATCCTGGGAGTGTGAGATAAGTTCTCTGTACATGCCTGGCTGACTGAGAATTCTCCAAGTTAGCCCAAACAGAGAAAGGAATGGAGAAACAAAACCCAGACAGGACAAATAGAAAACAAATAGCAACACAGTGCACATAAACCCAACCATATCATACACTAAATATTAGTGGCTCAAGCACTCCAAATAAAAAGCACAGGTTGTAACATGGATTTTTAAAAATATATTTTATTGATTTTTGTACAGAGAGGAAGGGAGAGAGATAGAGAGTTAGAAACATCAATGAGAGAGAGTCATAGATCAGCTGCCTCTTGCACACCCCCTACTGGGGATATGCCCGCAACCAAGGTACATGCCCTTAACCGGAATTGAACCCGGGGCCCTTCAGACCCCAAGCCGACGCTCTATCCATTGAGCCAAACCGGTCCCGGCGTAACATGGATTTTTAAAAGCAAAAGCTACTATATGGCATTTATAAGGGAAACTGATAATATAAAATGAAAGTAAGTAAATGGAAAAAGGCACACCAGGACAATATTTACCACAGAGTGGCTCCATTGATATACCTGGCAAAGAAAATGGGAAGGCAAAGAGTATTGCCACTGGAATAGAATAGAGAACCCAGAAATCACCCGTTAACTATGCTCAATATTGAAAAAAGAAAAGAAACTAGACCACCAACTTACACCATAAACAAAAATAAACTCAAAATGGATAAAGGATTTAAACATAAGACAGGAAACCATAAAAGGAATCCACAGGCAGCAAAATCTCGGACATATGCTGAAAGAACTTCTTCACTGATACTGCTCCTAGGGTAATGGAAGCTAAAGAGAAAATAAACAAATGGGACTACATCAAAATAAAAAGCTTCTGCACAGCAAAAGAAACCATCAACAAAACAATAAGAAAGTCCACTGCATGGGAGAACATATTTGCCGATGCTATCTCTGATAAGGATTTAATCTCCAACATTTACAGGGAACTCATACAACTTAACAAAAGGAAGATAAAGAACCCAGTCAAAAAATGGGCAATGGACCTAAATAGATACTTTTTGAAAAAGGGCATAAGGAAGGCCAAGAGATATATGAAAGCACGCTCAAAGTCACTAATCATCCAAGAGATGCAAATCAAAATGACAATCTTTGTTTGATTGAGATGGCGGTACCATTTCACACCTCTCAGAATAACTGTCATCAACAAATCAATAAATGACAAGTTCTGGTAAGGATGTGGAGAAAAAGGAACCCTTGTGTACTGCTGGTGAGAATGCAGACTGGTGCAACCACTGTGGAGAACAGTATGGAGTTTCCTAAATCAATCATGGAATAAGCACAATTTTTGCAAACAATTATCCGTCTCACGGGCTAGAGGTATTCCTCACCTGACCCCTAAATTTATATTTTACTATTTAAAATTTCCTATATACTATTGTGGAGCAAAGCTATCGCTGTTAAGAATCTTGTCACTGCTTCCAACTTGTGATAAAATGGGGCCCCTTTCAAAGGGCAGGGTCCTGTCCCTGTCTCAGGCACCTCCTGCCTGCACCCAAGGACCATGGGCTGTGGGTTCCTCCGAGATTGCCTCCGGGGATCAGAGCCTCTCCTGCAGTGTTGCCCTGGCTGACCTCTTTGCAGGGGCCTGCTTCAGCCCATTCCAGAATAATCCTAAGAGATTTTTGAGGAGGACCATCTGACTGGCTGATAAACACCTATTTTCCTCAGGCTTAACCTGATCTTACACAGATAGCACATCACCCTTTAGTTGACTCTCTCAGTTCTTTTAAAATACAGATATTCCTGGAGGGAGGCAAACATTAAATGAATGCACTAAGGAGACTCCTCCGGTTTATCAGATCCGTTTTTCTCCTAGGAGTGGCTTGGGAGCTCAGTACCCAAGTGGCTGCAAATGTCGACTTCCCAGCTGTGCTTGAGGTCGATTCAGACTCTCATTGGGGATATTGATAGGCTTTCCTCATAACCACGGTGCATTTTCTGAGCTGAGAGCCAGGCCTGACCTCAGAACTGCACAAAGGTCTCACAGCCTTTCTCCTGCCTCTGGCCGGTGACACCACAGCAGATCCAGAGATCCCTCCAAAATCCGAGAAGAGTTTCTTTGCCTTAGTGATTTTATAACCTGCTCCTTGTTCCCTGTTTCTGGGGTAAATAATTCACCATTTTTATAAGAGAGATAAGGACAGGCTCGGGGGAGCCAGGAGAAATTGGAGAGATGACGAAAGCTGTGTGTTTTATCCCAGGACTCTGGCAAGCTGCCCTCCCTGAGCTGGGATCTTGCCTTTTTTTTTTTTCTTTTTTCTGGACACAGAAATGCCTGTCTCTGCAAAAAGGTCTCCTTTTATTTTTAAGATTTTATAGTTTTTAGAGCAGTCTTAGGTTCACAGCCAAGTTGAGGGGAAGGTACAGTCCCCATACACTCCCTGCCCCCCACTTGCACAGCCTCCTCATTATCTACACCAGAGAGTGCATTTGTTACAACTGATGAGCCCACACTGACACACACTAATTACCCAAAGTCTATAGTTTACATTAGAGCTCACTCTTGGTGTGCATTCCATGAGCTTACATAAATGTGTCATGACATGAAGCTGCCCCTATGTATCATACAAGAGTGTTTTCCGTGCCCTAAAAACCCTCTGTGCTCCCAGAAAGGCCTACTTTTCTCCTTGGGAATAAGTTTCCTGTGTGTTTCTAACCTTTTCCAGCCTTCTCAACCCCTGGGGCTGTGGTCATGGCCCCCTGGGCCTCGCTTTGGGGGTCTCCGAGGTGCCACCAATCCCAGCAGATAGCCCCCGGGCATCATGGACGGGCTGTTTCCACAGGGACCCATGTCCAGTATTTCACTTATTCTGGGTCTTCTCTGCCCAAGGCCCAAACCAATCTCCCGACCAAAGGGATTTATAATCCAGCGCCACCCAGCGCTCGCAGAATCTCCCGTGGACGGTCAGAGACTTGCTGAGAAGAAGGAGGCAGGTGACCAGGGGTCCAGCCCCTGCTGTTGGCAGTGAACTGTGCAGCCAGCTAAATTCCTGCATCCGGTTGGGAAGGGCCACAAGTGACCGCTTGAACAATGCTGACCCCCTAGGAAATACAAGACTCAAATCTTTCCCACCCTGAGGGAGGGGCAAATTGAGTGGAAGAGAAGAAAGAAATTTAATTACAAAACAAACAAACAAAAAAAAACATACTTTGGTAGTCCTGCTGTTCTCATCAGAAGGGCTGGATTAACATATATAATTCAAAATAAAAATTTAAATCAGGAAATAAGTGTAAGGACGTCCAAATTTTCACACAGAAGGTGCTGTGATAATTTTGGGGAAACCCACCTTTCCCCCAGGAGGTGAAACGGCCATTCCCAGCTGGCGGGGAGCAGGAGGGATCAGGCTCAGCGTGGGGGCTGCTGGCACTCGGAGGAGGGGAGGACCCTTAGCTGCTGCCCCCAGGGCCACTCTCCCTGCTCCTGGCCAGGCAGCTGCCAGCCTCAGGCGAACTGTGCTCAGTCCCCCACCCCACTCCCTCTTTCCTCCTCGCCTGTCTCTCTCATGCCCATGCGGCCCCCCTGGCACCAGCAGCATCCAGTACTCTGCTCACTTTCAGGTGCAGAAACCCCATCTGGGAAGGTGGCTTACAGGAAGGAGAAATGGCTAGAAGATGGAAGGTTAAAATAACTCTGCCACAGTGGCTAACGTTAAGAGACCCTTGGAAGCACAACATTTGCTCAGCACTAGGTAGACAAAGCAGATGCTAGCAAGGTTCCCGCCCTCCTCCTCGGAGTTTCTCAGTGAAGACCTGGGAGAGAGAAAAGCCCGGGCACGCAATGAGAGTGAATACGGTAATCTGTTCCTTTGCCTGGTTGGAGCGCTGGACTTGGGACTTAGGAGTGCCAGACGGGCCCACTGGGAGCCGCATCTGACCTGCCCTGAGATGTAGGTGAGAGAGGAGATTGGCTCACATCCTGGGGAAGACAACCTGGGACTGGGGCGAGGACGGGACACACTGCCCGACCTCACGGGAGCCGGAGCCGCAGGCTCTCCCCTGCGAGAAGCAAGGGACTAAGCGAATGGGGGCCTTGGGGTTCTGACTGACCCTTTGTTCCTGATCATTCAAAGTGGACCCCCAAGGAGAAGTCAGAGCAAAGAAGTTACTGCCAAGCAGGTATGGTTTTTGTTTCTTCCCCTTTTGCTGCCCCCGCCCCTCCCCCCCAGCCCCTCTCCATGCAAAAGGAGTGTGGGCTGTGCCCAGGCTGTGCCCAGGTGCCTTGCTCTCAGTGGCCTCTGCGTGCATCGTGTCAGAGGCCAGCACCCCAGCGGCCCTGCTGCTGTCCACAGGATGCAGGGGGCCACGAGGACAGTCACTCACTACTGAGTCCCATTCACGAGGCGCCCTGGCCCTGCGTTGGCCACTGAGAGACATAATCGCGGTGGCCACCTCAGGCGGGAGCTGCTGGGAGTCGCGCAAACAGTCAGGCCCTCGGTGTTGCGGAGCTGGAATCTCCTCACCCAGAAAATCCGCTGGGACTGGGAGCCGGGAACCCTTGGGCCCGGGCTCCCCTCGTCCTCTGGGTCTCCGTGGGCAGCTCTGGAACCAGCGCCGAGTTATGGCAGCATGAGCGTCGCAGGCCTCACAGCTCAGGGGGGGACCCTCAGACACTCTGCGCATCCTGGGGGCAGCGGTGGCTTGGACCCGCGAGCTTTGAGAGGAGCCTGCTCCCACTGACCTGAGCCTCTGTCTCTTGTGCTCGGCTCCCCTGAGTCCTCCTTCTCCCCACGTCACAGCCCGGCCTGCGACAGGCTGTGCCCAGGTGCCTTGCTCTCAATCGCCTCTGCGTTGGATGGTGAGGAGTCACCTCTGGGGTCACTGGACCTTGACTCAGTGGGTCGGCTGTGGCAGGACTGTCCCCTCCCACACGGAGAGTCATACCCTCTGCTGCTGGGAAGGCCAATGGTCACCAACAAGAGGGCCCCCTGGGCTGGGTGTTTGGTCTCTAATCAGAGTCTAAAATATTCTGAGCAAAGCCCAGCCAGTGTGGCCCAGTGGTTGAGCATCTGTGGACTTAGGAGCCAGGAGGTCACGGTTCATTCCTTGGTCAGGGCACACGCCTGGGTTTCAGGCTCGGCCGCCTACAGCCAGGCAATGATTCTTTCTCATCATTGATGTTTCTCTCCCTCCCCCTTCCTCTCTGAAACTATATATATATATATATATATATATATATATATACACATATACATATATATATATACATATATATATACACACACATATATAATTATTATAATTTATTATTTTTATTATTATTTTTTGTTTCCTGAACAAGGCCTCAGAGGCTAGTACTTATTTGTTTAGCTGGTTATTAGGAATGATAATTTTTCCGTACACCGAATTTTTTTTATTTAAAATGTTTTAGTTATATAGCAACTACTAATACAATGATATAAATACATATAAGATAAAAATAAAGTAAGTAAAAACATTAAAACATAATAAATAACTTAAGAAAACTTTAGTTTTATACATATCAAATTTTATTGCTCACTCATTAGGTATTATCTATAGTTGCTTTTGCTCTATAACAACAGAACTGAGTAGTTGCAAAAGAGACAGTGTAGCTACCAGAACCCAAAATACTAACTATCTGGCCCTTTAGAGAAAATGTTTGCCAACTCCTAGTCTCAAGCCATTCCTCTATCATGGAATAAACTAGAGGCCTGATGCACAAAATTTGTGCAAGAGTAGGCCTTCCTTCCGCCAGCGGCCTGCACCGGCTTCCCTCTGGCATCCGGGACCTGTGCTTCTCCTTGCAGAGGGAGGCCCCGCCCACCTGCCACAGCCTGCGGGCAGGTGTCCTGAGCCTCCCTCTGTGGGGCCATGGCCAAGTCTCTGACCAATCGCATCACACTCGCCTTGGCTGGTCTGGTGCCAGTGGGTGTCATAGTGTGGTCCTGGATGGTTGTCCAGATCATCATTCAGATGGTTGTTCCACTGTCCAACCATTCAATTGATTTTCATATTATGCTTTTATTAGAGGGAGGCCTGGGGCATGAAAACTTCATGCATTGGAAGAGGGACCCTCGGCCTGGCCTGCCCCTTCTCCCAGTCTGGGAGCCCTCAGGGGCAGGAGGCAACCCGGAAATCAGGGGAAGGCGATGTTCCCATCACAACTCTGCTGCTGCCACTGCTGGCAGTGCAAGCCTTGGCCGGCCCTGGTTACCTGAGCCTCGAGCAGCCCAGGGCAGCTGGGCAGCCGACATTCGAGGCTTGCCTGCACATTGGGCTGGCCCTGGGCGGCTGGGCAGCTGGGCAGCTGCATCAGGGTGTGAAGGAGTACTAACTAGCGTTCTCAGCTGGTGGGAGTATAAACTGGTGCAGACACTGTGCAGGGCAATTCGACAGTATTTAAAATTAAAATGCACACAACTCATGATGTAGCAATTCAATGTCTCAGCATATTCTCTAGAAAAACACTCGCACATGGGCACAAGAAGGCACATACAATGAGGTCATTGTAGCATTTTGGTAGGAGTGGAATCTTGGAAACAGCTTACATGCCTATGAATAGGGTAATGGCTAAATATTAGTAAAAGGATTGTACTGTGTGCAGTAACGTGTAGCAGTTAAAATTGAGATAGAGCTACAGACTGATCTGGACAGTCTCCATGTGGAATATGGATATGGAAAGTTTATTGAGTGGGAAAACAGAATGAGAATATGACATCTAGTTTATTAGTACATATAAGTATATTTGAAAGCAAATGAGACCATCTGGCAATAAATAAACCAAATGGATATATGAGTTACTTTAGAGGAGGATGGCAGGATGGCTAAGGAGAGTTCTGCTTTACCTGTACTGCTTTTTCATTCTTATAGGGAGCATGCCATAAGTTATAATTTTATAAAACTATTACCTAGTAACAATAGTTTAGTCAGCTCTGTGTTGCCTGTCATATCCTATAAAATCCTATCTAATAAAGAGGGAATATGCAAATTGGCATTCATGCCATCACAAAGATGGAGGGTCCCATAGCCACAAGATGGAGGCCTCCAGTCCCCTCAGCCTTGTCAGAGTCCCACAGTCCTTTCAGCCTATCCAGGGGGGCAGCAGGTGCACAGTGCAGCCAGACCCACCCTCAGCCCCCCAGCCACCCAGGGCCGGCCCAGGGTGCAGGCAAGCCTCAGATGTTTTTTTGTTTTTTTTTTTCTTAATACTAATTCTTTGATATACATATGCTAAATATTCTAAGTCTGTAATTTGTTTTTTAAACTTTGTTTACATTCTGCTTTTAGTCAATAGAAGTATTTGCTATTATTGTT
The DNA here is from genome assembly GCF_014108245.1 of Pipistrellus kuhlii. Taxonomy (NCBI): domain Eukaryota; kingdom Metazoa; phylum Chordata; class Mammalia; order Chiroptera; family Vespertilionidae; genus Pipistrellus; species Pipistrellus kuhlii. The sequence continues at coordinate 53,400,601 of NW_023425515.1, read as the reverse complement.
ATGCTGTTGTTATTATGATATAGTTGAAGTTACTCATTTTCTCCTTTATAAATTTTGCTCTTAGGATCTTATTGAAGAAAGAGCTATCTCAACTTCCAAGCTTCCAATGACATTTAGCATACTCTCCTCTAATACTTCTGTCATTTAAAAAATAGGTCATCAGTCTACCTGGAACTTATTTCTCTGAATTATCCCAATAGCCATTTATTGAAGTGTCTGTCCTTTGCCAACCCACTTCAAAAAATTTGAAATGCCAGATGACAGCTACTAGGAACTCTACCCATGCCCAAATTTTGTGCACTGGGCCTCTTGTATAATATATGTATAACAAGAATTTCTTTCCTCTCTAATCTTTACACAGTCTAATATATATTGGTCTTTCTTAGCCTCCCAACACAATGCTGAATAACAGCCATGAGAAAGATTAGTCTCAGGGCTGACATAGCTGTGTGGGTTGTACATGGCACAATTCTGGATGTACTATTTACATTGATATGCCTTAGGTATTCTTGTCATGCTCCTGATTTTCATCCATTTTTATTATATGCTGTGAACTCATATTTCTTGGAGACTTCTCTGCAGGATTCTCGGAGGCTGGGGTTGTATAAATGTCTGTGGGACTCTTCTTGCATACAGGGGCCTGTGGTGTGATATGAAGGGGACAACACTCAGGACTTGCTCTTCCATCTCTCGTACCTCCTGAACGTCTGTGAAACATTGAAATAGCAAACTAATGTCCAACTGAAAATTAAGATGAAGATACACATCTAAACCCCTATGTAATATAGGAAACCATCCTCCTGGGTCTCTATGAATTCCAAACAAGGAGTCCAACTACAAAACCGTAGGCAATCAGAGCCTTGCACAGGCATGTGAGAGACAGGGAGTTCAGTCAGCGGTCAGTGCACCCTGTTAAATATTGGGAGAGGGCACAGCGTGTACTTTAGAACTGGGCTGACCCTGATCCAGTCTAGGAATGAACTTTCCGACCCCTCGGAACTGATGATGGTGTCCTGGGAGACACAAAGGCCAACTTTCCTTTATGGCCCTGAAGGTAACAGCTGGCCGCTCGTGTTTTCGATAGCACCTGCTCTCCCAGGTCCCTCTGGGTCTTTCCCAGCCAGGACCAAGGAGGGGAGACTTTTGCTCACACTATTTGACCCACTTCAAAAAAAAATTAAAATATAGGACTTCATCTTATCCCCAGGAGTTTTGTGACAGAAATTTAATTGACATGGGACGTGCACAGTCGGAAGACTCGCAATAAAGGAAAAAGGAAAGACGTTCTGTCACTTAGAGCCTTCCTGATGTGGACACACATCAGAGCCCGGGTGTCTTCACGTGTGAAAGGGGAAATCAGAGCTGCCCCGCCCTGCTCAACATGGGATAGGCCTGCTCTGGCGACCTCGCAAGGAAATGATGATTTTGAAATCATTCTGTAAACATCAAAACCTGTGTAATGCGAGTTAATGAATTAACCAAGCTTCTCCCTTCATTAAACAAAGTCAACAGTTTTATAAGCTTCACTGTTGACTTCTAGAAATTCAATTCGAATGTAATTTCCCTTTACCTGCTTTGTTTCCTTTTCATCTTCTGAAATACATATTTATTAGGTCTAGTAATAATTAATGTAGTTTTCTAATACTTTTTTAAATCGAATTTATTTAAACAATACAACAAAATTTAATCAACAAAATTTAATAGTTGCCGTTGTTTTCTACTACTTGTGCCCAATGCTCAGGAAGCATTTTAATCCCTCTGTTGTAAAATTCTTGTGATTTTGATACAAAAAATTCGGTCAATGCATTTTTGAGGCATTCTTCATTATTAAATTTTTTTCCAAGAAGAAAGTTTTGCAAAGAACGAAACAAATGGTAATCAGGAGGGGCAATATCAGGAGAATATGCAGGTTGAGGGAGAACTTCCCATTCCAACTGGCGCAGTTTTTGAGCAGTGATTCTTGCAGTATGCAGTCATGCGTTATCGTGGTGAAGAATTACGCCCTTCCGATTAATCAGCGCGGGTTCTTTTTCTCTTAAAGCTTGGGCTAACCTTTCCAATTGGGCACTATACCCTGCACTTGTAATGGTTTGGTTAGATGGTAAAAGTTCATAATGAAGAATTCCTTTAAAATTCCACCAAACACACAACATCACTTTTTTCGCATGCAAGTCAGGCTTTGGCTTGGGCTGCAGAGCCTCATTTTTGTCCAACCATTGAGGCCGCCTTTTCAAATTAACATACAGCACCCATTTTTCATCTCCGGTAACAATTTGCTCTAAAAACGGCAAACGGTTTTGACGAGAGAGGAGCGAACTGCAAATTGTGACTCTTTGATTACGGTTGTTGTCGGTCAACTCATGAGGAACCCATTTTCCAAACTTTTGGACTTTGCCAAGTGCACGCAATTGATTGGAAATTGTTTTTTTGTGAACAATTTAAAGTTGTCGCAAGCTCTTGTTGGGTAATTTGAGGATTTTGCACCAAAAGAGCTTGAAGAGCTTCTTGATCAAAATTGGACACACGGCCTCGACCACTCTTGTCATCTAACAAAAAATTTCCCTCGCGAAATTTCTCAAACCAACGCTGGCATTTTCTGGCGCTAACTGCATCTTGACCAAGAGCACTACAGATGTTTTTTGCAGCCTCACTTGCTTTTCTTCCTAATTGGAACTCGTAAAGCATGCAGTGCCGAATATGCTCTTCATCCGCCATCTTCTTAGCCCTAGTTTTGCAACAGAAACCAAACTATTAAACACAAACTTTTTCAAGCAAAACTTGTTAATTACACTTCACACGTTCTGTAGATACCACGTGTTTGAAGGTTATGTCAATACAAGTCAACGCCAAGCAAGATTTTAAACGAATGTTTAAAAACGACATTAATTATTACTAGACCCGATAGTATATCAATATAGAAGTTCTGCTACACACACAGACACATATATGGATATGTTTGTAGATATATACATATAATAAAATACAATATGTATATTATGCATATCCTTGTAAAACAAATATAAAACATGCGGGCACATATTATAATCCTGTTGTATCCAATAGTTTCTATCACTAAAACCATTATTTTCTACCATTTTCCCCCCTTTCACTTAGACCCTTTGTTGCTTCAACTCAAAATTGCCCACTCTCTCCTCCCCCTAATCTCAGTGGCCTGGGTCCAAAGCCTTTTGATTTAACCCATTTGAGAATCAAATGTTACCTGCCTCTCCCCTGCACACCCCTTTCCTGGGAAGGGCTGTCTCTGTCACCCCCAGGTGTATATTGACTTTCAACAACAATTTGTGATGCCAGTCATTTCACATGCCTGTGTGATCACTGTATTTCGCAAATCCTGAAGATGTTTCTATGGCCTGCCCGCCCTCGGTCATCTCCCTCACAACCTTTTTATGTGCAGCCGTTTCCCTGATGGGTGGCTGGATTCTCAGATCCTTGCTACTCCAAGTGCGCCCTCTGGGCCACAGCGTCAGCACCTGCTGGAAAGGCAGGAGCTCAGCCCAGCCCAGACCTGGGGACTGACTGCAATGTGCGTCTGACCAGCCCCAGATGACTTGTGTGCACAGTCCAGTTGGAGAATCCCTGTCTCTGTGCCCACAGCCGTGGGAATTCTGAAGCAGACATAGGGGAAGGAAGGCAGCAGTCAACCATTGCCACGGACACAGCCTCACAGAAATTCAATTGTGGCTAAAAACTGAAGTCAAGCCGAAACCAGTTTGGCTCAGTGGTAGAGCATCCGTCTGTGGACTGAAAGGTCCCGGGTTCGATTCTGGTCAAGCGCATATACCTTAGTTGAAGGCACATCCCGGTAGGGGGTGTGCAAGAGGCAGCGTGGCGATGTTTTTCTCTCATCAACGTTTCTAGCTCTCTGTCTCTCTCCCTTCCTCTCTGTACAAAATCAATAAAATATATTAAAAAAAACAAACACTGAGGTCAAGTGGGATCAAATACAGCTTCACTGGCCTGGTCACCAGGTTACTCCTCACAGAACTGCTTCTCACCGCTGTTGCTGCTTTCCTCTCTGCCTCGGCTCCGGCTCTCCCACCCCACGTCCCACCCTTGCTCCATGGGTGTGAGACCTCCTGGGCGAGGCCAGGCAGGAACCTGTGGGCACTCACAGCACTAACACTTTAGCTTCTCTTTTAGTATTCTTTAAATACCCTATCAACATTTATTTAGTTACAAGTAATTATTTTTTTAAATTCTGGTAAAATAGCACATGACATTGTACACTTAAACCATTTTTATGTGTACTATTCAGTAATGTTATGTATACTTACATTGTTGTGCAACTGGTATCCAATTTTTTTATATCTCTACTAGTGCCTGGCCTGCACCCTCTAGCAATCTGGGACCTCTCGGGAGATGCCTGCCTGCCTGATTGCCCCTAATCACCTCTGTCTGCCTGCCTGATCACTCCTAACTGCCCCTGCCTCAGCCCCCGCCACCACAGCTTCGTCTGGGATGACGTCTGGAAAGTTTTTCCGGCTGTCCAGGCTAATTAGCATATTATGCTTTTATTATTATAGATACCATGGAGAGGGAAGTAACAGCTTTTTCTATCATGCTAAAAATTAAAGCTTATTTGATGTATATCTTTGCAAAACCTCAGGTCTCACTTTACAATTCTCTTCTGGCCAAAGTTCACTCTTCTCTCCTCAGAGCTGCCAGAGGGAAAAGTAGGTTCAATCCTTGCCACTCAATCAAGATGACAGAGTTAGCAGAGTGGCGAGAGGCAGGGCAGGGTCAATGGCAGTACATGGTTAAGGGCAAGGCCAACAACCTGCCCTGCAGATCAGCGGGAGGGCCTCTCTGAAGACTTGTTTGTTTGTTTTTTAAATATTGTCTAAAGTTTTACATATGTCTCCTTTTTCCCCAATTGATCCCCCCCTCAGCCATTCCCACCCCGGGCAAGCCCCCACTGCCCAGTGTCTGTGTCCATTGGTTATGCTAATATGCGTGCATACAAGTCCTTTGGTTGCTCTTTAACTCCTCCTTCCCTATCATTTGTCTCTAGATCAATCTATTTTTGCTCATCAAATTATGTTGATCATTATATCCCACAGATGAGTAAGATCATGTGATATTTATCTTTCTCCGACTGGCTTATTTTGCTTAGCATAATGCTCTCCAGTTCCACCCATGCTGCTGCAAATGGTAAAAGACTTCTTGTTTTGCCACTTTCATCAGGCATTTGGGCCTGACGTCAATAATCAAACATAACTCAGAGTCTGAGCAGGAAAGGCTGTGCTGCTGGTCTGAGCGGGCACCTCCCCTGGAGACTCCAGCGGCTCATGAGGCTGAGTGAACAGGCACAACAGAACCCTGGCAGAGATGGATTTACATGATCGAAGCCTAGGCTCTGGGCCCCTCCCTTACACAGGCTGCTTCCCAGGGTCATACGCTTTTATAAAATATTAAAAAGCACGATAGTTAACCACAGTGGGTTTTAGATTAATTTTTACTTCCACTGTCAAGTTGTGGTGGGATGTCCGTGGGCAACTGGGCATCAGGCTAAAGGTAGCTAAGCTGGAGGTGCATTGAGCTTGTGTGTTTCCAGATGCTTGCAGTTACTTTCATGTAGAGCTCATTCCCGCCAGCCATCCCATGTAGAAATGGGCCCCAAGAAGGCACACTCCTCCTGGTCACCTGCCGTCATGACAGGGAGACAAGGAGCCCGAGGGGCCTCACAGCATCAGCACACCCTGAGGTGTCCAGGCTGAAGGAGGGGAACGTGTGGAGCCAGAAGTCAATCTATGGAATATTCTTCCAGATAAGAAGACTCATGCGAAAGCATCTTGGTAGAGGTGAGCTGCTTGCCAACAATCCTCAACAATTGTGAAGATGAAATTTTTCTCTTTATCACAATAAAATGCAAAACATGTTTAAAAATACGTTTTTGTTTTTTTTTTTTTAATTGATTTCAGAGAGAGAAAGGGAGAGAGAGAGAAACACCAAACATCACCGATCGGCTGCCTCCTGCAAGTGCCCTCCTAGGGATCAAGCCCTGACCAGGAATGGAATCGTGACCTCCTGGTTCAAGGGTTAAAGCTTAACCATTGAGCCACACCAATGGGGCTAAAAAAATAAAATAAATGCTAGAAGGAAGATTTTATCTATCTGTTCTTTATATGACATTTACAAAATCATACCACACACGTGGTGGCTTAAACAATACAAAATTCAGTGTCTTGCAGTTCTGGATGTTCGCAGTCCAAAGCCAGTGTCCCTGGGGTAAACTCGGAGTGTTGCCAGGCTGGCTCCTTGGAGGCTCTGGGGGAATCTGCTCCCAGGGTTTTCCAGTGCCTAGCTGCCACCCAGCACAGCGAGGGCAGGAGTCGCCTCAGGTCAGCACAGCCTAACTGGTCATGAAATTCATACAAAACTGACCTGGCTGGCACACACCAGTCACCTAGTCATTGCCATTGTCCTGCCCACCAGGCACCATTCTCTAAGGAGGACTGATGTAAGCGTGGGACAGGATCAGAATTGGGGGTGTCAGTTGGCATCCCCCAACCCAGTTCAGATCTATTGCTAGCTGAACCCCATCTGTGTGAACCCTTAACATGACCCGTGTGATCAGAGCCCACTCAGGGTCCGGTTTCTGGAGGAGGCAGCACTCTAAAATGAGGAGAGAGACTAGAAAAGAGTTCATTTGGGACAAATGGGGAGCCAGGCGGGAGTGAACCTCTAGTGGGAAGACTCTCTAGGCTCTGGCCTTGCTATCCCTTTTATTGAGGCTGTTATGGGATACACCCAGTACCCTTAAGCAGCTTTGGGAAACACCCAGAGCCCTTATGCAGGTAATAAGCCGGATTATCGTATCAGTAAGGATTTACATGATTACAAGATGGGGAAGTTGCCTCAGTTACCATTGTCTCAATTAGATAGGGAGTGGTTGGCTCTGACCTTTCAGAGCTTCAAGGTTGACCAGCCTCTTTCTATCAATATTAGTGAGACAATGATTGGTTTCCGGCACCATCTGTTTCCATTATTTCTTGCCATGCAACAAGCCTCCCCAAAACTTACAGGATTACAACTGCCATCATTTTATTTTCTTCACAATTCTGTGTGTTGACAGGGCCCTGTTGGGAGTTCTTCCGCTCCACATGGCATCAGATGGATGCTTTCCTGGGCTGGGATGTCCCAGAAGGCTCCATCACATGTCCTGAGCTCGGCGGGGGGTGAGGAGGGGGAGGGCCATGGCTGGGAGCCTGGGCAGCTGGGTCTCTCCCATGTGTGTCATCTCAGGGCTCTCTCTCTCCACATGGCCTCATTGTGTGGTCCCCCCAGCAGGGTAGCCAGACGTTCTCACATGGTGATGTCGGGCTCCCCAAAGGGGAGAAGCAGAAGCTCCAGGCCTTGTTATGATTCAGGCCTGGGAATGACACTGTTATTTCCCCACATTCTATTGCTTCAAGCAAGTCCAAGATCATCCCAGACTCATCCTGGAAGAGGACTGCATGAGGGTGAGGCTCGGGACGTGAGGTTTATTGGGGACCATCTTTGGAGAATGTCAGAGTTCTCTACCTGGAGCTTCATAATATGAAAGAATGGACTATGGAAATTATTTAACAGAAAACTTATAGGCAAAACTAAGTAAAAGTCGTTCCAATATTAGAGAGTGGGATTCTGTCATTAATTCTAGTGCCTCCTTATTAAAGAATTGGGGAATGTTTAATTAGACACAGTTTAAGTAGATGTCTCTCTTCAGTCTCTTTAGAGACATTTTTGAAAAAATATTTTTATTGATTTCAGAGAGGAAAAGAGAGGGATAGAGAGATAGAAACATCAACGATGAGAGAAAACCATTGATCAGCTGCCTCCTGCACGCACTATACTGGGGACCCAGCCCACAACCTGGGCATGTGCCCTGACTGGGAATCAAATCGTGGACTCCTGGTTCATAGATCTACGCTCAACCCAGCTAAGCCGGCTGGGCTAGACACATTCCTTATCTTCTTGGTGTGTGCCATCTACTGAGCTTCCATGATTCACACATCTTGTAATTATGCACCACTTCCCTTCTAGGGACCAGGATTTATATTGATCACAGTGGGAGTGTCATCTTACTTTTCCTTTGTCCACAGTTGACCATTTATGTGCAGAATGTCTGCCAACCATCTTCGTAGCCCCAGATTCTGCTCTTCCTAGTGGCTCCTGACTGAAGCTGAAAAAGGAAGGCAGGTTGTTTTCCTCTAATGTGCACTCTGAAACAATGCCTTGTGTATAAAATGTCCTTTCCTGTGACAGTCTCTGCTTGTGGAACACTCTCTGTGACTGAGTAGTTGGGGTTTTTTGTGTTTTTTTTTTTTTTTGAGTAGGCCCTGGATTTCTGCCATGGAAATGACCTCCAGCTTTCGTAGATGGTTACCTCTCTCTTTATAGCAACCCCACCCACCCCCTTTCTCCCTCGACAGGCCAGCTCTTGAGTCCCCAGTGGGGACAGCCTCAGCCCATTCCTGTCCAGTCCTTTCCTGACCTGAGGCTGTTTTACTCCTAGTCCCAGAGGGCCGGAAGCCAACCTGGAGGTGAGACCTGGAGAAAGCTGGAACCACGATGACCCTGAGCACTGCCGCGAAGCAGACTCCACTCCGGGAAGGCCCGCCGCCAACGGCGAGGCAGGGGGCGGGGAGCCCCACATCTGCCGTGTATGTGGGGACAAGGCCACTGGGTATCACTTCAATGTCATGACGTGTGAAGGATGCAAGGGCTTCTTCAGGTAGAGTACCCTGCACCTTCCCCACCGGCCACCCTGACCCCTTGGGCCCCATCCTACTGGGGCTCTGCGTTAGCCCACTGGGCCCCCGGGCTGCCGCTTGCCCGTCTCCCAGGTTCAGAGTGTGGGCCGGGGCCATCCGGAGGCCTCCTCATTAGTCTCAGGAGAGCCATGTGCATCTCAGAGGAATCCTTCGTCTTCCGTCTTCCTTCCTGAGAAAGGTCTCCTTCTACTAAGACACCCCTTTGTTTCTCCATACCTTCTGAGTAAAATAGAAATTCAGCCTGTAAAAGAGGAAAGGGTGTGAACATCCCAAATGCAAGTGTTCAAATCAGTCTTAGAGAGCGGTTGTGAAGGAAGAACAGCATAAAATAAATGAAGAATGTGATAGAAAGCTCACCTAGAAACAGGCAAATAGTCCAACAATTAAAAGACTGAAAAGTCCCAGCACAGCAAGCCCGGCCCACACAGAAGGGCTCAGCTTGTCCAGCAGAAGAAAGAGAAGGGCGAAGCTCAGTGCAGGGCTCAGACCAGGAGGGGAAGCGGACCAGGAAGGGAGGGGTGGGCGTGTGTGTGTGTGTGTGTGTGGGTGGGGGAGACAGGGAGGAAGGATTGTGAGGGAGCTCCGTTGGCCCCTGTGGAGGGCAGGGCATGCTGAGAGCAGCTCCCACCCGGGGGGTCACCCTTGGGAGCCTCGGGCATTCTTCGGGCGGAAGCTTGACTTCCTGGAGGCCGGACAGACGAATGGAAACAAACCCTAGAGCCAGGGCCCAGGCACCCAGACATGGCAGGGGCGGGGCCCTCCACACCTCCGACCTCAGGGAAGATGGGAGCCCCCTCTTTTCCTGTGAGCCCCACCTGTCTCAAGGGACAGGCAGGCCCACAGAGGTGACAGAAGGGCAGGGAGAGGGAGGTGCGGCCTGTCCCCCGCCCACCACTGCCCCTTGTCCGCACAGGAGGGCCATGAAACGCAACGTGCGGCTGCGGTGCCCCTTCCGGAAGGGCACCTGTGTGATCACCCAGAAGACCCGGCGGCAGTGCCAGGCCTGCCGCCTGCGCAAGTGCCTGGAGAGCGGCATGAGGAAGGAGAGTGAGTGGCGGGGGTGCCGGGCGGGCTGGGGCCTCGGGTGTGTGTATGCCCACGGGCACCACGGAGGCGTGTGCCCGCGCATGGGTCCCTGGGCAGCTCGTGGCCTGTGAGCGGCGGGCAGGCACACGGAGCGGGGCTTGCAGCCCATCTGCCCGCACCACGGCCCTCCCGGGACAGGACAGATGGGGGCACCTCTGCCCTCTCCGCTGGGTGGGTGGGCGTCTCCGGCCAGAGTCATGCCCTTCTCTCCCCTCAGTGCCCTTGTGACTCTTGGTCCCCTTTGTAATTGCCCTTGTGGCGTTTTAGGCAAATCGAGGGAGGCGAACTCGGGAGAGGGAAGCCGGAGGCTCCTTGGGAAGTGCTTGGGTTGGCATTTCTTTTTTTCTTTTTTTTAATATATTTTATTGATTTTGTACAGAGAGGAAGGGAGAGAGATAGTTAGAAACATCGATGAGAGAGAGTCATCGATCAGTTGCCTCTTGCACACTCCCCACTGGGGATGTGCCCGCAACCAAGGTACATGCCCTTGACTGGAATAGAACCCGGGACCTTTCAGTCCCCAAGCCAACGCTCTATCCATTGAGTGGGTTGGCATTTCTTGCTAAGCAGCAGCCCCAGCTTTCCAAGGGCTTGGAGGCCCGGAGAACCTGGGCGACTCTGAGGAGTCTTATCGGTATCGAATGCAGTAGACAGCAATACATGCCACCCGGCGCCGGTTACTGAACACTTACCGCATTCCAGGGAGTGTAGGGGTGAATATATAGGGGCGGGCAAAAGTAGGGTTACAGTTTGAGTATAGAAAACAGAGTTTATTCTTCTATTATTTATTTATTTAAATATTTTTTATTGATCTCAGAGAGGAAGGGTAAGGGAGGGAAAGAGTGGGGGTGAGAATCATCAATGATGAGAGAGAGTCATTGATTGGCTGCTTCCTGCACACCCCACACTGGGGATTGAGCCTGCAACCTGGGCATGTGCCCTGACCAGGAATCAAACCATGACCTCCTGGTTCATAGGTCAATGCTCAACCACTGAGCCACACCAGCCAGGCTATCATTTATTTATTATTCTATCATTCATACAACTGCAAACCTACTTTTGCCCACCCTCTTCTCTCTATCTATACACTGAGTGGCCAGATTATTATGATGATCTCTGAGGCCCGGTGCATGAATTTGTGCATGGGTGGGGTCCGACCAGCCTGGCCAGAGGGAAGGGGACATGGGCAGTTGGGCAGCCAGCCTGCTGGTTGAACTCTGGTCAGGGGGACAATTTGCATATTAGCCTTTTATTATATAGGATTTACACTGAGTGGCCAGATTATTATGCATTCAGAGATCATAATAATCTGGCCACTCAGTATATATTCATATAGACCAGTGTTTCCCAAAGTGTGTTACGCATACCCCCAGGGGTACGGGAAGAGTTTGGTGGGGGTACACGTTACACCGGAGTTTGGTGGGGATATGCACTGCACCGAGCTTAGCTGCACCTAATTCTACGTTCTCATGAGTACGAGGGGTACTCAGCATTACAAAAACTATAGAAGGGATACACATATGTCAAAAGATTGGGAAACACTGATATAGATGTATACATGTCGATGTATACATATGTGTGTGTATGTAGCTCCTACATACATAACCAGGAGGCACCTCCCATGCAATGAGCTACAGTAGGAGGTGAGCACCGCCACTCCAGATTACAAAGAAGAAAACTGAAGGCAGGAGGGGTTAAGGAGTTTACTCAAGGTCACTGATGTCACCAAACCCAGCTGTCACCAAACCCAGCTGTCACCAAACCCAGCTGTCACCAAACCCAGCTGTCACTCAAACCCAGCTGCCACCAAACCCAGCTGTCACCAAACCCAGCTGTCACCAAACCCAACTATCATCAAACCCAGCTGTCACCAAACCCAGCTACCACCAAACCCAGCTACCACCAAACCCAGCTGTCACCAAACCCAGCTGTCACCAAACCCAGCTGTCACCAAACCTAGTACCTTTTGGTTCTGAAGCCAAGCACTTCCCTCTGTTCCACAAAGTTGTCACAAACCCCGCAGTCGTGGGCAGCACACCGGCCGCACCTCATCCCTTTGTCCTCCCCCAAGTGTTTCTCCAGAGGAGCCATTGCCCTCACGAGTCTGGGTTTCCCGCCAGCAGCTCTTCCCCTGCTGCTGCCTGGGCGGGCGAGGCGGCCTCGCTCCCGCAGGCAGCTGAGCCTGCCCTGGCTGTCCCTGCAGTGATCATGTCGGACGCAGCCGTGGAGCAGAGACGGGCCTTGATCAGGAAGAAGCGAGAACAGATTGGGACGCAGCCCCTGGGAGCCAAGGGCCTGACAGCAGAGCAGTGGGCGATGATCCGGGAGCTGATGGACGCTCAGATGAAAACCTTTGACACCACCTTCGCCCATTTCAAGAACTTCCGGGTATGAGGCTTTACACGTGGCTCAGTGGCTATGCCGGCTCCTCCAAACCCCAATCACATTCCCAGAAATCCCCCAAACTGGCCCCTGCAGCCAGCAGCAGCCCCCGGGGGGCTTGTTAGTTGGGAATGCAAGTTCTCAGATGCCCCCAGGCTCCAATTCAGACACTGGAGGCTGGGCACACAGCCTGTATTTTGACAAGACCCCCAGGGGTTCCAACATATGCTCGGTTTGAGAACCTTTGCTTCCTCCTTCTGCAGCAGGTGGGAACCGGGCCTGAGCCATCAGTGGAGTCTCAGAAGCTGAGCTGTCCGGGGATTGCTGGGGTTCAGGGCTTAATGAAAACAGGGCCGGGCCTGCAGGAGGTCTGACATCTGTGAACTGGTTTTACTGATTCCAGAAACATTAGTGACCTCAGCGCCGTCAGCCACGTTTCAGCTCTGCACCCTCTCCCCTTCGATGCTCACAGTGTCCCGGGAGACTGCTTGGCTCGGGAAACCGGGAGCCGGGGCCCCCAGGAGCCTGTCCCTTCCATCTGTAGACCCTTCCCTGGGTCTCCCAACTATAAGGGCGGGGGATGCTTGGGGCACAGCTAAGGAATTGGCCCTGTCACCTCCCCAGGGGCAGGAAGTAAACCCATGTCTGATGGGGCAGGGATGTGAGGGACATCATTTCACAGATCCAGAAAGTGCACCACCTGATGGGAGACCAGGGAGAAGCAGCAAGCGCTGTGTGTGTGTGTGTGTGTGTGTGTGTGTGTGTGTGCGCGCGCACACACACATGCTTCTGCCTTCATCCTCTCAAGCCTGCCGCTGTGGGTGCCCATCTGGGGCCTGTGTGGGACCCTGTTGGGGAGAATCCATGCTGTCTCCCTCTCCTCTCTCCGCCTCCTCTCGGTCCCAGCTGCCGGAGGTGCTCAGCAGTGGCCACGAGCTCCCAGGCTCTCCGCAGGCTCCACTCGGGGAAGAAGCTACCAAGTGGAGCAAGATCCGAGAAGACCTGTCCTCCCTGAAGGTGGTGTCCCTGCAGCTGCGGGGGGAGGACGGCAGCGTCTGGAACTACAAGCCCCCGGCCGAGGGCAGCGGGAAGGAGATCTTCTCCCTGCTGCCTCACATGGCCGACATGTCCACCTACATGTTCAAAGGCATCATCAACTTCGCCAAGGTCATCTCCCACTTCAGGTGGGACGCGGGGACTGGGCGGGGGGTGGGCATGGGAAGGAGCAGACAATGGCCGGTGGGTTCAAAGGCTCTGGGATAAGTGGGGAAACCGAGGCAGGAAGTATGAGGCCAGGGACCAGAAGCCAAGGCGTCGGCTGTGGGTCAGCGGCTGTGCAGGGAGTTGGAGGGGAGGGGGCTAGGCTGGAAGGGACGCCAAGCCCCATCTTCCCGTGGGGAGTCCCTGAGGTAGGGGAGGCCGGAGGAAGGGGCGGGAGAGGTGACCTGCTTGGCTGGGTCGTGAGGGGCAGAGGTTGGAGAAAACCAAAGCAACTGGAGTCATCCTCACGGTAGGAGCCCATCCCCCCTGCCCTCTCCCCCGATCTCTGGATTGTGGGAGAGGGGCTGGCCAGGGGCGGCTCCCCTCCCAGCCTCCCCCCCACCCTCCCCGCTGCCAGGGACCTGCCCATGGAGGACCAGATCTCGCTGCTGAAGGGCGCCGCCTTTGAGCTGTACCAGCTGAGGTTCAACACGGTGTTCAACGCGGAGACGGGCACCTGGGAGTGCGGCCGGCTGTCCTACTGCCTGGAAGGCCCCGCAGGTGCCCAGAGCCGCCCGCCTGCCCCGGGCGGAGGGAGGGGACCGGCCGGGAGGAGAGAGGAGCGGAGCCAGGATGTGCGTGTCCTGGGCCCGCGGGGCAGAAGGCCGCGGGGCAGAAGGCCTCGGTGAGGGAGGCCTGGGCTGGGCCCTCACGCCGCACCCACCCCCACCCACCCACAGGGGGCTTCCAGCAGCTCCTGCTGGAGCCCATGCTCAAGTTCCACTACATGCTGAAGGAGCTGCGGCTGCGCGAGGAGGAGTACGTGCTCATGCAGGCCATCTCCCTCTTCTCCCCAGGTGGGGCCCCACGGCCGCCGGCCCCCCTGCCCCCAGGCCTGCTCCCACCCCCTCAGCTCTTAGCTCCCCCCACTCCCTGCTCTCTCATCCTTGCCCCTCCCCTCCCCTCTCTCTCCTCCCCTCCCTTCCCCTCTCTTCCCCTCCCCTCCCCTCCCCTCCCCAGGTAAGGTCCTACCCGGTGGCTTTGCCCCTCTCACTGCCCAGCCAGGGTAGGGCCCTGCTGGTTTCTCCTGAGCCTTCCCTCGGGGTGGGATGGGGATAGCGGTAGGGGTAGGGGTAGGGGTGGGGGATGTGTGATGCCAGTCCTCCTGGCGCTCCCCTCAGTTCCCTGCCCGGGGTCTCTGCTCGGGGGAAGATGCTGCCAGGCAATGCGCCCTCCCTGGGCTGGGAGCTTTGCCCATGGCCGCGCTGGCACACACCGTTCCCTCCGCACAGACCGCCCCGGGGTGGTGCAGCGCAGCGTGGTGGACCAGCTGCAGGAGCGCTTCGCCATCGCCCTGAAGGCCTACATCGAGCACCACCGCCCGCAGCCCGGCCACCGGTGAGCAGCACGCCGGGCGGGGTGAGGGGTGCCCCCCTGCCTGCCAGGCCCCTGTCCTGGTCTTCTGGGAGAGACGGCTGGAGGTTCTCTGGGGCAGGCTCTGAGGGCCAGGGCTTTGGGGCCCTGAACTGGGACCTCCACGGAGGTCTCCTGACCAGTCAGCCTGGGCTCCAGCCCCACGCCCGGGACCTTGCTGCTGAGGCCCAGCTCCCGTCTGCCCCGGCCTTCCCTTCCGTGGTTGGCACAGCCAGGCAGTCTCCTGAGGCTCCACAGGCCCTCTCTCTCTCTCTCTCTCTCAACACATTTTATTGAATTTTTACAGAGAGGAAGAGAGAGGGATAGATCAGCTGCCTCTTGCACACCCCCTACTGGTGATGTGCCCACAACCGAGGTACATACCCTTGACTGGAATCGAACCCAGGACCTTTCAGTCCGCAGGCCAACGTTCTATCCACTGAGCCAAACTAGTTTCGGTAGCGTCTCTAGCAATAGCCAGCAATGACCACCTGGTAAGAAAGATATGACAATAACAACGGTAACAGTACACCTATAATAGCTGTCACGTACTGGGAAGTGCCAGCCCCCCTGCCAAGCCGTTTACAGGAACGATCACTGTTCGTCATGAAAACAGGCCCACCCAGTGGTGCCACCGCCCTCCTGCAGGGACGGAGGCGCAGGTGGGGCTGGCAGTGGCCCAAGTCCACAGCCCACCCTCTGAGCACTGCCTGACGCCTCCCAGAAAAAGGACAAGCAAACCAGGCGGGAAATCCTTAGTCTGTTCTCTGCCACCCACGGGAGGAAGGCTCCTAGGGCTTGGCCAGACAGCGGTTTCCACCCTTCCTGGGGCCTCAGCGGC
The DNA here is from genome assembly GCF_014108245.1 of Pipistrellus kuhlii. Lineage (NCBI taxonomy): Eukaryota > Metazoa > Chordata > Mammalia > Chiroptera > Vespertilionidae > Pipistrellus > Pipistrellus kuhlii. Next base: position 53,384,902 of record NW_023425515.1, on the reverse strand, counting down.
CCACAGGCTCCAGCCATGAGGCCGAAGGCCAGCAGGTGTACACTGGTGTCAGCGTATGCCCGCCTCTGCTTGGCCTGCCCCGGCTTTCTGTGGAGCTCAGGATCTCGGGGTGTTGCAGTGGCTGTGTCTTCATTTGCTCAGTCCTCCCCTGTGCGGGACTAGGAGGCATCCTGGGGAAACGGAGGCACGAGATCCCAGACTGGATCCGGAAGGGATCGCTGCTTGCAACCCCTGCTTCCATAGCCCCTGCACTCGATCCTCACCCCAGCCATTAGCCGACGCAGGGACTTCCCCACAAATGGGCCTGTGCACTTGGTGCCTGAAATACCTGCGTGTTCCCACGGGTATCTCCCGTACACAGAGATGCCGATGGGGGTACAGCACCTCCAGTCCCCCAGGCTGCCCCACCTTCTCGCCCACGGGCTGAAAGTCAAGCTTACGTAATTCAACGGAGCCTTTCCCTGGGCTGACGCCAAACGTTCTGAGATGAAGACCCCCAAGCTTGGGCGACTTCAGGGTGGTCCCGGGGCAGTAGGTGGGGCCAGGATGGGCCGCACCCCAACCCCCCCTCTGGCCGGCCCGCAGGTTCCTGTTCCTGAAGATCATGGCCAGGCTCACCGAGCTCCGCAGCATCAACGCCCAGCACACCCAGCGGCTGCTGCGCATCCACGACATCCACCCCTTCGCCACGCCCCTCATGCAGGAGCTGTTCAGCATCTCGGACGCCTGAGGAGCTGCACCGGGGGTTGGACAGATGGGCACCGCCGACAGCTGACCAGGCCCCGCAGGTCCTGCCTCCTCGGGGAACTCGGGACAGCTCTGACGGAGCTGGCTAGAGGTCCCCCGGAAGGGGACAGGGACCCTCAGCCTGACAGTGCCAGGCCTGCTTGCACCTGCTGATAGCATGAGCAATTGGGCCTGGTGCCAGCAGTGGGTGCAAGTGGTGGCTACTGCCCTGATCACCCCTCAGGAGCAGGAGGAAGTAGAGAAGCCCCCAGGGGCGATTAGGGCCTGCAGCTGCTGCTTGCACCATCTGATGGTGCTGAGTGATCTGGACTGGCACCAGGCACCGGCAGTGGGTGCAGGTGCAGGTGCCCGGCGGGACCACACTGCGCAGGAGCAAATAATTTTCAGTAAACACTAGAAGCTCACCCCGATGACAGCGACCAGCACCCCTGCTCACATGCTCGTCCATCCCGCCACAGCCAACGCCCGCCATATTCCGCATACGCCCCCTGGTGGTCAGTGCACATCATAGCGGCTGGTTGTTTGGTTGTCCCACTGTTTGGTCTGTTTGTATATGAGCCTTTTATTATATAGGATTGCCTTTTACATATCTGAAGACGGTTGGTGAAAGAATATAAAAATGCATTAACTTGGCTTCCTCATAAAATGATTGCTCCATATAAAAATTTAATATATTTATACTATAATTAAAAATGTAGTAATTGAAATAATTTCAAAAGTGTAATATGTTTATGCAAATGAAGCTACACATTAACTGAATTTTGAGGAACAGATACTTGCTTAGCTTTTGCCATTTTATGAGAAATTGGCCAAACTTTGAGAACATAAGAAATCGACACTATATATCGATATCAAAGCAAGCAAACCTATGCCCTGAATCCCTCCAAGTGTACCAGACTCTCTGCATCAAGGAGATAAACACTCTCGTTTTCAGAAAGGAAATGGAGGGGGGGGAAGCTTCTCTCTGCAAATGCAAGGACTCCAGCTTTTGCCCCCAGGAATTGCTTTTGGAAATGTAAACTTCATTCAACTGTATTCATAAATCAAATGGTTCTCCTCTTCCTGACTGGAATAATTCTGAGTGTGCTAGTCACTCAAATGCAGGCTACGGTGAAGTGAGGGCAAGATGAGATTAAGGCGGGATGTAATCAGTGGATGAGTGGGTAAGAGCTGTGGTACATTTACACAATAAACTTCTTACCCTTGGTCACAGCGTGGATGGACCGGGAGATTTTTATGCTAAGGGAAATAAGCCAGCCAGAGAAAGGCAAATACCACGTGATCTCACTAATATGTGAGATCTGGCGAACAAAATAAACTGACAAGCAAAACAGAATAGAGGCATGGATACATGAAACAGACTGGCAGATGTCAGAGGGCAGGGGGGTGAGGGACACCGGATAAAGGAAGGTGAGGTAGTATTCGGTAAAGAACATATGCATAGGCCATGGACACACACAATAATGGGGAGGGCCAAGAGCGGGGGCTGGGTGGAGGTGGGAGGAAAATGCAGGACATCTGCAATAGTGTCAACAATAAACAATTTTTTAAAATTTTTTTACAATTTAAATAAATTTAAAAAGGGGGATATATTGGTTTTAAAAATACCTGGGCAATTCCCCAAACAATGACTTAATATTAAATGACATACATACTATAAAAAAGTAAGTGTGGTCCAAGTGCAGTTAAGAGTCAAGGTTAGGTGCACCGAAGAGCTCACACGGGACCCTTCCTCTCAGCGGCTTTGTGGTTTAGAGGGCCAGGCGCCCGGCCCTACTCCCAAGCATTCAGATTTCATTGTTCCCTTCCCGAGCTCTGAGCATTAGAACTGAGTGTCGCTTTCTGGGCATCTCTGTGGCCACTGTTCTTTCTCTAGGTCTGGCCCCAGTCAGGTGAGGATGAAGTCTGACACCGGAGCTCGGGAGAGACCTTTTGAGGAAGTTATGTTCACCGTCTGGCTCCCCCACTGGTCAGAGCCACTCAGCAGCCAATCCCTACCTGCCCCAAACGTGAAGGGTCCTTCTTTGGGGAAGGCCCAGAGCTTCTTTGTGGAGAAGAGGCTGGAAAGAGAAATGCACATTTGATTGACTGTCCCCTCAGCTCTGACAACTCGGAGGCCTCATCATCCCACCTTCCACAACAGCTCGTTTTCCTGGGACACGTCCCTATAATGCGCTCACAGTTCTCCTAAATCCCAAGGTGCTAGTGGGGGAGTCAAATACCCCTGCACCTGAGGCCTGGGTGACCGTCCATCACTGTGGTCACTTCCCTTTCACCAACTTTCCCTCGAGGGAACCTACAGCTTGACCCCTCCCTTTTCTCACGACCCCTTTCCAGCCTCAATTGGCATTGTCACGGCTCCCCCAGAAATGTGACCCCAAACGACTGGAAGGGAAGACTTCCAGGATTTTAAGTTAAAAGGGCATCCTGCTCAACCCCTACTCAAAGGGGGCAGGAAATATGAGTGACTCTCAAACAAAAGTACTTCAGTGGTATCTGGAGGCCAGCCTATCCCACAAGGGACTTCCTCAACCCCCGCCCCTCCACTGCCACATCTCACCACAATGAACACGTAAGTGAAGAAAGAGGACCAGACTTTATCCAATATAAATTTGTTTTTATTGAAGCAGCAGTCACATGACTTTATATCTAGCCTTTAGATTAGGCCTGACCGCGAGCCAGCCCTAAAAAAAAGTTTCTTTTTGCACTAAGAGACATTACATGTTTACATACAGCATCCAGTATTGGAAATGATGGGACTCAAACACAACATGTGTCGGTTACCAGGGAGGTACAGCCCCACTGTTTGTGTTCACTTATTTTACAGATACTCCCAGACCATTACCGATGGGATGGAACTTAAAAAAAAACACAGCTACACCAAACCATGAGCACAGTAACAGAAGACAGCAGCTTGTACACGTTTTTAAGACTTGTCCCTTTCGGGCGTGTTTTCTTTCTTCTCAATGCAGCATCTGCAAAGCTTCCTCTGCATCCAATCCAAAGGTTTCCAAGATGGAAGCTGCACCTCTCGGCCACACAATGGAATAAGATCATTTGAAAGAACGAGAACTAATGTTCGTATCTTGATTTTTATAACAAAGATCCATGTTTCTCTAACGGGAGGAAGAGAGGTGGCGATGTGTCTACATATTGCAGTGGCAAAACTGGCCGGGTGAAGAGGAGGGCTGGGTAGTGAAATAAAGACCACACACTTGTGAATTTTAATTTCATTTCCAGGCTACCTACTTTTTATTTAATGCAAATTACAGTACCAGTTAACTATTTCCAAACCAAGTCACATAGAACGAAATGTATTTACAAGGGAATGGGGAAAAGGGGGGAAAAAAAACCATTAAGCATACTTTTCACAAAAAAGTTTATATTTAAAATGAAAAAAAAAAAATCAGTCACAGAGGCATTCAAGTAGTAATAATGTTATACAGATTTTGCTTTTCCTTTATATCAAGACAGATTTGCACAAGTGTTTGCAATAGTTTGTATACAACCCACAGTCCTTTATATATATATATATATATATATATGTATATATAATAAATTTTGTTTTTTAGATTTGTTTTTAAGATGGAAGTGGTCACGCTAATTGGTATGTGTACAGGCCCAAGTGATCCATCGGCAACACATTTATAAATGCAATTTTACAGGCAAGCACATTTCATACATCTATCTGAATCTGCCTGTAGCAGATATAGTATGAAAAAAAAAACCTTAAAATTAACACAAGAAAGTCTACTTTGTCAAGCTAACCCCTTATGTACTGGTTGTCATTTTGCTTTTATTGCAGAGGTGCAAAACGGAGCAACAAACTTGAGTAAAACGTCATAACCCTTGTGAAAATAACCCAAACCTCCGGGATTACTTTCGAAGCCTCTCAAACGTAGACCTTAGTCTGGGACTCTACTCTGCTTCTAGTTGTCTCTCTTATCTTCAGTGGCTCAGGTTTCTATCAGAAAAGACAGGTTTTATTGTAATGCATGCTGAATTTGTTTTTCTATAGACGGGAGAAAGTGTTTGGCTCTGTGATTAGATGATCACTAAGAACAACAGAAATCGGTTACAATTTTCATTAAAAAAAAAAAAGAAGCCAAACTACTGGTGATCTGGGATTGGCCAAACTTCCTTTGGAAGATTCCGAAGTTAAGTCCCTTAAAAATTAAAGGGGAAAAGAAAGAAAATGCCAGTGTCTTTATATCCACAGGGATAGAGAATACAATGGTCCTCTCAGAAACCTTTGCATTGGTGCAGACCAGATGGCTGGTTAGGCAGCTTGATTAACACACACACCAAAAATATGTATCTAAAAATTAAGAGGACTTTAAAAAATGACATGTCACTGGAAAGAAGGTGCAGTTTTCCGCCTTGCTGGAACGAACACATGATATTTCAAATAGAGGAACCTTTGGTTTGGTAGTTTGTGTTTTTTTCCTACTCAAGACATCTCATATGGAGTACTTGGAGGCAAAACAACTAATTTTGATTTTCTTTCAAAAAAGGCCTTCATGATGGGCACACAGTAAGAACTCAATCAATTTTTGAAAAAAGAAATTAAAATGAGATTTTGCTGAAAGGGGTGGAGGTGGCGAGAGGACGGACAGATGGAGTACCCTGGGTAAGCCCCAGTCCTCACGGCACTCCGGTGTTACTGCCTGCAACTGCCTTTTGGCAATTCAGACCTGACTAGCAAAACCTGACACTATGATGGAATTCTGATTTACAAGAACCAATTCTCCCCTCTCATTTGTGAGAGTGAGCATGGAATCTGCTTTTTTAAGACAATGGTTAGGGTTTGGGGAAGAGACGAGCAGAAGCTAATGGATCCCTCCGGCTCCAGGGCCCCCGGCACTGTGCTGAGCCCCCGGCCGGCCTCGGGATGAAATGAAACCGGTCACTGCTACTGAGGAAGACGTATGTTCAGAACCAAAACAAAGGCAGGGCTTACATGATGTGAGATTATAAACATGGTTTCCTCTTTCCACTCCTGAGCATGGTGTCACTGAAATTCACCGTGAAGGGGCACAGACACTGTGTTATGAGTGAACTATTATCTCATAGGGAAAAGGGTCGGGACAGGGAGACATGGCTAGAGAGAGAAACCAATTAAAATTAAAAAAATGAAAAACAAAAAAACAAACACATGGAAGCGAAGGCACTCCAAACTATATAGATACACTATACATTGCTAGAGTTATTGTTACAATAATACAGGCCGGTACCTATTGTACAGAGTTAAAACTATATGGCTTTAAAAAGCTCGTCTACATTTTGTCTGATTATTAAACAGAATCACTGCCCTGAACAGTAACTTTTTGCTCATTAATAACAGTTCCTGGGTCCACATATTTACATACAAAACAATAAAACTTAAATTTAAAAACATTGAAAGAAAATGTAATGTACAGGCTTGAATTTGGTGAGGAGCTTTTATTATTATTTACAAAAAGATACGCAGAGACCTGGATCTCACTTGTATAAAAGAGCTGTGATCCTGCCATGATCCTTGAGAAAGAAAAAACCACGCAACTCAGCCCTCACACACGCACACACAACCCGAGAGGAAAGCATCAGACTCTTCTCTTTTCTCACCCCATTTATCGGGGGGAAGGTATTTTGTAAAACACACACAGATTTTTATGGACTCTGGCAGATATACCAAATCCAGAGTAGTGTCTGTCCAGATGTTGGCTGGGCAGTGGTCTGAAAGCAGGTCCATTTCTGTCACAGACCTGCTGTTCGGCCTCTTTATCTTTCCTGAAAATGGCCTATCAAAGCCATTCCTTTAGTATCATGTTGCCAAATACTTTCATTCAGATGTCTTTCCAATCTTAATCAGCTCTCAGATGCTCATTATGAAAAGTAAAATTCAGTATGTTTGATTTGGTTTGACTGAGGATGTTTCCTTTCTCATGAACTCTGATATAAACAGAGGTTTGAGAAACCCCTTTTGCGGCCTAAGAGCTTAAACAGTGAGTGAAAACGACGATGGCTCACAGTTGCCTTCCTGGCACTGGTTCACGTCAGCAGGCAGTCGACTCTCTGGGAGTCAGGTGGGTAAGAAGCAGTACAGGCTCCGGGGACCTGCATGAGGGCTGTCAAGAGACTCCACTTCCAAATCGCCTGGAGGGCGAGACCCCCATGGCAGAAGGTGGCAATGAGAAGGGGAAGGTAAGTCACACGCAACCCAGGGCCCAGCTCTGCAGCCCTGGCTCTCGGTGAACCGTAGAAGGCGTGCGGGGAAGGAGCGGGAGCGGGGAAAGGCGGCCATCACTCAAGTAACCTTTACATGTAAAGTACAGCTGGTTGTGCCTTTAAGATTCATAGGTCAAGTAATGGCCCGTAAGCACCAAGGTGACTAAGGTTCATTTTAGAGTATATAAGGCCCACATAGATGTCAACCTTAAACGTGAAAACAAACTCTGTGAAAATCCATTTCCTCACTGCAAACATAATCCTTCAATCCTCCTTGCTTTCCAAGGAATATTGCTTTTTCTTCAAAAACAGAGACTGGTTCTTACACCATTACTGATACAGGAAAGAAAACAAGCAAAACTCTTAACTGGGTATGGGGAAACATTCTTCTTCTCACTCTTCAAGCAGTCAATGTTGATACTGTGGACAAAATGAAGACAAAAACAAAAGGCAGTACTGAATCTATGCATATATAACACCTATACACACATTTATGTAATCCACTTTCCTAAAAAGTCAGCAGGTACAAGTGACTGTTTATATCATTTGGATGTGTAGTTTTTAATATTCCTATCATCTAGAATAATAATGGCCTGACACATGCATCAATAAATAAAAAATTTAAAAAGCATGAGGTTAAAAAAAAGCTGAAATTAAATACAGATTCTAGATTTGGATTTAAAATTAGAACTATGTGCAGAATGTGGCAATTTCTGCAAGCTCAATCTGTAATTAAAAAAATATGAAAATAAACCAGTAGACTGTTACAGTTCACATTATTTAACTATAATGTCTTCTCAAGTGTATCTTTCCAAGGGAAGCAACTTTAGAAAAGAATCTGGACTACTTCATTCACAGTGGTGAGATCCGCCCTGGCCCGTCCCTTCCTCCAGGTTTATCGGCTTTTGACCTCTGCAGCCAGGGTGCCAGCCCACCGCTTTGTCAGCCTTCTCCTCCGCCACCAGTGTACAACCGCACCAAGGTGTGCGGAGAACGTTTGGCCAGGCAAGCCAAGATCCACAGGAAGGGCAGGCAGGCTCCTTCCCGACAGCCTCTTACACAAATCCCCCACCACTAACATGATTAAGAGCAAAACAGAACTTTAACAAATCAATTAAGAATCTTTCCCTTACAGCTTCTAACTTTATTGACCTCCCAGGGTTACACAGAATACACATTTCCTTTTTCTCTTTTTGTCTGCCATGCCTGCCACCAACATGCCAAAGGCAAGTCTTCAAACGCCCGATGATATGGATTAATTTTACAAGTGACATTTAAGTCCCCATGGGGTTACACCTGCTAAGCTCCTAACCAATTTCAAGCTGTGCACTATACCAAGTCTTACACTTGACTTTAAAAGAAAAGAAGGTAAAAAAAAAAACTTCAGCCAGAACGAAGTTTTCTTCTTTTGTGGAAGGGGCATGAAGCAGGAGTTCTGTTTTTAAGTATCTAACAGCAGACTTCTGGTAAGATTGTCGTGGGAGAGAGATCTGTTCTGGTGCTCCGCTTTCCCTCCCCCTCCCCCTCCCACCCCTGGGTCTCCCTCAAAGTGAGAATACAATGAAATTGGTTTGTATTTATAGATATTTTACAAGGTTAAATAATAACAATAATAAAAAAATTGAACACTAAAATGAGCAGGTTTTTTTCTCTCTTTAATTTTCTTTCCAAACGTGACCAGTGTTGCTGAGTGACACTCAAGTAACTGGTGGTTTTTCCTGTGCAGCTGGCTGCTCGGGACTGTTCAGGTGGAGTTGGAAGCTGATGCAGAAGCAGAGCTATTGGTCTGTCCACGGTCTCCAGCATTAGCATCTGCAAATCAAAAGTCCCAAGAGAGAGCATGAGTGATGCTGTAAAGCCTCAAAGAGAAAAGCATGCTGTCTCAACTGCAGACTGAGCTGTGCGGCCTGCTTCCAAGTGTTATCTGAAATGTTTAAAACATGGCCAATACTAGACATCTGGATTTCTTCCTGCTTAGAGCTAAGTCCAGGCTGTGGCCTGGTCCTGATGCAGGACAATACTGTCTTTGAATAAGTTACAGACTCTGGTAGCCAGAGACCATGTCTATCAAAGCTCTTGTTCTAGCCTGGATCAATGGTATAGGATCTGGAGTCTAGCGATCTGAAAATGCACAGCTGAAAACTTGTTGGAAGTCCTGAACCATGCCATCTGCCTGGGAGAGTAAAAGGGGTGGAGGCAGTGGAAGTACTGTGGGCCAGCGTGACAGGCAGAAGTGCTGTGTGTAAATCAAACTCAATTGCTTGCTTTCTAAGTACAGGCCATCGTCGTTATTCATAGACGTGGAAGATAGACAACTAGCAGAAAAAGGAACAGCCACCAATTCACTTAATTCAATAAAGTATCTTGTAGTAACTATCTTGGCACTAACCTTACTTTGCCTAATGTTTTGGAAATATGTGTAACATCATAACTTTAACCCCCCCTTCCCTCTTTTAAAGGCCCATTATTTCATGATATCCATTAACATTTAAGCAAGCATTTGTGTCCAGATTGGCTGTCAGTCTCCGGTAGGCATACACTGCTATTTCAGTGACTAGTTTAATTAAGTTGCATCCCTGTCATCTCCCAAGCACTTCACGGTAAGCCCTGAGAACAGGAGAGGTGGCTTGATTGGGATGGACAACTTTCAAGAGCCATCTCCCTAGAAGTCACACCTCCCTTGGCCGTCAAGGCTGATGATACCCAGACGTTTTCTCTCTATAGAAACTATAGTTCTATATCCTGTGATGAACACAGTAAACAAGGTCATGGCGAAAGCAACATTTGGTCTTCTGACTTTTCTACTTTGAATTTTTTAAATTAGAGTGAGAAACAAAAGACCCCAAGGACACACAGGAATTCTTAAAAATTAGCTGTTCACTTTATAAGTTTAATGGCCACTCTATGAAAACTATACTTCTTTCCTAAATTCTTGATTTTTCTGTCCTCAAAACAATCAGCCCTCTATACATTTAAATCAGACTTTGGGGAAGAAACGCTTCTCCTCCTGTTACCAGGCCTTAGCAGACGGCACGGATTCATATGAACTCACGGGCATGGCGCCAGGATGGGTGCAGGAGAGGGTAAATGGCACAGAACCTATTCTCCAAAGGCAGGCAAACAGCCTTTCTTCTAAAAGTTAGTTAGTGCCCAGGTCTACTACTTCACTCATGACTCCTGGTTTTTCCTGTAAACCATAACGTGCCTTGCTTAGCAGGAGTTTTACTCTCAATGATCATACAAATTCTGTGCATCAATAATAACAGAACAACAATTTTTGTCCAGGCCACAGGTTCCTCTGAGCCTTTCCCAGAAAAACACCCATTTTCATAATTTAGGCACAGTCTGCATTAAACAATAGTCCAAAGAAAGCTGAAAGGCCACAGAGCTGTTTCAGAGTTAATAATGTTTCTCACAAAGCCAAGCTCACTGTGCATCTCGTGTGCTTTGTATGACAACTCAGTACCTCTGCAGGATCATCATCAGACAACACTTCTCTCCCTTGTCAGTTTGTGAACATGACAGGTAAAACTGTCACGTTCTGATCTTCCCCAGGAGTTAAGGGACTCACTAATCACCGGGAATTTATCGGCTCCATCACGACATCAGCACACGTACCAGCACTGCTGGCAGCTCTGGCCAGGGCAGCCACCAGCATTAGCCAACACCCACGAAGACTTAACTACATTGCCATCCAGCCCATTACATTAGTAATTTGCTCTTTGGCAAAATCATAATTTGCTATTAATCAGCCAATGTTCTTTCAGTAGATACTACCTGTGAGCTGAAGACGTTCCCCACACGAGTCCCACCCCCCTTGGATGAAGCCAGAGGCTGCTTGCATGAGAATAAAAAGCACAAGCCTTTTAAGTGGGCACACAACCAAAAATGAATTCACTTTCCAAACAATAAAATTTGAAAATAGATTTGTAATTTATGATCTCTTATTTTTTCTTTGGATTATCCTACCTAACAAAAGAGTAATATGCAAATTAACCATCACTCTGCTACTTGTACAAGCCACGCCCACCAGCCAATCAGAACAAGTATGCAAATAAAACTAACCAAGATGGCTACAGCCACAGAGAGCAGGAGGGAGGCTTGGGTTTCCCAGGCAATGGCCTGCCCTTGCCTGCCTATGCCTCCACTCAAGGCTACAAAGTTTCAGTTGTAGAAGGTAAATAAATTCCAGATACCAGGGCCTCCAACTTGGGTCGCCAGGGGCGTGGCTCGCCTGCAAACCACCACAGGCCCCTTGCTCAGGCCACCCCATGCCCCAAGGAAACCCCCACCCTAATCTGGGACACCCTTCAGGACAAACCAGCCAGCCCCCACCTGTGCACCAGGCCTCTATCCTATCTAATAAAAGAGTAATATGCAGATTGACCATCACTCCAACACACAAGATTGCTGCCCCCATGTGGTCAAAGATCCTGCCCCTATGTGGACACAAGATGGCCATCAGGGGAGGGCAGTTGGGAGGCACCAGGCCTGCAAGGGAGGGCAGTTGAGAGGGACCAGGCAAGCAGGGGAGGGAAGTTGGAGGCGATCAACCCTGCAGGTGAGGGCAGTTAGGGGTAACCTGGCTGGCAGAGGAGGGAAATTGGAGGCAAACAAACTGGCAAGAGAGCAATTAGACATCAATCATGGGAGTGGTTAGTGGGTGATCAGGCTGGCAGGCAGAAGTGGTTAGGGCAATCAGGAAGGTAGGCAGGCGAGCAGTTGGGAGCCAGCAGTCTTGGATTGTGAGAGGGATCCCAGATTGGAGAGAAGGCAGGCTGGGCTGTGGGACACCATCACCCCTTCTCCCCGTGCACAAATTTTGTGCACCAGGCCTCTAGTTTCCAAATAATTTGATGAGTAAAATTTTAACAGATAATTATTTTAATTATAAATATCTTTGATACCTAAGTCATAGCACTATAATCATTAGTAAAAAACAAAACAAAAAAGCCCAGCTGGTATGGCTCAGTGGTATGGCCAGGAGGTTCCAAGTCGATTCCTAGTCAGGGAACATGCCTGGGTTTCGGGCTCCATTCCCAATAGGGGGTGTGCAGGAGGCAGCTGATCAATGATTCTCTCTCGTCATTGATGTTTCTATCTCTTTCTCTCTTTTCCTCTTGGAAATAAATAAAAATATATTAAAATACACCTACACCCAAACCCTTTTATCTAATGCAATGAACTGCACTTAAAAATCAAATTATACATGTCTTTGTTGAGGAAAAGAAGTCTCCCATCCCAAGGAAGACAAAGTACAGGGAGGAGAAAAGCAAAACAAAATAAAAAGTGAAGTCCTATGAACTCAATGATAGCTCCAACAGACCACTTGGCTTTCTGACTGAACAAAACTACATTTTGTAAATTCTTCTTGGTACATACTTATTTTGTTCCCACTGTCAATTCTGTAAACTTATTTTACAAATTTAAATTAATATGGCCCCTTTATTATAGTAATGCTCATTAATTTAAAATTCTGATAAACTGTCACTTGATTTGAATACATATGGTGATTCTATAACTTTTCTTCTGAAGCATTAAACAGTAAGCAGCATTTGCTTCCTTTACATTCGTACTGATAGTTACACCACTTGGCATTACGGTTTACAGGGTGAGCTAAGATCTTTTCATCCCAAGATACCCAATCCCACTGTGAATCACCAAACACTGAGTGTACAGTTACTAGTTTTTAGTCTTAAGAAATGCTCTTCTGATATTCACACTGATAGTCTTTCTTAAACCTAGTCCAATTCTACAAACATTTATTTAATATGAGATCTAGTTGTATAACTTAATAGCTGTGCAATTTTGAAACAAGTTACTTAAATTTCTCTACCCCTCAATTTCCTCACCTGAAAAATGGCAATAATACTACCTACTTACAAAATAAGGTCTATGAAATGCTTAGCATAGCACCTGGCTTATAGTAATTGTTTAATACATGGAAAGTAGAACAGGCATCTAAAATAGTTTAGTGTGACTTCAATATCCACCATTACACCATAATAAATAAGTGGCAGCAGTTAATATATGAGTGCTTAGCAATGTGCCAAACATTGCAATAAGTACACACTGCAGGAATGTCATTTAGCCCACACAGCAACCCCAAGAAATAGGTAAAAATTGTTGTCCCCATTTTGCAATGGCAAAATGGAAGCACAAAGAGATTAAGTTATATGCCTTACATTGGAGGGCTAACAAATGGGAGAGCTGAGCACAGAATAAGAGGATGATGACTTTTTATGGGTAGTAGGGAGCAGCAGAAAAGATTTCCTAGTAAAGGGAGAAAATAACTTAATTTCATTCCCCCTTACACGATCCATTGTGATTTCTAAAGCCTACTTTTATTATCTAAAAGGGTTACTACACTAAAACAGATCAGTGAATTTATGTTAAGAATTAAAGGTATAGTTATTTTATTTTCTAATTTTCAAAGTCTGTGTGGGGTATACAGATATACAAGTGTTTTGGAAAGAATTGACAGTTCACTGACTTCCTCACTTCCTAGAAACGAATGCCCATTACCACCCTTTTGATACTCCCGCAGTACAAACTAACCAACTAACCAACCAACTAACCAACCAACCAACCAACCAACCAATCAACCAACCAACAGCCTTGAGGGGGGACAGAGAGAATAATGAGCTTTGGGAAGGAAAGTATAAGATCATTCTTACACATTGTGGTAGCCAGCTTCCAAGATGGTCCTAATAAGTCATGAATTTTGGTGTCTATGCCCTAATGTAGTCTCCTCCCCCGGTGAGTAGCATTGGCTTGTCAATCATTTCAGAAATTATGTGTAGCTTCCTCCTTGTCCTCCTGGTGAGGGACCGAGGCCTCCTGCATACAGCCAGCAGGGACTCATCAACCACACGAATAAGCCATCCTGCAAGGATATCTTCTAGCCCCAGGCAAGTCTTCAGATGTTTGCAGCCCTGGCAGATAGTCTGACTACAACCTCTAGAGACCCTGACCTAGAACCATCCAGCAGTTAGGCTGCTTCTGAATTCCTGACTCACAGGAAGTATGTGGGGGTAATGTTTACTCTTGTTTTAAGCTGCTAAATTTTACTAGGGTATCTTGGTATGTAGCAACAGATAACCAACACATACATATTTGTCAAAGAACTTAAATGCCAGTTAGGGTTTATGCTCACAAGCCCATGAGAGCACCACTGACCAAGTCCCTCTACAAAATCAGGAATGCTCCTAAAAAAACTATACAACATAGAAAGACTGCAGCATATGATCAACTGTTTTTTCCCTAACCCTAAGAAAAGCTAATGGTTCCATGGATTTTATACTAGACTAGAGACCCGGTACACGAAATTCGTGCACTTGGGGGGGATCCCCTCGGCCTGGTCTGCACCCTCTAGCAATCCGGGAACCCTGGGAGGATGTCTGACTGATGGCTTAATGGGCCTAAGCTGTTAGTCAGACATCCTTCGCATTGCCATGGAGGCGGGAAGAGGTTCCCACCACTGCTGCTGTGCTTGCCAGCGATGAGCCTGGCTTCCGGCTTCTGGCTGAGCGGCACTCCCCCTGTGAGAGCACACTGACCACTAGGGGGCAGCTCCTGCATTGAGTGTCTGCCCCCTGGTGGTCAGTGCTTATCATAGTGACCGGTGATTCCACCATTCAGTCATTTGCATGATAGCTTTTTATTATGTAGGACGTGACAAGGGGAATTTGTGCATGCATTTACTAAAACCAATTGTAGTCTGTGTAAATTCAGAGGTAAAAACGACAACTTGGGCAATCCCACAGTAAAACCAATGTGAAGCCCTAAGGTATCAGGTTCCCAACAGAGTCCATGAGGATGTGGTTTTTTCTAGAGTAAATTTTTACATGCAAAATTCCATATATGATATATAAACAATTTTCTAGGAGAGGACCCAGTTTCTTCCCTGATTCTCAGAGATCTGTAAGAGTCCCTGGATAACTGAGCCCTGGATCTGACAGGCAGCTGTCCCAATACTCAGGAAACTGGCCCACCCAGTTGCCCAGGCTGTAGTCCTGAAGTTCTTACTTAGATTCTTCACTCCCAGGCCCCCCTGCCCCACACATCAGCAAGTCCTGTCCCTCCAAATGAGTCTGACCAAATGTGCAAATGGAGAGTAAAGAGTAAACGAAAGAACACACTTATAAATTGTAGTTAAAGGTTTTAAATAAGAATAGAAAACAAGAAAACAGGTTGGGAGGAAAGGACAGAAAGTAAACATAGAAACTGGGTTCCAAAAGCTGTGCCACTATGCACCAGTATTCTAGAGCTATGGGTCTATAAAAGTTAAAGACTTCTAGTTGATACAAGTAAGTGTTCATCGTCTGGCCCAGCAGCAAGATCATTACAGAGAATAAAAGATGTACCCTAATATTACCACCGTTATATTTATATCATAACTATGATTTTGACAATTTTGCCTGGGTAACAATTGGGGAGAAGAGGGGGTTCCTCCTCAGCAAAGCATCATCACTCCTCTTTTTATATCATTCTGAGGAAAAGGTGCGGCACAAGACACCAAGGTGCTTTAGTCATTTCAAAAATAGAACTGAAATTCAGACATCAGTGAGCCAGCCACACACCAGCAAACCTGGAGGACTTGTCCACAAGACTGCTTATATTTGATTTGCTAGCAGCAGAGAGGTCTTAGTTGCTCTGAGCTCAGGGGCAGAGCACATTTTAATTAAGAGGCTTGGTTGTTCAAAATAGGGAATTGAAGGCCATGAAGACACAGGAAACATTTCCATCTTTTAAGTTAAAACAAACAACACAACAAAACACCTACAATTTAGGAATAAAGAATAAGAAAAGGCACATGAATTTAACTAGGTGATTTCAGGCAAGGAACTAAAGAGCACGTGAACACCTAAATGGTCTGATAGGACACTCACCAACTCAAAAAGATTTCATATTATTTTTGAGGTAGGGGAGAAAAACAGGTAAAAATTTTGACTTAATAAGACAGAACATATTTTGAATAAAAACGTAGTGAAATAATGACTAAACAGGCTTGACTTTAAGTATTTATACACTGTGGGGGCAAAAGTAGGTTTACAGTTGTTTGTATGGAAAATAGTACAATAATTAATAAATTATATGTATAAAAGCTTAACCAACCATTTGACCAGTAATTATGACGTGCAATAACCACCAGGGGACAGATGCTGAATGTAGGAGCTGTGGTTCTCAGGTGACGCACCAGAACCAGAGAGGAGGGAGCCCAATTACAGGGCACGTCACCTGAGAACCGCCCTCTCGCAATCCGGGACCCCTCCGGGGATGTCGGAGAGCCAGTTTCGGCCCAATCCCTACATGCCAGGCTGTGGGACCCCACCGGTGCACAAATCCGTGCACTGGGCCTTTAGTATAAGAATAAACTCTGTGTTTAATATACTCAGAACTGTAAACCTACTTTTGCCTCACTCTGTGTATTAACTCACCAAGTGAACTTGAAACCTTGACACAGGATAGATACAACCTCATTGGTGTCAGTGAATTGGTCAAACTGGCATATGTGCATGGGTCTTATTTCAAACACAGAGCCAAAGAAAGAAATGGGTAAAATACTGGACCTAAAAAGCAGAACCATGTTCTTTGGCTACTAAGTTGGTAACACCTAAAAATAAGCATGTGTACCCTATTCCCCATACCCTAACTCTGAGATGGCTAATGTTAAGGAAATGGAAAAAATGTGCACTGCCAATGAGCAGTGTAAACTGCTACAAGCTTTCTGGAAGGAAGCTTGACAATATGTATCAGAGTCTTCATACATTTTTGACTCAGCAATTCTACTTCTAAAAACTGGGATACAACCCAAATGTCCAAGAATAAGTTAAATAAGTTATGATACATATTTAGAATACAATAAAATACAATCATATACTCCTATACCCTAAGAGCATAAGCCCATTTAAAAAAGCATATCTCTCTGTCCATTCATATATAGACTAAAATATAAAATAATGTTACCTTTGATTACCTGTGGAAGTGAGAATATGGGAGACTCCCCAACCCCTAAAATAACTATATTATGTAATTAATAGAGAAAAACCCATGGTTTTTTTCTTTCTTTCATTTTCTTTTTAAAGCTGTATACTTTAATGAAACTTCACATACATTTAGGTTAAGGTAAAGGGAACAGAAAGGACAAGGTTAGGAAGAGGAACACCTGAGGGCATATACTGCAGATTCCACAACTAGACAGGATATAGATACAGCTGTCCCAGTGCATGTGTGAAAGTGGCACAGAAACAGTACTTGGGGAGTGGGAGAAGAAATGGTAATTGTCATTTGTTTAAATGAGAATTTAATACATTGACTTATTTTAACATTTCATCTCTCAATAGCAGTGGAAACAAAAAAAAATTGTTCTGAGTTTAATGCTGTCCAACTAGAAAGAACTGGCAGATGATATAGGTGACAGAAATTCTGGGGTAAAAACAACTATAATAATTAAGGAGATAGGACCTCTGGCTCTGGCTAAATGTGAACCATGACTTTAGCAAAATTAATTTCAAAAAGTTCAGAAAACTATCAAGTATGATTTTGTAGCTAGAGTCTTCAAGAGGCTAATAACTGACAACAAAGAGAAAATTAGAAAAAATATTTCTGACCAAGCAATTGCAAATAATATCAATGCAAAGTAGAGGGAAAAGAATCAAATAAACCAGCTTAAAGGGTTTTCTCATATGAGCTCATATTAAAAAATATATAACTTTAAGAAGGAGGACACATATGCAAGGAAGAATAAAAAAATAACAATGTGAACCGGTAAGAATAGGCCAGGTTTGGTTTAAATAAGGTAACAGCAAAAGGTTTTCAAAGTAAGATCAAGAAAAGTTAAATACCCTGACCAGGTAAAAAGACAGAGAAGACAGACCTTGTCCAACTCCTATCATGATTCCCTTTTCTGTTAGAAGGGTTTTCAACCTGAAAAGGATATAACAAAAATCCTAATAAACAAAATGCAGCCCGAGGAAGTTGAGGGCAATTTACACATGTCAATGCCATTAAACACAGAGACTATAGTCCAAGAAACAAATTCTTAACATGGACTACAGAAATGCAGTTTATAAACATTTAGGCACTAGAAATTTCCCTGTTTTAAAAAGTTTTATTTTCATCTTTGACAGTTATACCTTTTTGACAGAAGAAATCTGAATGTTTTACTGACAACAGCAAAGCATTTCACAAAGTTTTAAGTAACATTATTATATATTTGTTCCCCTATATTTTGTAAGGTTGGTCTGTAGCTTAGCAAACAAGAGGATTAAACAATCACCCAAAGACCACCAGAAGAATACTCTTTAGTAAGCCTTGCCTGGTCCCATTTAACTTATTTTATCAGTAATTTCAACAAAGGGAAAAACAAAAAACAAAAAAACCTCTAGAAAGCCTTGCCTTGTCCTGTTTGATAGATTTTATTAGTTGCTTGAATATAGACAAGAAGTTGATGTGTTTATGAAAATGTGCAGGTGATATACAACTGTATAGAAAACCTAACACCCTGACACTTTAGAACAGGGTTAGTTTTAAAAACCTCGCTAGTATGAAGGGCATGTTAGCCATTACTAAAATTTGAAGGATTTTTTAAATGAATAGGTTGGTTCTCTGTAACCCCAAAGTAGAATCACTGAGTAGAAGAAAGTATAGGGGAACAAATTTCAGGGTGAAAAAAGGATAAACTTCCTAACAGAGTGATATAAAGATGGTATGTGCTCCTTCTTCCAGTAATGAGCTTCCAATTACTGAATATACATAAGCATGAAATAGACAACTAGTTCTTAGTAGGTATGAGAGATTTTCAAATTAGTTTTAATTAAGAACCATTGCTCTGCAGACTGATATACAAAACAAATGAAGAGAAAAAAATAAAAATAAAACAAAACAAAAAAACTGCTGTAGTTAAAATTCCCTACCACATCTCACATTTAACTATTCTAGAATTAGATCAGGTGATCTCTGATTATTAAAGCTATGATTTCTCAAGCTTTGTTACCCAAATAATTTATATGAATGGTCTCTCAAATGGAGTGAATGAGAGGATCTGTTGGGGGTGTGGAGAAAATCAGAACATATATACACACACACACACACACACACATCAAAATAAGAAATTATACTTTATAGATTGAGACTAGTAATTTAAGAGTTTGTCATGTCAGAGCCATGATCAACTATAATGCTCCCAGAAACTGAGGTATTTTAACAATTTAAAAAGAATGCAAAAGTTTTTGAGAGAGAGAAAAAATTTACATCTACTAATTTAACATAACGTTTTTTGTTTTGCATATTTCTATCGGGTCTAGTAATAATTAATGTCGTTTTTAAACATTCGTTTAAAATCTTGCTTGGCGTTGACTTGTATTGACATAACCTTCAAACACGTGGTATCTACAGAACGTGTGAAGTGCAATTAACAAGTTTTGCTTGAAAAAGTTTGTGTTTGGTTTGGTTTTTGTTGCAAAACTAGGGCTAAGAAGATGGCGGATGAAGAGCATATTCGGCACTGCATGCTTTACGAGTTCCAATTAGGGAGAAAAGCAAGTGAGGCTGCAAAAAACATCTGTAGTGCTCTTGGTCAAGATGCAGTTAGCGCCAGAAAATGCCAGCGTTGGTTTGAGAAATTTCGCGAGGGAAATTTTTCGTTAGATGACAAGAGTGGTCGAGGCCGTGTGTCCAATTTTGATCAAGAAGCTCTTCAAGCTCTTTTGGTGCAAAATCCTCAAATTACCCAACAAGAGCTTGCGACAACTTTAAATTGTTCACAAAAAACAATTTCCAATCAATTGCGTGCACTTGGCAAAGTCCAAAAGTTTGGAAAATGGGTTCCTCATGAGTTGACCGACAACAACCGTAATCAAAGAGTCACAATTTGCAGTTCGCTCCTCTCTCGTCAAAACCGTTTGCCGTTTTTAGAGCAAATTGTTACCGGAGATGAAAAATGGGTGCTGTATGTTAATTTGAAAAGGCGGCCTCAATGGTTGGACAAAAATGAGGCTCCGCAGCCCACGCCAAAACCTGACTTGCATGCGAAAAAAGTGATGTTGTGTGTTTGGTGGAATTTTAAAGGAATTCTTCATTATGAACTTTTACCATCTAACCAAACCATTACAAGTGCAGTGTATAGTGCCCAATTGGAAAGGTTAGCCCAAGCTTTAAGAGAAAAAGAACCCGCGCTGATTAATTGGAAGGGTGTAATTCTTCACCACGATAACGCACGACCGCATACTGCAAGAATCACTGCTGAAAAACTGCGCCAGTTGGAATGGGAAGTTCTCCCTCAACCTGCATATTCTCCTGATATTGCCCCTTCTAATTACCATTTGTTTCGTTCTTTGCAAAACTTTCTTCTTGGAAAAAAACTTAATAATGAAGAATGCCTCAAAAATGCATTGACCAAATTTTTTGCATCAAAATCACAAGAATTTTACAACCTAGGGATTAAAATGCTTCCTGAGCGTTGGGCACAAGTAGTAGAAAACAACAGCAACTATATTGTTGAATAAATTTTGTTGTATTGTTTAAATAAATTAGATTTAAAAAAGTATTAGAAAACGACATTAATTATTACTAGACCTAATATCTAGTCCCTATTCACATGTAAGCACACATTTAGGGAATTATCAACATGATACTTAAAGATTTTTTAAAAATTTTCTCCACATAAATTGAGTATTTCCACTAAGCTAATAAAAATGAAGATTCATAATGTATTAAAATGATTTCCTACTGCTGAGCATTCACATCAGACCGGCTCTCCTTTCAGTTATTATGTGGTTACTAGAGGCTGATGTATGAATACTTGTGCAAGAGTAGGCCACCGTCTGGCACCCGGGACCCAGACTTCTCTCGCAATCCCAGCTTTGTCTGGAAGGACGCCAGTCTAATTAGCATTTTATGCTTTTATTATTATAGATTGCTATCTCTGTACACGTAGATGTATCCTGAAGATAAATCCTTACAGTGGAATCAGTGAACTAAAAAGTATGAACTTTAATGGTTCTTGTTATACGTACACAGTAATGCTTTCCAATGGGTCTTAATCAATTCACCTGTAGCCACTACTTGGACCTTGAACAAAACACAAGCTGCGGATTCTGTACATTTTGTACCTTACTTCTCAGAACTCTATGCAGTGGGTAGTTACTATTCCTGTTTTATGGCTAAAGAAACTGAAGCTAAGAGAGGCAACAGAGAGCACGTATATTTTAAGGTCTTATTTAAAAATATAATTCACACCATCAAATTCTTATTTAAAAAATATATAAGCATACATATATATTTATTTAAATACAGGCAGCTGTTCACGTCATACAGTCAATCCATTCATCTAGATCAGCATTTCCTGAGATATATTTGATAACATACTTGGCGACCCTCACTACTTTGGCCCCAAAGAAACTATTTTCCTTTAACTATACTGTAGTGTTATTCCTTTAGCTTACAAGAGGGATACTTACAAGTATCGACATGAAACTCACTATTACATTTATTGTTGAAATGATTATGAGAACTTCATTTATTATATCTCTTACAATACCAAATCCAAGGCCCTGAGGCGGAAGAAATACTTTTCACAGCAGGGCCAGAAACACTTTGCTTCTCCTAAGCCACAAGTGTACTTTTAATCTAATGAACAGTGGAAAATTTTAACAGATAACATTTATTTACTTTAGCCACAAGGAAGCTCAGAGCAATATCTGAAATCCTCTTTGGTAACTATTAAGCTATTCAAGGCATGCATTTTTCTAAACTAATTTTAGCTCTGTCTCAGCCTACTATTCCTCTGTTAAGTTCCCCATCCCCTGATTTACTTCAACTTTGAGGTAAACTTTAAGGATCACCGTCCAGTGCAGTTTCCATATTTATGTGGAAATCTGACTTCAGTAACTATAAGAATATATGTGTGTGTGTGTGTGTGTGTGTGTGTGTGTGTGTGTGTGTGTGTGTGTGTATGTATGCACATAAAGCAATGAAAATATTTTTTGGGTAACTACTATAACCTGCATCAAATGTAGAAATAACCTTACACTCCTACTAGGCAAATTGCCTAAAAACCTTAGTTTAGTATCTCACATTAAGAAGATCACTTAGCCCTAGCCGATTTGGCTCAGTAGATAGAGCGAGCCTATGGACTGAAGGTTCCAAGCACACTAGAAACTCCAGCACTTAGTTTACTACTGTTATTTCCGGCCAAGGGAACATGCACGGGTTGTGGGCTTAATCCCCAATAGGGGGCGTGCAGGAGGCAGCCAACCAATAATTCTCTGTCATCATTGATGTTTCTATCTCTCTCTCCCTCTCTTTTCCTCTCTGAAATCATTTAAAATTATTTAAAACTTTCCAATCATAATTCTTATTTTTATTCATAGTCAAGTAATTCTGATAAAACTCTGGAAACTAACTCACCAAGCAAATGCACTTAGTTCAGGGTTAGGGTATATTTCAGGTTTTGAACAATCAACATAACCTAACCTGTGATTTGGTAAGTTATTAATAACTCATCTAAGCAATCTATCTTCGTTTTAAATAAATAGGTCATATATATATATTTTAAACCCTGTATTTTACATTTAAAAAATTTGAAACATATTTCAGTACATATTTGTTTTTATAAAATTTCTCTAGGAGAGCACTGCCACTCATTTTATAGAAATGAGAAAACTAGAAAGATATACTAAAACTAATAAAGTTTTATTTTAATGCCTTTCTCAAGGTAGCATGTGCTAATAGAACTAGAAGTGAAAAAGAGAACTTTTCCGACTTCTGGAATAAAGATAGGACATGGACTAGCACGAAATGTTTTTAATCTTTACTAACAATGTCTCAAAAGATTAATGTTGGAGGAAAACAAACAACTTTGTGTCAGACAACTGATGGATTCTGACTTTACAGTTAAATACAGGGAACTAATAATAAAAGATTTTATCTCCTGCAGCATGAATGCCCTTAGGCAAAAATGGGTCTGATCCAACTTAGTTCAATGTAATAAATGATTTAATGAAAATAAAGTCAGCTTCTGACATCTGCTTTTTGTAAGAAAGGAAGGGATGCCAAATTCTGAGCCTGAGTATGCTACCTAGTATATTTCTAACTTCATTTTAAACAGCATCCAGCCATTCTTCAGAACTTCAATTCACAAAAGGGTTGGGTATTTTCAGCATATCTGTAATGACAGTGATTTGTACTAAATCAGGCCACACCATTAATTGGCTAAAGGGCCGGCAGTACACTAAGCTATACCCTGGGAGACCATGAGGGCTTTTTTTTTTTTTATAGAAGACCTCATCACATTCTGATCTAAATCTTAAATGTACCTGCATTACAGTTTAGTCCTGTCAAATGATTAAACTCACCATACTTCTTAAAACTTTGCCTCTCTAGTATACTCATACAGTTTACATTTAGGGTGTTGGAACTAAAGTGAATTATCTTCAATGACATGTTTGTACAGATTCTACTATTGATATCTCATTTGATATACAAACAAGAAATTATGTGGAAAGTATGACTTTAAAAATAACAAAAAAATTAAATACAATCAGGTATTTTACCTTCTATAAAAAGTTATTTATGGGATTCTTTTGTGCTTTTTGAAAATAGAGCACTATTTTATTCACATTTATTCTTTTGGCTGTGCTGTCAATACTTAGAAGATATTAAATATTCACATGTATCAAAAGAAATAAAATGGAGGTAATCATGTCTAAAAAAAACACACAATATATTTTTATAGAAGAGATTTATAAGTTCTCACCTGAGGCTGCTGTGGCATTTGTTGGGGTTGAAGCAGCTGCTTGAATCCGAGCATGAGGAGGAATAAGGATGGTAGCTAGAGTTGGATTACTGGACAGTTCTAGAGAAACAGTAAGAAGACATAGGTTAGAGCTCACTTTTAACTTTGTATGTGAAACTACTTTATTGGTAACTATATGCGATACTACAGTGAAACATTAGTTTAACAGAAAAAAAAAATGTGATAAATCTACATCCAAAACTAAATGAGCTTCAGAGAAACCAAGATACTATCTGCTAAAATTAGAATATGTCTGAGAACTCAAGATATCTGGGAGAAAGTCTGAGATTAAGCATGTTAATAAGATCTATTTCCATCATTTAATAACTTAAATATACTAGATTTTCCCAAATTACTCTGGTAATATTTGACTAAGGAATTGAGGGTGAAAAAAGAGAATGTGACTATAGTTCATGTGTTTGAACACACAGCTACATGCACAGAACAATGCACGCAATTGTCTGTAAGACAAGGGCAGGTAAGAACCAGTTATCCAAACATTAGTGGAAACAGATTTAACAGGTATTTCTTTTTTAATATATTTTTATTGATTCCAGAGAGGAAGGGAGAGGAAAAGAGAGATAGAAACATCAATGATGATAGAGAATAAGTGATCAGCTGCCTCTTGCACGCCTCTTACTGGGGAGAGAGCCTGCAACCCAGTTATGTGCCCTGACCTGAATCAAACCATGACCTCCTGGTTCATAGGTTGACGCTCAACCTTTGAGCCATAATGGCTGGGCTAATAAGCATTTCTTTGAAGTTTCACTGCTTTTACTAAAAAGAAAGAATGTCTTTATTCAATTCTATTTTGCTATGAATTCAGTAGGAATTCTAAACTTTTTTTAAAAAAGTTCCGAATAGGCTTTTTACCTGCATGTGGAAAGTTTATTTCTGTCAACTGTATACAGACTAGCTTTCTTTAAAGAATCAAGTTGTGTATATAAGCCTTAAGAAGTAATTCAAAGATAATATTGAATCTAATGATATAGACAGCAAGAAGTGGTGGTGAGCTTGTATATATAAGTATCTGGTGTTAGCTTCAGGTAATGTGATTGGTCTCCCAGCATTTAACCAGTGAGTGCTCATTTTCACTTTAATAAATATCACAATTTAAAGGAATAATTATAAGACTGTAATAGCTTCAGAAGGAAGTTATCCTTTGAGCTGCAGCATACATATTGACAATTCACAGATATGGTATGAAATTTTTAAAGTTATGAAATAGTGATTTTTAAATAAAGTTCACATAAAAATTAACCATTTTAAAGTGTATATTTTAGCGACATTTAGTATATTCACAATCTTGTACAATCTTCACCTCTTATCTAGTTTCAAAACATTTTCATCACCCCATAAGGAAACTTCTGAGCAGTTCCCATTTATCACTCCCTCCAGCAAGTAGCAAGGGAAACAATGGTTTTGTTTTTTTTGTTAATCCTCACCCAAGGATATTTTTTCCATTAATTTTTAGAGAGAGAGGGAGGGGGAGAGACAGAGAGAGAGAAACATCGATGTGAGAAAGACATCGATTGCTTACATCCTCCATGAATCCTAACCTGCACCTGGAATTGAGCCTGCAAACAAGGTACATGCCCTTGACTGGAATCGAACTTGAGACCCTTTAGTCTGAGGACTGACACACTAACCACTAAGCAAAATCGGCTAGGGCAGGAAATAATGTATTAAACAGTGTATTAAAAGTATTTTCTGGTACAAAGCCCCGTTAATACTGACTTAATCAACTTGGTATCTAACTAAATTTTGTTCTAAATTAGATACTAAATGATACCCGAGATTCAACAAGAAACAAGCTGATGCCAAAATTTATAAAAATAAGAGGGTGAAAAACTTACAACTGAGAAAGTTATTATTTTGTCCCCTTTAAATGAGAAAACTTAGGTCAGCTCATCAAATAACTGTCTTTCTTCCCTCAGAAGACAGTTGAAAACCACTGCCCTAATGATGAGGTTCCAAGATATGCTGTTTTCTCATAATCAACTTTAATAGTTGTTTTGGTTCTTACTAAGGAACAGGAAAATCCTATGCTGTTTTATTCCATGTCAGTTCAATTTTAACTGCAATCTTATACATAGAGCAAAGCAAGAAAACCCTAGGTGCCACGGCTGGGATGAAAATGGAATAAAAATGAATACGGAATGTGGTATTCTCAGAAACTTAAAACAAAGTCAGATTTACCATCACAATTAGGATAAAAATCCGCTAAAATAGAAAGGCTTCTTTAAAATCCATCTATCCATTGAACAATACTGAACATGAAACAGTGTGCTAGATCCCAGGATAAACATAGAAAGAAAACATTAACTGTCTATGTCTTATCAACAGAAATAGAAAATAGAAAGACATCTAGACAAACAAGTTGGCAAGAAAGGCATTCAATCTATTCAGGATACAGACACTTTTATTTTTTATTTTATTTATTTATTTATTTATTTATTTATTTATTTATTTATTTTCAAATCAATCTTTATTGTTCATATTATTACAAAGGTTCCTCATTTCTTCCCCCCTCCGCCAGGTTCCCACCCCATCCTCCGCCCCCTCCCCATCCCCCATTGTCAGGTTCCCACCCCATCCTCCGCCCCCTCCCCATCCCCCATTGTCCTCATCCATAGGTGCACAGTTTATGTTCAGTCTCTTCCTCCCTCCCTTTTCCCGATAGTAAATCCCTTTTCAGATAGTAAATCAGTTACTTAGCATTTTCTCATATCAATAATACCTCCACATGCCCAATGATACACTTCACACAAAAGACATTTCCAAATAGGTCAACCAGCCTCATCCAGGCCCCACCCAAGGCACTCACAGATCAACACCCCAGCGCTATACTAACTCAACACATCCAGATCTAAAGCCTTCATCACTTGATTCAGCAGACCCTCAAGTTCCCGCAAAAGTTTCCAGCCATGTCTGAGAGGCAGCGGCAGGCGAGGAGCGAGCTGTTCCGGGCCTGGCTGCTCCGGGCCTGGCCTCTGTTGCTCTGGTTCGTTCCACAACCAGCTGCTCCGGGTCTGGTCACTGCCGCTCCCGACCTAGTTGCTCTGGACCTGGCTGCTGCTGCTCCGGGCCTGGCCGCTCCCAGCCTGGCAGCTGCTGCTCTGGGCCTGGCTGCACCAGATCTGGCTGCTCCGGGCCTGGCCGCTCCCAGCCTGGCAACCGCTGCTCCGGGCCTGGCCGCACCCGACCCGGCTGCTCCGGGCCTGGCCGCTCCCAGCCTGGCAGCTGCTGCTCTGGGCCTGGCCGCACCAGATCTGGCTGCTCCGGGCCTGGCCGCTCCCAGCCTGGCAACCGCTGCTCCGGGCCTGGCCGCTCCCAGCCTGGCAGCCGCTGCTCCGGGCCTGGCAGAACCAGACCCGGCTGCTTCGGGCCTGGCCGCTCCCAGCCTGTACAGGCACTTTTAAATTAAAAGATTTCTATGACCAAATGCCCAACATCTAAAAATATGAACATATGACCAAGGATTTTAATGTATGACTTTTGGACAAAGCTGTTTTTAAGAGAATCTTTAAAATAAACTCATTATAAGGTTTGTGGTCACTTTACTCATGGTCCATGCTGCCCATTTGCTCCCATTTGTTTACCCTCTTTTACTAGATCACCTATCATTCTTGTATCTATATGCCTACTTGAGGAGCCACACACACACACACACACACACACACACACACACACACAGAGCGGGGGGGAGGGGAGGAGGAGGAGGAGGAAAAGGAGGAGGAAGAGAAGGAAGGTATGTGCGCAGGGCTTGAAAAAAGCAATCCTTTTCCCCTAGGTGGCAGTCATTTGGTCTTTGGTAGGAAAAGAGTGGTAGCTAATGAAAAGAAAGAAGGGGAAAAGTGGAGAAAATAAAGAAAATAGGAGGCAAAAAGGGAGAAGCTGCCCTGGTTAGTGTGGCTCAGTTGGCTGGAGTATCGTCCCCACATAGAGAAAGGTGGCGGTTTAGATTCTGGTCTGGACACCTACCCAGGTTGTGAATTCAATCCTGGTCTGGTTGGGTACAGGAGGTAACCGATCGATATCTGTCTGCATGTCTGTCTCTCCCTCCCTCCATCCCTTCCTCTCTCTAAAATCAATTTTTTTTTAAAAGGATATATATATGTGTGCGTGTGTGTGTGTGTGTGTGTGTGTGTGTTTTAAAGGAGAAGCTATGAAATCCTGGAGGGTTTGCCACATCCAAACACACATAGTGTAAGTAATATCCACGAAATAATGAAAAAAGACTTGGTTTTTAACCTACAGTTGCCAGTAAATGCACTTTTTGGGTGGGTGGGATGGGGAACATTTCTGTAAACTTTTTTGAGTCAAACATTTTAAAAGTGAAGAATTCTAAACTGGACAATCACTTACAGTTCTATCTCCCTCCAAACCCTTTATCTCACTGTCCTCTTTCTTAAGCACAGGCATTCCTTAAGGCCCTCACTTTCCATCTATAGCTCTTTTCCACTTCTGAGAGCTTGTTCACTGTCACAGCTTCTGTCTGTGCGAATGAAGAAGCCTCCTTGCACTCTTGTTATAGTCCTTTTTCTACACTACAATTTTGTCCTTTTTGTGGGTGCATCTACGGGGATTTCACAACTAGTCCAGTATGCTTGTATTTGTTTTTTGCTCACAATTACTATCTATTCCCAATCTGTCTATGTCCATTAGTAAGGAAATTGATACTCAAACTGCAGTAAAAGGATGACATTTTGGAGGACAGAAATAGCAAAGCAACTGAACTTTTCAAGATCAGGAGAGTGCATGTATTCTTAAATATAGAGAGAATAAGAGTGTAGAAGAGACTGAAAATAAAAAAGTAAGCTAGTATTTATTTACTAAATATGTGTGCTAGGCTTGAGAGCAGGAAGATAATTAAGGGAATAAAGAGGTCCATAATATTAAAGTGAAACTAACTTTGGGCAAGAGGCAGAATTCTTGGAAAGAATAAGAGACTGTTACTTCAGAGACATGATTCAAAACAACATGTCAACAAGTTCCAGAAATTTGTAGAAAAGTTAATTTATCATAAGGATTTCTTCAACCAATTGCTCATGCCATGAAATTATTCATCAAAAAGCAATTTAGTGGTTTATCAGGAAATATTAAGAATGTTTTAATGATGTATCAGTCATTATGTGTTCCATAACCAAATATTTAATGGATGCACAATTTAAAGAAAAGCAAAATGATTTTCAAATAGATATCAATAAACCAACCAACATAGATATCCATCAACTAAAAGGTTAACAAATTTATTTAACTAAATTTTGCTGCATTGCAGTTTATATTGCAAACTACAGAATAAAAATTTCCACGAAAAGACAAACTGGATAAACTCAAACACACCTAGTCATCTGAGAAGACCTGAAGTTTCCCTTAATCTAAAATGTCTATTCTTCCAAATATAAGATTCCAAAAATTAATGATAAAAGAAGCAGGCAAGAAACTTTCTTATTTGTTGGGGGTGGGGTAGGCATATATGTTTGTTCAAACTGTGTAGTTTAAAAACTGAAGGTAAATTTGAGAGCCACAACTAATGTGTTAGCCAGAGGAAAGAGATAAAATAACTCCTTTGTTAACTAGACCTGCTCTTACAACGATGTAATAAAATGCCAGTCATAAGGTAGAAGGGACTCTTCTTCCTTTGTTAGCTTTGAGGGAGCTCAACCCTGCAGATCCCCAAAAAGGAAACATTAAAAGAGTCAGACTTTCTTTGTGTGCATCAGTACTCTTATGTACATGAAAACTGGCAGTGATGGTCTACATAAGCTATTATTTCTCTCCTTAGTCACACAGGTTTAAATGATTTTAACAATGGTGTGCTCATTTCATTTGTGTACTTTTTTGAGCAGTAATTCAAATGCTAGGATGATGCACCTTGATTTCACACATTACTGAACTTTATTATTTTTTTTTTTTAGTTAAACAAGAAACATCCTCAAACCTGCTTTTCTCCTCCCCTAAGAATTTCAAAGTGCCTAGGAAATCCTTGATCAACTTACAAATCCTGACTATATCCCAACTCATTCAGAAAAATAAACACTAATTATAAGATCAGACAAATAGTTAACAAATAATGGCTTACTCTTTTCTAAATTTAAATTCTTTATTGTTTAAGGTATTAGGTAAGTCTGCTTCCCCCCCCCCCCCCATGTGTCGTGTCGTCCCTCCCTCCCCCCCCGCAACATCTGTGTCCACTGGTTTTGCTCATATGCAGTGCATGCATGCAAGTCACAAGGCTTACTCTTACTCCTGCTGTTTGGTGATACTGGCGATGTTTCACATGAGGACAAAATGATATCTGTAAAACCCATAACTGCTTTGCCTCAGAACTGCCCAAGAGGGAGCATCACAACTTACACTAATCACCCCAAAATGCATGGATGTGTTTAGTGCACTACATTTACAGTAGTGATATATTTTAGAAATTATATGTGTTAAGTGTTATTTTAAAAATTCTGGTGATTACAAGGATAAGCTTTACAAACTAAAATTCTTATAGTCAGAATTCCATTCTTGATGAAGTTGAATAAACGTAGCATTACTATGAGATGAGTTCTTCTATCCAACTAATAATTTTTGAGCATTTAAAAATAAAACTGCTAATATTTTGAATTTTGGGGGAATCAGTCTGTGTTTTTCTATATCCATTTATACCATGACTTTACACATCTCACCCTAGCATGGCCTATGTTTTTAGCTTTATTTCTTATTTTCATTGTATTTCTGTAGAGTCAATTCATTTTTATAATCAGAATTTTGGAGCTAGAAGTGTCCCTGAATATTCTTTACTCCTACTAATATATTTTTTTAAGTGAGGAAACTCTACACTAATGCCTTGGCCAAGGTCTACAACTAGTTAAAGACTAGAAACTAATGCTAGGTCTGACTTACTTCTTTTCATATGGAATACTTGTTGGGGAAGGTCATCAAGAAGATGTGGTCACATGTTGGACCTTTAAGCCGGACACAACTAGAGGCTCCGCCCCGCCCTCCCCTTGTGCTTTGGAATGTGCACTGTGTTTGCTTTCCCTGCTCCCAGAAGCTGTTCCGAAGACACAGCCTGAAGATAGAAATGTGGTGTTGAGATTATTTGGACTGAGCATATGACTGACCCCAGTTATGGGCCCCCTATGTGATTAAACCTAGTAAGGCCTCTACAAAACCTTTTAAGATTTGGCAGATGAGTGCTGAGATCTACTTGTCTTGTCACCCAATACAAGTTTGTTAAGTTGCCTTGCTTATTTAACCTGCCACCTACAAATTTGAGGCCACCCATGAATTTTCTCAAGCTCTTCCTGTAGTGCATTTTCACCAATTTAGCATTTCAATACCTAGAAGAGTACAGCTTGCTTATCTAGAAAATATGCTCTTCTGGACTGCTTATAAATTATTAAAGAGTAATTCTGACATCAATTTAAGTATGAACAGCTCTACTTCTCATTTACTTACAGAATAATCCATTTATTTATACCCAAAATTTTCTCAAGTTCTTTGTCTTATAAAAAAAACAAACCCTTTTTATAGCCATCATCACTCAAAAGAACACAATAGAAAACAGGGATAGACACAGGAAAGGTTTACAATTTATTTATTTTTTTTTAAATGGAGGGGCACTGCAAATTAGAGCAGTTTATGAGTTTCACTTTATGATCTGATTCATATCCTACATAAAAGTCAAGTTCCTATCTTGCCCTGGTTGATGTGGCCCAGTTGGTTGGAGCATCATACCATGCACCAAAGGTTGCAGGTTTGATTACAAGTTGGGGGCACATACGTTTCTCTCTCACATCGATATTTCTCTCTCTCCTTTCCTTACTCTAAAATAAATGAACGTGTCCTCGTGTGAGGATTGAAAGAGTTTCTATTTTACGTCAATTTATCCTTGCCATTGAAAATGTAATAAGATATGCCAAAACACAAAAAGTTCTAAATTAAGGCTTATAATAATTTGAGAACAATATCGGAAGGTACTTCATTATTTCAGGTGTTTGAGACATTGTGCCTACTATGTGGGTCAGGATAAGGCAGGCTAGAAGAAAATGCCTAGGACATAGAAAGGCAGGCAAAGAGGTGGACTGATCATGTTTATGTGAATCACTCTTTTATAACAGGAAAACTGATTTAAAATTACTGCTACAAAGATCATAGATCCTGCT
Source organism: Pipistrellus kuhlii (assembly GCF_014108245.1). Classification (NCBI taxonomy): domain Eukaryota; kingdom Metazoa; phylum Chordata; class Mammalia; order Chiroptera; family Vespertilionidae; genus Pipistrellus; species Pipistrellus kuhlii. Next base: position 53,352,991 of record NW_023425515.1, on the reverse strand, counting down.
AATTATCATAAATAATGAGTTGTGTAAGTTTTGTAAATAAGTAGTCTACTGATTTCAAATGAAAAAAGTATAGCCTTCTGATGAGCTGGGCTTCCAGAACGCCCGCTTTAGTTGCCTATCCCCAACTTGTTCTTAATGGTGTTTGCATCACTTTCTATTCTGTGACACATTCCTACGCTTAAAAATCATTCTCTGATCCTTTTATGGTTCTTTCTCTCTTTTAGTGTCCTTTTTTTACTTACTTTCTGGATGTCCCTTTCTATTTCACCATCTGCTTTTCTCACATCCAGATACCCTTGCCCTTGTACTCCAAGACATCTATCTACATCTGAATGAGTTTGTTGCCCTCTGTCTGCTCCAAATTTCCTATTTTTACTCTCATTTAAGCAGTTCTCCATTCTTCTTGCCTCGCCACTAATCCACTCTTCTTCCTTATCTCCCCATAAAGCTGCCTTTCTTTCAGGTAACCCAGCTAAGTTGTAGATTAGTAAACTCTTCAAATTAAACCATACTAATATTAATGACTGATCATTTTACCCACCCCTGGCGACCCCTGTCCTGTCCTAAACCCACCATGTTGTTAAAATAATTTGTTGATAAAATTTCGTACCAATTTGGGTAGAAAATTGGGGTGGGGGGATGTTTGTGGCGAGGTTAATTGGAGACACACCTTTAAACATACAAAACAACCTATTTCCCAATTTATTCCAGCTTTGGAACAGGCAAGGAATTGGTGAGGAAAAAGAAATATTTTGGTGAATAAAAAGAAATATTGATCCCTGCTGGGATTTCCTGACTCCACCTACTTTCTAAGGCTTGACTCAGTTATATCCACTTTGGAATCCAATGACTGGAGGAAAGAGGTTGTGCCAAAGGTATGATCTGGTTTCCAATGTCTGGATGCAGATAATACTGTCAATCCAGGATCCTAGAACACTGAAGCCCAGAGCCTGGATCCCGAGTTGAGGATCCAGGATGTCAGAAGGTTCTCAACGTTTTCTGTCTCTTATCTATCATCTTTCTTCTCCTTCTAGCTCAGTGGTCGGCAGACTGCGACTTGCGAGCCACATGACGCTCCTGAGCCACGGTTTGCCGCTCTGTTGACTAATGAGTTTGCTGATCACTGCCTTGGGGAAAAATACTTAAAAAAGATTTTATAATGTACTAATGTCTTTATCCTGAAGTTAAAACTTCTGGGTAAGGGTAATGCCTTACGCAGTGGTCGGCAAACTCATTAGTCAGCAAGCCTCAGTTTGCTGACCACTGCTCTAGCTGATCACAGAAATACTTCTTTGATTATATGAAAGTAATACCAATTACTATTTATGGCTAATAACTCATACTCATGGCACTGTAACAAACAGCTAATTGCAGTTAGCACTGTTCTAAAGCTTTACTTTAGTTTAATATAATACTGTATTTTTCTCAAGTTTTTACTCGTTTTAAAAAAAATATTTTGTTGATTTTAGAGAGGAAGGAAGAGGGAGAGAGGAAAATCAAAGATGAGAGAGAATCATTAATCGGTTGCCTCTGTACGCCGCCCTCCCCTGGGTTGGGCAGGTGCCTGTGACTGGAATAGAACCCAGGACCCTTCAGTCCATAGGCTAACATTCTTATCTACTGAGCCGAACCGGTTTGGGCTCAAGTGTTTACTCTTCACAGTTCTGTTCATATGGCAAGGTTTATGTTGCTAAAAGAAGCCAGACTCAGAAAGAATGGATGCCTGAAATTAAAGATAGTATTGAACCTTATATATACTACCTTACATATATTATGTTTTTTCCCCCTATACATACATACATACATACATACCTATGATAAGATTTATTTTATAAATTAGACACAATAAGAGATTAACAATAAAATAGAACCATTATAAAAAAACATACAGTAATAAAAGTTACGTGAATGTGCATGTGCTAGCTCTCTCTCAAAATAGCTTATTGGACTGTACTTATCCTTCTTGTGATGATATAAGATGATACAATGTGATGAGAGTAAGTGAGGTGAATGATTTTGCTCTATAAGAGGTTAAGAAGAGTGTTCCAATCTAACCTTCTGCCAAATCGAAGTAATCTTATTTACATTATTGACATTATTCAGCTTTTCCTCCTGATACAGAGATCAATGTTTTGAAAATAACTTATTCTACTGCTAAACAACTGAATACTTCATTGAATCTTAATAGCTTTATTCAATCTTTATTTGTGCCAGGGGCTGAAATATTTATACTAAGCCCAAATATGTACTGCTCTAATTTTCTGCAACTATTTTCAATTTTGCAATCTGGAGAAAAAATACGTCTATGCATTCTTTAGAAAACAATCTTTGAGGTATTTTTAGGCAACTTTTGGGAGTCTCTTAAGTCTTCATTTTTCCAGTTTCTATATTCAATTCTGCCACTCATTAACATTCTTCTTAAAATTGCATAGCCAGAACCAAAAACAACATTCCATATGATTTCTAATTAGACCTAAAGTCTAAATTAACTGTCCCAAGATATGTGAACAATTTTCTTTTATGAATGTAGTTTAAGACTACATCAGCATTGTTAGTAGTTATGTAATATTGACAGCTTAAGATTACAGAAAACAGAATCATTCAAGTCTATTTACCAGCAACAATAAAAAAGATATATCTATTTCCTCATCATCGAAAGCTCCCTGTCTCTATTTTTAGCTTGACTAAGCAACAGACTAATCAATGGTTTATTTATTGCTTATTTTATCTATGGGAAATTGTACTCTCTTAATGTTCAGTTCTCAAGAAAATCACATCATTAGAGGCAGTGTGGTTAATTAAATGAATCATTTAAGGACTTAAAGAGAAAAGAGAGAACATAGAAGTGGTGAAGAAAGTGTTTATTCCTGAATCTTTTATAAACCAGCGATGCTAATACTCAAGTATTCCTTTGAATATTTGTTTTCTCAGCAGCAGCAGTGGTGCCAAGCTACAGAGAGGATGGGAATTTCTCTATATCACTTATATCAGTTTTAAGAAAGAGTTATAGCACTCTAGTTCCCCCTGTTTTTAAGATATCTCAATTTTAAAAAAATATAGCCACCAGTTTGTTCCTAGGTTTATAAAACTTGATATAAACCTGTGGGAAGCAAGAAATGCCACATGTTCTAAGTTTCAGATACAAATCTGAAGATCGTATTAGTGAAATCTCTATAACTTCTCATATGCCAAGATTTATTATAATCGGCTAAAAATTAGAGAAGTTAAGCCTATTTGAAAAATTTTATCTAACGTACAAGTAGTGGTCTAATAAAAGGTTCTTTCCTACCTGCATAAGACTTAGAATGTTCACTTTTGTCCTACAGGTTTTAATCAAGAGTGTCACTTCACAACCATGTACCCCTTTCTCCGAAATGGTGAAAGAGCTAAGTGTTTGAAATTACCTTGAGTGGTGAAGTTGAAGAGTGCAGGGGTGTCTCGCCCATTTGGTAGTTTGACATTTGGGTCCCGTAATTCATCAAAAAATGAATGTGCACAAGCTTCCAGTGGTGTCAGTCGGGCAGTTGGTGTATACTCCAACAGACGGCTACACAGTGCAATTGCCTCTGGTGGAGTTCGGGGTCGGAAAACCTGCAGTACAAAAAAGGGAAAGAACAATTAATGTTTAAGAATCTTAGCAATTTATCCTGATTACTGAGAATTCTCACCACATACAAAAACATGGTTGCATTTGTGAAAGTAACCTTCTACAATGAAAAGAGTTAACTCCATATAATTTACCACACTGTGATGAACTGCTAATTGAGGACTATATGAGAAAAACTCAGAGAAAAAACTGGAAGTGGAAAAAAAAAATCTATATATGCTAGTCATAAAGCAAAACAATCTAACATGCACACAAAATAAGACAGGTACAAGAGAAAGGTAAATTCTGGAAGCAAAAACACGAAGAATATAAAAAAACTTTAAAGGAATATAATTTTTTTAAAAAAACTTTTGACTGCAGTGATAGTAGATAAAAAGTTTGCCTCTTTTGTGTGATTTGTAGTAGAACAACTATTGATAATGGAGAGAGCACATTTTAAATCTGGCGATCAATATCTTTTAAAAAAGAAAAGCTATTTACTCTAAGTCTATAAATGTTAATGATTTTATATTATCTTGTTAATAAATGGAACCTATCATTATTTGAAGAAATTCCTGAATATCTAGAATTTGACAAAATTTCCAAAAATTGTTTTCTCAAGTAGCTGTTACTCATGAACATGGCCAGATTACCCTCAATTGTATGAATACTCTAGGGTTTTTTTAATCATGAAGAGAGAAATGGAGTTTTCATTAAGAACCATAAACTCACAGAAAAAGTCAATTGAAGCAAAATGCAAATAAATTTACTTAAAGGAATAGAAAGCTTTCTACTTACCTATGTCTTAAAATCCCTAATCAATACATAAAACTATGAAAATTACTTCATCTTAAATTATGGACAGTTAGAGAATACAAACAGAAGGGAAAAATGAAACTTTAAAAAAAAAAAAGTAAATACTGGCCCTGTCTGGGGTAGCTCAGTTGGTAGTTAGAGCTTTGTCCTGAGCACCAAGGTTGGAGGTTCAAGCCCCAGTCAGGGCACATACAAGAAAGAACCATTGAATTGCATCAATAAGTGGAACAGATTGTTTCTCTCTAAATCAATAAATTTTAAAAAGTGTGCTAAAAAACGAAACTTATTTCTCTTAATAGGAAGAACATAGACTCAAACAGAAGGTGTGGTAGTAGCAGTGGTGGAATTAACAGACATAAAAAGAAGAAGTGCCCTGGCCAATATTGCTCAGTGGTTGGAGCATCAGTCCTTGTACCAGTGGGTCATGGGTTTGATTCCTGGCCAAGGGCATCATATCTGGATTGCAGGCCCCATCCTTAGCCCCAGTTGGGGTATGTGCAGGAGGCAACCAATTGATGTGTTTCTGTCATATCAGTGTCTCTCTCTTCCCCCTACTTTTCTATCTTCCACTCTCTCTAAAAAACAAAGGAAAAGTGTATTCTTAGCTGAAGATTGAAAAAAAAAATATGCAGAAATGTATAAATGAAGGGAAACAGACCCACAAGTGAGCAAAGGATATGTAGATTGTGACATGGCATGGAGGAGCCTGGGAGGCTAAGGTTTCCTAATGAGAATGGTTCATGTAAATCTGGGCATTCTCTTAGACTAAAGGTAGGAGAACAGAGCTCATTAGATTTCAAGAGGGGGGGGGGGGAGCACTTTGTACAAAGAAAACCTTTTTTTTCCCCTCTTGTTTTTACAAAAAGTTTATTAATAAATATATTTTCCATGGAAACTGAGAAGCTGATTTAAGCAGGATCTCATGGATGCATTTTAGAATAATGAAGGCCTTGGTAATTTATTTGGCTATGTTAGAAAAACCTCTGTAAGGTAAATAACAACAACCTGCTCTATCTTTCATTCTTTTGAGTGACCTGACTTGCCTCAATCAAGAAAACCCAACGTTACTGTATTATTTGAAACGTTTAGATTTTTCTACTGTTCTTGGTCATTTTTTCCTCACGTGCTCCCAGCCAGGACCACAATCCAACTCACATGTAAAAGAAAGTAGTCAGTAGGAAAATTAATAAAAATATTAAGCACTACTGATATATTTTATCCCTGAGTACAGTTTACACTTATTTGAAAGCATATGGATTTATTTTGCTAGCTAGTATAATAAAAAATACTTTTGCACCAATATGGAAGGCACGTAAGTAGAATTAAAAGTAGAAATAAGTATCTCCTGCTAACATTCAAATGTCGGGTAGCTGGACAGTGAGGCCATTTAAGTTTAAAAATTTCCTGTTATATTAATGAAGATTTTATAAAGCTATTAATAAATCACTATTGTAATCTTATCTCTGGTTATTAAAAAAGAGTCACCCACATCTTTCTGGTAACTTACAGGCTATACGGGATCATCAGGTTAGCACTAAGATGCACATTAACATATTTTGCCAGGGAATCCTAACTTATGGAATCAGATTTAAAAAAAAATAAAGGCATTCATTCCAAGAACCTACATTAAAATCAAGACTTAGCCTACCTTTTAAAAATCTACCCATTATTACTTGAAGCCCTTTGAAAGATTCCTGATGAGAAAACCTTTGGTTCAATACTTTATAAAGGTTAAGTGGACATTTATATGAGGGCAAAAACCAGTGTCTCCTCAAGTTTAGATTTTTAACCGTAATATAGGGTGTGGTAGCAAGCAACTTCCAAAAATTGCATTCCAAACTAGAAAACAACTCTTCTGAATTATCTTTGTGTCTAATAAAGGAAAGGACACAAATAACTACTTTGTCTTTTGTCTTATCAAAAGTCAATTTGAAAGAAGTTTCTGCTTTATTCTTCACTTACTGCAATTGCTTAACATTCAGAACCTTGGGTTCCATGGACCTTCGTCAATATTTATTTATAAACAATTTTCAAATCCCATAATTCCTAAACTTCAATCTCGATGTTAATAAGTCACTCAGGAAGACTGACAATCTATACCATAAGCAAAACCTGTATCATACAGTAAATGAAAAGAGAAATCAGAGCTACCTACATTGTTTTTACTGTTATATTCCAAGAACAAATAATTGTTTAGCCTTTCAAAAAGTTTTCCCCTTAGTTTCATAACCTGCCCTGAAATTTTGGGAAAAAAAATTAAGTACATACCCGCACTCCTGAGTTGAAATGTCCTGTTCCTGATGAATCCTAAAGATGATAATGCAGTGAAATAATCCAAACAGGGGAAGTCAATCCAAAAGAGAATAGTCCAGCAAGGAAAAATATATCCAATGTTATAAGAAATCCAAGGTGTGGGGGGGACATAGAAAATGTTTATACAGTTATAAACTTTAAACATCAGTCTCCACAGTAGCAAGTCCAAGTTTTAAAAATTATTTCACCACAGTGTATGCAAAAATTTTTTTTTGATTGCGCAATGGTGAGGCACAGTAAAGAAACATTTTAATTTAAATTTATATTATGTTCCAATGCCAGTGCATTTATTAAAAAAATACAAAACCAAAAAAAGTTAAAATCAAAATGAAATCTAGAAGTAAAGTTCCCAAAGTAAAGTGTTTGGTCTTCTATGACCTGGATTCATCATCCATTGACATGGCTGGGAGGGGGCATTTAAGATTGCTTTTAAAGATATGTTCCCAATATGCTAATTTTCTTCTATTAACATATTCCAGTTATACAGTATAAACATTTTTCTTGCTAAATTATTAGTGATGAGAAGAAAGTAATAAATATATTTAATTTGTATTATTATAGATTTCAAGCCAAATATTTCCAATTTGTGTGAGCTAAGAAGGATCAGGCCACCGCGGATTATTCTCCATTTTGGATTGACTTCCCTGCTAAAAGATATTTACTGACATTCTCATTATCTTAGGACTCTTCAGGAATAGACATTATCACCTCAGGAGTGCGGGTATAAACTTACATTTTCTATTGTGGGCTTTGCCCCCTCATACCCTTGCACCCATTACTTAGGAAAAATAAATATATAACATTCTTTCCTTTTTGGAAAAACTCACTGGAAAAAAAAAATCCTATGTCTTTGAGCACTACAAATTCAACACAGTTCTATCTGCAAATATGCCCAATTCACCCACCAAAAGCTAAACAAAAATATATACAATAAACAATACAACTAAGGGACAGTCACAGTTATAGGTGACATGCATAATAATGTACACCAACACCTAGGCACAAAGGAGCCAAATATGCAAGGGAGGTGGTAGGGTCTATTATGTCTAGGTATTGAGAATAAACAATGGCAGAACTCACCAGTAGCTGTGAATTCCCTTGGCTATTCTAAGAGAATTTAACATTCTTTTAGGATAGTTTCCAGTGGGCGAATTAAATATTTTGCAAAAATAAATAATCCGCGGATTACTTTTAGTCTGCAGACTAAAATTTAGTACACGGATTAAAATCCGGCCCATCAGAATAGAAATCTCTCATGAACTAAAAAACACAACCAGGTGGACAAAAGTAGAAAACCAGACTAAAAAAACTGAGAGCACAAAGTAAGACTCAACTGGGCCAACTAACAATTAGTACGCAGACTAAATATGGCCAGCCAAGTATGTTAGCAAGGCCATGAAGAGCCCAAAACACCCTGTAGTAACTAAAAACAGAATTAAATAAATAAAACAAAACTGAACAAAGCAAATAAATAAATAATTGAAATAAAGAAAAGAAAAAGAAAAAATTGAAAGGAATCAAAACACTGACATGAACTTTCAAGTGATTCAAATACTACCTCACCTGTGCAGCAACGCATTTTCTTAAATTGAAACAAACTCTCATCACAAATACTAATCCATAGAAGAAATTAACAGAAAAATTAAGTTTTTCAAAAAGGAAGTCTCAGTGATATTGAACAAATGCAAATAAATTCTTAAATAAAGAATTATTCAAAATAAATTTGCATTTGGATAACTCAAAAATGATAGAGGCAATTTTCCTTTATATGTCCTAGAACAGGTTTTTGTCATTAAATATCAAATTTCAACCTGGAGCTAACGGTTATGATTGAACCTTGAGCACTTTAAGATTACCATTTATAAACAGTCATATAGGTACAACACCAAAGCCTACTGTTGATTCTCAGAGCATTAACTCTCAGTAATTCTACTGCATTAAACAGCCAACCAGAGCAATGTAAAAATGCCTATGGGCAGTGATAATCTGAGTAGAACATAGGACTAGTGCCATGCCTATTCTGAACAACTACTACTCCCTAGCTTTGATAGTGATAAATGCAAAACACAGACATTGTTCTCTGATTATACACAAAATACACAAGAACCTAATGTTAAAAATGGATAAACTCTGAACATTCCTAAAGGGCAACCCAAGTATTGGCTCTCAAGTAATTTATTAATCTGTTAAAATTATTTGCAATTTATAAATGTAAATATAGGATTAAAAGTGAGAGAATGCCATGGATTTTTTTGAACAGTTAATTATGATGATTAACCAAGCTAATTAACTAAGACAAAAACTTAAATCTACTTAAGTGCTCACATATAGTACATAATTCATAAGAAACACAAACGTCTTTCCTTAGCCATGACAGAGCTAGCATTAATAAATTTAATCTGTGCTAATTAAAAGGTGTATTGAGCTTCTTGCATTCTATATATGTTTTGATATCAGCATTTAACTATGCTATTTTCTCCCTCTCAACATCATTTACTGTACTATAGGCTTATACAGATGATTTACCAAAATGTCCAGTTATCCAATTTAACCATTCTTTGTTCATGAAATTATTATTGTAGTCAGGCTGACCTTCCTAAGAATAGGGAACTATTTCTTTTTCATTCACACTTACTCATCTTAAAAAATACAACAATCCTAACAGATGTGCATCTAAGGAAATCCAGATCCCCCTTCAAAAACCCCCTTTCCTGGGTCCTTCCATCACCTTTTTCCCTCCACCACCCTCATGGGAGATCTATCTTATAAAGTCTGCAACATGTGAAACACACCTGAACATCTAGAACATACAATCAAGTATATGGTTATATATTAGTGTATATTTATTTGATACTCGCTTCAACTGAGTCAGTTGGGTTACCTGTAACCTTTTCAAGGGCAAGGAATATATATTTTACATCTTCTGCATTCTTTATGGCATCCAGCACAGCACTGGGTTACACAGGATATATGGGTTTTAAAAAACAAATGATAAATTAAAAAATATTCTTCTTTTTTATATTATTCCTCTTCCATGTTGATTGACTACCCTAGGAAGCCTTCTAGTTACCAGCAAAGAAATGGGAGCATAGCCAGTGTAGATGGAAAAATGAAGACTCCTACTTACATAGGAAACAATATTAAAAAAGAAAAGTGATTATTCTAGCACTAGTAAAGATATACGTTAGCAAATGTAATAGAAAATATAGTGTATTTATGAGAAAAGTGAGAATGGATAGAAGAATGTTCAGGGCAGAGGGGGTTAAGTAATAATATAGAATAAAACAGACGTAGCAATCCTAGAAATCCCCAACATAGTTTTATGCTTTCTGGAATACACGTGAGCAAAATGATTAGGGTAAAGAGACTAGAAGAGAAAGATGAAATGGATCTGCAAAAAAGTTTGTGAAGGCAATTTTTGTTTTGTGCTCTCTATGTCCTGCCTGGAAGTATTTTTAGTAACATGTTAAACTATAGTTGGAACAGGTAAGCTTACTAAGTGAAAAATACTGCACTGAAAAGCTCAAAAAAAAATTGTAAGATTATGAAGTCTTTAAAAAATAAGTATAGCTTTAAGTATAAAGAGTAATTAAATATAATTGTTTATTATAGTGTGATTCCTTGATAGCTGAAATGACCTCAGAACCCAATTTCCTGCTTACTCTGTTAGCTAGTTGTAAGTGCCAATATTCATTCATTTTAAAACATATGAACAATGTTCTAAGAAATCAAGTACGCAAGGATTAATTTTGGTGGATAATGCATTCTGGGATACTTAATAAAAATGATCTATGGTTCCACATATCCTACAGATACTTAACTATTAAGTAAGCTACCATGTATGCCAAAAACAGCAACAAACATTTTTAGGTAACTGGACCCATTTTATTACTACCATTTTGAAAATTTGTAAATGCTATAATACATATCGTATGACTTGGTACTTATAATCATGGAGAGCTTGAATAATCAGAAAATATTTCACAGAAGTGAAATTTCAGGTCTTGAGAAAAGATTAAAACTTATAAGCAGAGAAAAACATTCTAAATGTGGAGGGGGGGGGGGTGGGCAGGGGCGGAGAGACAATAGCAGGAGGCAGAAATGACTGGTTTCTCCGGGATCCAATTAGGGGACCAGTTTGATTAGACCCAAAAATTCAGCATGACTACATGCTCCCTTCAAAATGAGCTATAAGCTAACATATTAAACAGTCCTAATCCAATTGAAAGAGATCAGGCCCTTGGGATTCTAATTTACTTCCTTTAACTAAACAGTTATATCACTTATGAATTTCATTAATCTGAAAGAATATACAGATATCTGTGTTACCTAACTGATTTCATAGGTTTATTTACTCTGGGATAAAGAGGGAATACTTTTCTTAAATAACATAGACAAAAGTTAAGTGAATTGGGCATTCAAAATGGTGGTGGTGAAGGGGGAGAGACTCATATCAATCCTATATGATAGAAGGGTAATATACAAATTGACACTAAAGGCAGAACGTTCGGTCACTATAATGCACACTGACCACCAGGAGGCAGATGCCCAATGCAGGAGCTCCCACAGGGGTGCTCTGCTCAGTCACAAGCCAGGCTGATGGCTGTGCGCGCAGCGGTGGTAGTGGGAGCCTCTCCCGCCACCTCTGCAGCACTAAGGATGTCTGACTGTGGCTTAGGCCCACTCCTAAGCCACAGTCAGACATCCCCTGAGGGATCCGGGGCTGCCAGAGTGATGTCTGACTGCCAGCTTAGGTCCGATCCCCCGGGGAGCGGGCCTAGGCCAGCAGGTGGACATCCCCTGAGGGGTCCTGGACTGCGAGAGGGCGCAGACCAGGCTGAAGGACCACCCCAGGCTTCTAGTTATACTATAACCTTATTAGAAATCCCTAACCTACCCTAACTAAATATTAACTTCTAAATTTATTGCTTAACTATATGTATTTAAGGGTGAAGGAGCTAGAAAGCTTGAGAAAAAGCCTGGGTTCTATCAAGTTGATGCTTCAGGGAAGGTTAAGAGCAGGACAAGAATTAAATTTCTTATTTTAGACAGGAAAGGTAGAAATGATTAAGAGCAGAGTATATGTGACATATGAGAAACTGAAGGAGGGAAATTGGTTAGGAGGTAGGAGGTTGTTTTATCAATGCTATGAAGGCCTAAGTTAAAGTCAGGGCAGTGGAGATAGATAAGACAAATCACAGAACTATAATGAAGGTAGAATCTTTACATTTATTCAGAACTAAAATGAAATAATCCTTTATGTGCATACTTTCACAACATTTTCAAAAGAATCCAGAGAAAAAAATACAAGAGCTAACTGGTATCTTAACAAAAGAAAAAACTTGAGGAACAAAGAAGCAGTGCTTAAAACTAGATCCCCACTTCATACCTAAAAGATTATTATATTTGCCCTGGCTGGTATTGCTCCATTGGTTGGGCATAGTGTCGTGCACCAAAAGATTGCCAGTTTGATTCTCAGTCAGGGCATGTACCTGGGTTTGGGGCTCCATCCTTGGTAGGAGGATTGCAGGAGGCAGCAGATCGATGTGCTGCTCTTCTACCCACCCCCCCTCTTTCTCTCTCTCTTTCTCTCTCTCCTTATAAAAATAAATATATTTTTTAAAAGAAAAAAGAATACAATTCAACCAGATCTCCATTTTCTAAATGCAGAATTTAAGCTTACTCTTTTCTTCCAACCAATTTCCATTTCTACTTAATTCTCAGTCTACTTTTGCATCATTTCTTTTGGCTTCCCATCTGGCTTTTACTGTTTGATGTGTACAGCAAACACCACTGCAGAGGTCTTTATCTTTCTCACTCCCACTGCCAAGAATATCCCTATTTAAAAACATTAGCACCTATTTCCCCCTCTCCTCCCCCCATTTACTACTTAAACCACAAATGCTTTCTCAATGAATTAGGTTGTTCTGGCTATAAAGTAATAGGCAAGGGCAATTTACTGGATTTCTAAATTCTCAAGATTCCTGCCATATAACACACCGTGATCATCTCGTGGTCTTGTTCTTTTGTTTATCTTTCCTACAGATCCGAACCTCTCACCTCAGGGTTCCCATGGAAGATATTTTCTCTCTTGATTTTTATATCTACCTACTTTCTTTTTTAGAATACTGGCTCCGAATCCTGGTGAGATAGCTGTACTATACTGCAGCACAAGGAACCAAAATATCCACAAGCTTCAGGAAATGGGGCTAAAATGCATTCTAACAAAGCAGCTTTTGTTTCCAGACTGTATTTACCTGACCTCTAAGGACAAGAAACTCTTCTCTTTAGAAAACTGTATTTTTTAATACATTAATGTGTATTAATGTATTAAAAAATACTATTAACTACATAGGCTGCATAGTGGGAGAGCACTTATCAAGTTGGTGTCTACTATCAAAATGGAGAATAGAAGGGACAGACTTCCTCTAAAAACTTAAAATTTTGTGTTTTATTGTTTTTATTTATTTATTTACTTATTTTTAATATATTTTATTGATTTCTTTACAGAGAGGAAGGGAGAGAGATAGAGAGCTAGAAATGTCGATGAGAGAGAAACGTCGACCAACTGCCTCTTGCACACCCCCTACTGGGCATGTGCCCGCAACCAATGTACATGCCCCTGACCGGAATCGAACCTGGGACCTTTCAGTCTGCAGACCGAAGCTCTACCACTGAGCCAAACCGGTTACGGCAAATTTTGTGTTTTAATATCGATAATAATCTACTTTTGAAAATCAATATAAGAATATCCTGGATTATCTAGATTCATCTAGATTCTAGATGATAGAGCAGTGTCATAAAATTTCTGTATCTGAATTTGTTACTAAGGTAATACCAACCTAGTTATGTGCACTAAAGAGAAATTAATCTAAGTATCCTATTAGATAATAAATGCATTTGTATCAAATGAAATCAAATTATGTCAAGGCACACTATATGAAGAATTCACAGTAGTTTGAACAGACAAAATGGGGGAAATTGAGTCATTATTCTACACACAGTATAGAATGGAAAGCTAAATAAAACAAATAAAAGGGTGGGCTTTATATAGATTATTAAAGTTTGAAAAACATTAATGTAAGATATAGAAACATTTGGAACCCACAAGGGCAAAGGAAGGGATAAAGCAAATAAAGTCATGACAAATCTTCTGTTGGCTGCATTTTAATTATAATCAATCATTCCTCACATTCCATCCTGGCTAATATTTGAATTGAGAAGCTATAATATAGGGGAAAAGTGCAGAATGTGACACATACTAACATTCGTGTGGCAGTCTTGATTTAAAAAAAAATGAGGACAGGATTGATAAGATTTCATAACCTCAACTTCAGCATTATATTGCTTAGAAACCTTATATTAAGGTTAATTTTCTTCATAAAAAATCTTGATTAAAGAAAATATGGAGCCGAGACTGGTTTGGCTCAATGGATAGAGCGTCGGCTTGGGGACCCAAGGGACCCGGGTTCGATTCTGGTCAAGGGCATGTACCTTGGTTGCGGGCATATCCCCAGTGAGGGGTGTGCAAGAGGCAGCTGATCGATGACTCTCTCTCATCGATGTTTCTAGCTCTCTATCTTTCTCCCTTCTTCTCTGTACAAAATCAATAAAATATATTTAAAAAAAAAGAAAAAGAAAAAGAAAATATGGAAATGCAGAAAAAGAAAAAAAATCACCCATACTCTTCTCACCTAAACTACTATTACCATTTTGGAATATGCACCTGCACTCAATAGACAGAATTCTCGTTTGTTTGTTTGTTTTTCTTTAACATGGCTGAAATCTGAGTACACTACAAACTACTTTATAAGCATTTTAACTTGGAATAATTTTCCTGGATTCAACTCAGCTTTTAAACCCAGAGACCACCTGGGACTCTCTGAATTTAGAGTCAGCTGGGAGACCCTAGATAATCTTCTGACCCAGATTCAAAATAAACTTTAAGTACAAAGACAAAAGAATGTTTTATCTCAGGATATTTAGTGTTTGTTATAAATTAATAAGGGTGTGTGTGTGTGGGGGGGAAAGGCAACATCTTGGTCAGTGAAAGCTATAGCCTATAATTTTGGCACTAAAATACTACTGAGGTCTTTGAGTCTAAATAACATATAATCAGTAACAAGAGGATTTTTTGAAGTGAAGAGAGGTATTGTGATTATGAGAACTTGAAGGAAAGCAACTGGAATTATAATACAGTTTAGTGAGAGAAAGACACATAGTTTGAATCTGGGAAGGTAAGTTATTTCAACTTCAGGCCTAAATTACTTCATCTCATTTATAAAAGATCTAAAACCAAGTAAGTGAACTCATCAACATTCAAAACAAATTCTTATATATACAGTTTTAAGTACAGAACATCTCTGCTTTAAATACAGATTAAAAAGTTGAACATTTTTAACCCACAAAAATATATAATGAAATATAAGTAAATGGGAAGGGGGAATGCATAGCACATAACTAGAAGTTTAAAAGATCTGGCATTAAACTCACATGTGTACACATAAATAAGTTTATTGGCTTTACAACAGCCACCCATTTAAATCTTGGATAAGTAATTTAGTATGTTTGGCCAGAGTTTCTGAATCTGTAAAATGAGGAAGCTAGAGATTCACTCTAGCTATACATCCTATGGAGACATGTTTTTTCTTGCACACTTAATCTCAAAAATTAAAGTGAGGTTAAAAAAAACACACTGTTAATAAAAAAAATCTCTCTTAAAAATAATTTCTAATAAGCGTCAAAGCAAAAAATAACATTTTCCAGTAAGTTAGTACTTCTCTTACTAACTTAAGATGATTCCATCTAATATTGAGATTGGATTTTTCCAATAGCTAGCTAGTGACATCCAGTTTAACATCTATTGCTTTCAATGTATACTCCTAGCAAGATCAAACCTGCTTTTTATCCTCGCTCCCAAAATACCAATAGAAAAGTAAATAAGAAAAATATACCATTATCATTTATAATAAGGTCTCTATATTAATAGTTTATAAAAGGAATATATGAAATGTTTTCAATAGTGTATGATGCAAAACTAATAAGCAACTCTATGTAAATAAATTAACTTCTGAATTTTAAGTAGTCAAAATTTATACAAGAATTTTGCTCCTATAAAATTATATATCTTAATGATATAACTACACTGTTCTCATCCTACAAATAAAATCCTGGATGAAAACAATTTACTGGAAATCAATAGAGACAAAACTATATGTAGTCAATGAAATACTGAAGTACAACTACCCAACTATCTTTACAGGCAGAACTGCTGTGTACTTTGTACTCAGGCAGCTATTTAGTCTCAAAATAGTTTAATTTAAGAACAATAAAAAACCCAAGTTTTAGTTAACTTGCTAATGTGCTTTTATAAAAACTCTACTTGACTCACCTTAGTCCAAGGATGTGCCTTAATTTGAGGAAATTTGAATTCTGTATAGTTTGGATTCATTTCTCTAATTTGCTCCCTTGTTGGTGTCCCCAGAACCTAGACAGAGAAAGCACGTTATTACCATAACTTTCTACATACTTACAAATATAACATTTATGTTTCAATGTATTGGTTTCATTGGAAAAGGAATTCCAAAATTATAAAATACGAAACTCATTAAATAGAGCAAACTTTGTAAAAAATGTTTCATTTATTGACTCATGTTATTCTACCCTATACAGGCTTTTAATTATAATAATAACAACAACAACAACAGGCTTTTACAATAATAATGATGACGATGATGTTATATCAGTGTTGTAAAAAATGATCACTCAAAAATACTTAAGTAATAACCAGGCATCTTTATTCTATCTAGAAAACAAGCTATTGCAAAGATGGCATCTGAAATGAGAATAGCTCTTATTCATTTCGTCAAGTATAGTCCAAAGTTTTATTATCAAGTAGGCCTGTGCACTCAGGGTGTGTGGGGGGTGCCCCTCAGCCCAGCCTACATCCTCTCGGGAGCCCTCAGTGGTGTCTGACTGCGGGGAGTGGGCCTAAGCTGTCAGTTCGACATCCTTAATGCTGCAGCGGAGGCAAGAGAGGCTCCCATCATAGCCGGGAGCGTGGTTCAAGGCTTCTGGTTGAGTGGTGCTCCCCCTGTGGGAGCACACTGACCATTAGGGTGCAGCTCCTGTGTTGAGCGTCTGTTCCCTGGTGGTCAGTGCGTGTCATAGCGACCGATCGTTATGTTTGGTCGATTTGCATACTAGCCTTTTATTTTATAGGATAATTGGGAAAGCCATACTTAACCATGGTCATCAATAATTCCACTTAATCACTGAATATTTAGTGATTGTCCCCTGTGTATAAGGAACTATGCTATAATATATGGAAGATAATAAAAAAAAAAGGCCAATAAATTTCTTGCATGATGAAATTACATATTTCTGCGTGGAAAAAGTGTAAATACAAGATGCATTCAGGACTGAACAAAGGAAAATATATTGTCCTGGCTCCACAAACAGATGATGGGAAGAAACACTGAATACTAAAAATGAGCACTTAAAAAAAAAATGACATCTATAATTCATCTTTATAAACTTTATGGCCTAGTACAAAACAATTTTGTTGAAATATTAAGCCATTTACAATACAGGACAATGGCACAAAAAAAAGTGGAATGTACAATACATACTTGATTTCTGGTGCCAAGCAGTGAATAATCAGAGCAAAGTAAGAAATAAAGTTTTGTTTTGTTTTTTTGTTGTTATTCCGATACTCTAGACTCCTTTAAAACTTTCAGGCCTTAATCAAAATCTTAAAAGTGTTATTCTTCAAAAGACACTCTTAAGAAGTCAAAAGCCAAGCTACAGACTAAAACATATATTCCACAAAGGACTTAAATCTAGAAGACTCGAATTATTAAAAAACAAGATGATGATCCAAGATGGTGGTAGAGTAGGACCAAACTGGAATTACAACTAAATTATAACACACACACACACACACACACACACACAAATTATGGAACAATCATCTGAATAAACAACTGGAGACTAGATGAAGAGAAGTCTTATAACCAAAGATTTATAGAAGAAGCTACACTGAGACTGGCAAGAAGGGCGGAGATGAGAAAAGGGTTGGCCCTGCCTTCCGGTGGCAGCTGAGATTCTGGAGGGATATCTCAACTATGGGGGAACCCCCGATAAATGTGAGGTTAAAAAGTTGGGCTCCCCAACTCCAAGCACCAGGGCCAGGAAGAGGCACCAACATAACATTTAAGTATTTACTTTGAGTTCATTCTTGTGTATGATGTAAGGTGGTCTAGTTTCACTTTTTTTGCACATATCTGTCCAATTTTTCCAGCACCATTTGTTGATTAGACCAGTGGTTGGCAAATTGCGGCTTGTGAGGTGAAGTTTGCCGCTCTGTTGATTAATGAATTTGCCAACCACTGGACCAGACTATTGAAGATAGTCTTCAATATTATATTCTTGTTTACTTTGACAAATATTGACTATAAAGGCACTGGTTTATTTCTGGGCTCTCCATTTGGTTCCATTAATCTATATGTCTGTTTTTATGCCAGTACCATACTGTTTTGATTACTATGGCCTTGTAGTATAGTTTGACATCAGATATTTTGTTGTTCTTTCTCAAGACTGCTGTGGCTATTCTGGGTCTCTTTTTTGTTTTTATTTTATTATTTGTTAAATATATTTATATTGATTTCAGAGAGATAAAAACATCAATGACGAGAATCATTGATTGGCTGCTAATACACCTCCTACTGGGGATCAAGCCCACAGCCAGGGCATGTGTTCTTTTTTTTTTTTTTTTTTTTTTTAGGGCATGTGTTCTTGACCGTAATTGAACCTGGAACCCTTCAGTCCACAGGCTGGCGCTCTATCCACTGAGCCAAACCAGTTAGGGCTATTCTGGGGCTTTTGTAGTTCTATACAGTTCTAAAATATTTGTTCTAGTTCATTGGTATCTTGATAGGAATTGCACTGAACCTACAGATTGCTTTGGATAGTATGGACATTTTAACGATGTTAATTCCTATCTATGAACATGGTACATGCTTCCACTTATTTGTATCTTCTTTTCTTTTTTTAGTGTTTTATAACTTTCTGAGTACAGGTCTTTTACATCCTTGGTTAAATTTATTCCTAGGTATTTCATTTTACTTTTGATACAATTGGAAATGGGAGTGTTTTCTTAGTTTCCCTGATCATTCAATATTGGTGTATAAAAATGCAACTGATTTCTGGATATTTATTTTGTATCCTGCTATTTTACTGAGTTAATTTGTCAATTAAGGTAGTACTTTGGTGGAATCTTTAGGGTTCTCTCTAATAACATGTCACCTGCAAATAATGATAGTTTTACTTCTTCCTTTCTAATTTGGATGCCTTTTATTTCTTCTTGCCTAATTGCTGTGGCTAGGACTTCCAGTATTATGTTGAATAAGAGTAGTGAAAGTGGACATCCCTGTCTTATTCCCAATCTTAAGGGAAACACTTGCAGTTTTTGTTTTTTGAGTATGCTATTGGATGGCCCTACATATAAGGTCTTCATTATGTACCTAATATTTACCACTTGGTGGAGAACTCCCCTGGGTTCTTCTTGAGTGTCTTAAATATCATTTTCTCTTCCAACACTATTCCTTCATAATATCATCAACATTTTTTTATAACTATCAAAATTAGAAACTGAAATGGGTGCTAGATTTATATTTTTATCTAAGCATTTTTACATACTTATAATGCCCCTTCAATATTCACTAGTGCATTCATATGGAAAATCTTTTATCAGAATGGAAATAATCTGCTTTGATGAATAGTGATGATATAAAAAAAGACTCTTAATTATACTTCTAATTTATTATTAGAGTTTAACTAACTGTATTCTCCACTTTCAAAATCGGTTTTGTGACTTAAGATGCTAATTACAAGTTAATAAGTGAAATAACTGATTTATTCACTATCAATTAAAAGTAATTTAACCAAATAAATTATCCTGTCACCATCAAGTGGCAACAGAGATTTTTATTTCTGTTCTTGAATTACTAAGGCTATAAGAT
Source organism: Pipistrellus kuhlii (assembly GCF_014108245.1). Classification (NCBI taxonomy): domain Eukaryota; kingdom Metazoa; phylum Chordata; class Mammalia; order Chiroptera; family Vespertilionidae; genus Pipistrellus; species Pipistrellus kuhlii. The sequence continues at coordinate 53,333,254 of NW_023425515.1, read as the reverse complement.
CAGGAAATATAAATTCTAATGTTATAATTTGTTCTAATTTTTCTTGCCAAATATTAAACTACTGTAATCAGTTTTTCTAATCTTTTTCTTCTTATTTTTTATAATCTTAAAGTCAGGTTTTCGCCAGGCTGGAATGGAAACTACAGGGGAGAACCTCTGGTCTCTAGAGGTCAGCAAACTTTTAATATAAAGAGCTTTAAAATATTACTTTAGGCTTTGTGGGCCATATAGCTTCTGTCACTACTCAACTCTGTCACGGTAGCACAAAGCAGCCATCAACATAAATTTATTACAAAAATGGGCAGAAGACTGTATTTGAACACTAGGCCCTAGTTGCCGACCTCTGACCGGCACCAAACATTTTCAGAGATAAGATAAACTGAGGCCCAGAAGGAGCAATTTTTCAGAGGTAGATCAGAACTAATCAGAGACAGAGCTAGGACGTAATTTAAATCTCATTTGTGACAAACTGATTTAGGAGATAATATCAAGTAATCTGTTTACTAGACTTGGTTGAAGGACGAATAATTTCAGTTTCTAATTTTGGTAGTTGTGAAAAAATGTTGATGATATTAAACATGAAGGGACAGTGTTGAAAGAGAAAATAAAATTTAAGACACTCAAGAAGAACCCAGGGGAGTTCTCCACCAAGTGGTGAATATTAGGTACATCATCTAGAAGAGAGCTTGAGGCTAGAAGAAACATCTCTGGTAGTTCCTAATGTACAGGTGCTAGGTGGCTTTAGTGTATAACAGGCAAGGCATGTTGAAGGAGAAGAGTGCTACATACGGAGACCCTTGTGACACAAATATATGAAAAAAAGAAAATTTAAAAAGAAGGCTGAGACTGATGTCCAAGAAATCTAAAGGGACCCCACAGACAAAGATACTACGGAGGACAAGAAAAGAGAACATTTAAAGGACAGAGATAGGTAACTTATGACACAGTGGGCCCATTAAAATGAAGCCCAAAAAGGTGTTCACTGCAGCTGGCCATGGAGGCTTTCTTTCGGACCATGATGAGGTCAGCGTACATTAAGTACTTTTTAAAAATATATATATATTTTATTGATTTTTTACAGAGAGGAAGAGAGAGGGATAGAGAGTTAGAAACATGAGAGAGAATCATCGAACAGCTGTCTCTTGCACACGCCCTATTGGGGATGTGCCCACAACCAAGGTACATGGCCCTAACTGGAATCGAACTTGGGACCCTACAGTCCACAGGCTGACGCTCTCTCCACTGAGCCAAACTAGTTTCGGCCATAAGTACTTTCAAAAGGTACATCAGTGAGGGGAAAGGAGAAGACAAGAGAAGAAATACTTATTGAGCATCTAATATGTAAAAGCTCTGTGCTATGTATATCACTTTTCTTTTCTCATTTAAACTTTATAGACATTTCACATAGAAAAGAAGTTAACTCAAGAAAACTGAATTCTCAAAGTTACAGTTTGTCAGTGATGAATATAGGATTCAAATAAATGTGCAGTGGACTCCCTAAAATGGTCTACCCAATATTTAGTACAGAAATAAAAATTATTATAGTTTTTAAAACATTATTTTAAAAAATCTTTACTGTTCAAAAAACTAAAAATGAAATTCCCATTTGACCCAGTCATCCCACTTCAAGGAATATATCCCAAGAAACTAGAAACACAAATCAGAATGGATATATGCACCCCTATGTTCATAGCAGCACAATTTACAATAGCTAAGATTTGGAAACACCCTCAATGCCCATCAGCAGATGAGTGAATTAGAAAACTATGGTACATCTACACAATGGAATACTGTGCTGCTATAAAAAAAAAAAAAAGAAGGAATTCTTACCATTTGCAGCAGCATGGATGGAACTGGAGAGCATTATGCTAAGTGAAATAAGCCAGGCAATGAAAGAAAAATACCACATGATCTCACTCATTTATGGAAAATAAAGAGCATTATAACCCGATGAACAAAAAGATAAGATACAGAGGTAGTGAAGCATTGAACAGACTGTCAAATTACAACAGGAAGGCTGGGAGTGTTGGGGAATTGGGGAAAGAGATCAACTGAAGGACTTGTATGCTTGCATATAAGCACAACCAATGGACACAAGACACTGGGAAGGGTTGTGGGGGTGGGATGAGGGCATGTGCCAGGGGGTAGGAGAGGCTGGGAAAAGGTCAATGGGGGAAAAAAGATATATGAGACTGACGTGCTGCCTACTGCACTAAGAAGGCAGCTGCCTAAAAAAGAGATATGTGTACTACTATTTGTAATACTTTTAACAATAAAATAAAATAAACACAATTAAAAATAATGTTAAAAAAATCTTTACTACTGAGATTACAGATATTTCTCTCCCTCCCTCTCCTTCTCCTCCATCCACCCAGTTCCATCTTTGCCCCAAGTCTTCACCATCCTACTGTATGTGTCCATTGGTAATGCATATATACATACTAGAGGCCTAGTATACGAATTTGTGCATGGGTGGAGTCCAACTGACCTGCCCCAATCGGGGCCAATTGGGTCTGGCTAGCTGGGGGGAGGGGCCGTGGGCAGTTGACCGACTGGCTTCACCCCCTGGTCAAATTCCCGGTTGAGGGGACAATTTGCATAAAAGCCTAGGTGGCGCCATGCCCTTGAGTGACACTGTCACAAGATGGCTACACGCACAGCGAAGGTAGGGCCTTGCGGCTGCTCCACACAGTGAAGCCTGGAGTCCCTTGGCTCTGTGGCGTGGAAGAGGCTGGTCCTGGTGGAAGAGGCAGGTCACTGCAGGGGAGGGCTATCATGGGTGGTCAGGCCGGCAGGGGAGGGCAGTTAGGGGCAATCAGGCCAGCAGGGGAGTGGTTAGGGAATGATCAGGCAAGCGATGAGGAGCCAGAGGTCCTGAATTGTGAGAGGGATGCCCGACTGCAGGTTTAAACTGGCAATCAGACATCCCCAGAGGGGACCCCAGACTGGAGAGGGTGCAGGCCGGGACACCCCCGCTCCCATGCACAAATTTTGTGCAACAGGCCTCTAGTATAGCATCTGTTTAATCTCTTCCCACCTCTGCCACTCCTCTTCCCTCTGAGAATCATCAGTATGTTCCATTTCCATGCCTCTGATTCTATTTTACTCACCAATTTATTAATAGGTTATTCATATATTTTAATTTTTAGATTCAATGGTTGACAGATTGTATTTATTGCCATTTTATTGCTCATATATTTTTTAAAATCTTTTTCTTCTTCCTTTTCTTAAAAAATACCCTTAAACATTTCATGTTATAGTGATTTGGTGGTGATGAAATCCTTTAGCTTTTTTTGGTCTGTGAAGCTCTTTACCTGAACTTCAATTCTAAATAATAGCTTTCCTGGATAGAGTAATCTTGATTTTAGGTCTTTACTATTTATCATTTTAAAAGTTTTTTGCCAATCTATTTTGGCCTGCAAAGTTTCTGTTGAGAAATCAGCCTACATTCATATGGGCACTTCCTTATAGCTAACCAACTGTTTTTATCTTGCTGCTTTTAAGACTGTCTTTTGCCCTTGGCATTTTAATTGTGATGTGTCTTGGGGTGGTCCTCTTTGGGTTCCTCTTGTTTGGGACTCTCTGCACTTCCTGAACTTGTAAGTCTATTTCTTTCAATGGGTAGGGGACATTTTCTGTCATTATTTCTAAATAGGTTTTCAATATCTTGTTCTCTCTCCTCCTTCTAGCACACAGTGTGAATGTTGGTACAACTGAAGTTGTCCCAGAGGCTCCTTACACTATTTTCATATTTTTGGATTCTTTTTTCTTTTTGCTCTTCTGGTTAGGTGTTTTGTTTTTTGTGTGCTTCCTTATATTTCAAATAGTTGATTTGATTCTCAGAGTCCTCTAATTGTTGAATCCCTGTAAGTTATTCTTTTTTTTTTTATAATATATATTTTATTGATTTTTTTACAGAGAGGGAGAGGGATAGAGAGCTAGAAACATTAATGAGAGAGAGACATTGATCAGCTGCCTCCTACACATCCCCTACTGGGGATGTGCCTGCAACCAATGTACATGCCCTTGACCGGAATCGAACCTGGGACCTTTCAGTCCACAGACCGAAGCTCTATCCACTGAGCCAAACTGGTTTCGGCCCTATAAGTTATTCTTTATTTTAGTTAGTGTACGCTTAATTTCTGACTGGTCCTTTTCCATGTCTTTGACATTCTCAGTAAGATCCATGAAAGTCTTACTAAATCCTTTGAAGGTCTCATGAATATCCCTGAGTAACCTTATAACCATGGTTTTTAACTCTGTATCCAGTAGATAGCTTCTTCCATTTCTATCATTTGTGTTTGTTTCTATGTATTAGGTAGAGCTGCTACATCTCCTAGAGTTGGTAGAGTCTTGTGTAGCAGGTGTCCTATAGGACCCAGTGGCTCAGCTTCCTCAGTCACCTGAGTTAGGCACTCTAGGTGTGCCCCTGTGTGGCCTGTATGCACAGTCTTGTTGTTGATGAAACTTAACTGCTGTCACTGGGAGAAACTGACCTCCAGGCCAATTGACTGTGAGTACCAGTTGCAACTATAGTGGGAGAATTGCTGTGCAGGAAACACCCCTATAGGGCAGGACTTGCTTCAGTGGGGTTTTGGTGCTCACTGGTTCTGCCCGTTGACTGTGTCACTTGCGGATGTGTAAAGCTGTAATCTGGTATGGTCTGAAGCTATCCACCAGGTGCACTGGCTGTAGGGGCTTCAGGGAGGTTCAAAGTCAGCCACTGACTGGGGCCACTCAGCAGGAGCTAGAGAGATCTTCAGATTCCTCCTATTTGTATTGGGTTTGGAAGTGCCCAAGTGAGGCCCAGCTGTGAAGCACGGCAGGTTGGTGCTGGTCTCAGGTCTAGAGCCTTTTATTGATATGTTTGAGGTATGCCGACACCAGCTACAGCTTGTTTGAGAGACTAGCAAAGTCTGAAGCCTGAGCCGGGAAAGGCCATTCATGTGGAAAAGCTGCTGCAAACAGCTTGGGTAGAGCTGCAAATTGGATGGGGAGAGGTCTCAGGGAATCACCAGGGTGGAGAAAACAGTGTGCTCCAGGTTGATGGGGACTTAGTCAGCCCTGGGACAGGGGAGGTCTTGGCATAGGAACAATGACCCCTGCATGTACCTTCATCTGGTAGAAAGCTGCCCTGATGCCAGACAATCTGGTTCCTCCCCATATGTGTCTGGGTCCTCCAACACCTCCTGGCGCTGGAGCTCAGAGTAAACGAGTCTGAGTCAGTTTGTGCCTGGCCCTTTAAGAGGGACACCTGGGTCTCCGGCAGCCTCTGTGTCTTTCAGCCACAATCCCCGCTGGTTTTTACAGCCCGAAGTTACAGGGACTTACTTCTCTTCCCAGCTCTAGGACTCTAGGCAAAAGGGTCTGGTGTGGTGCTGGGAACCCTTGCTCTTCAGGGCAGCCTCTGCAGGGATTATCTCCCTCTAGTTTAAAAGAAAATAGCCAAGGTGGATGCTGGACCAGCCTGTTCCTCACCTCTACCTCTCCTAGCAGTTCCAAGTGCTTTCTTTTTTACTTCTGTAGTTGTAGGACTTTCATTCAGCCAGCTTTCAGGCAGTTCTGAATGGAGGTTATTCCATATTTTAGTTGTAATTTTGATGTGGTGATGGGAGGTGGCAAATACCAGTGTTTACCTACCCAACCATCTTGGTTCTCAAAATATCATTTTCTTTCTTTCTTTTCTTTTCTTTTCTTTTCTTTTCCTTTTTTCTTTTCTTTTCTTTTCTTTTCTTTTCTTTTCTTTTCTTTCTTTCTTTCTTTCTTTCTTTCTTTCTTTCTTTCTTTTTCTTTCTTTTCCTTTCTTTTCCTTTTTTAAAAATATATTTTATTGATTTTGTACAGAGAGGAAGGGAGAGAGACAGTGATCAGACTAATATTACATTATTTTAAAAAATATATATATTTTATTGATTTTTGTACAGAGTGGAAGGGAGAGAGATAGAGAGTTCGAAACATCAATGAGAGAGAGTCATCGATCAGCTGCCTCTTGCACACCTCCTACCGGGGAAATGCCCGCAACCAAGGTACATGCCCTTGACCGGAATCGAACTCGGATCCCTTCAGTCCCCAAGCCGACGCTCTATCCATTGAGCCAAACTGGTCTCGGCTCAAAATATCACTTTCTTAAACTCCACTGATTATGCCATATAATGAAACCAGAGTCATTTTGAGTTGTGTAGGATATAGATATAAGATTATGAGGCTATAATTAAAAGTATATATATATAAAAAAAAGGAAATTCCAGGCTTACTCATGTTTAAGTATATTTGCAATACCAACCATACAAGTTTATTATTTTTACCTGTTAGAGATTGGTTCACATGGTTGAAATGTAAATGGTATTTACATTTACTATTAATATGCATAAGTACTGCTACAGCAAGGCCTCAACTGCAGAAACTATTGTTGTTATGCAATTGCTTTGCGTATAAATATTGTACGTGTATAACAGGGAGCCATAACTGCTTTCAGGTCTCAATTGTAAACTAAAAGCTTTATATAAAGTAGTACAATTTTGTATAATTGTGCATCCGTGGTTCAATAAATTTAAAATTCCATATAAGGCTTGCATTATTGAAAAAAAAAAAATGGCTATTATGGACTTCTGCTTCCAGTCATTGTGAAGTAACTAATATTAGAAATTCCCTCCACGTGTAAACAAATAGAAAACTGATGAATAAAATACTCTTCAAAGAAAAAGGAAAATATGATTCAAGAACAAGAGAAAAAAAGAAATCTGTCAACAGGCACATATCCAAAAATGACAAAGGTGAGAGAATTAGAAAATAAAAGCTTTGAAACAGTGTTAATGAGACATATAAGATAAAAATAGTAATTGTGCAGTTGAAAAATACTACATGTGACATGCAAACTTCACCAGAAATCCAACAACAGATAAGCACCACAGAAGAAAAACAATTAGTGAACTTAAATACCACACCAAATCAACCAATAAAAGTCACCAATAAAGGGACAATATTTTCCCAAACAAAAAGAGACACATTATATACAATAAAACTTTCAGCCAACTTCTCATTAGAAATAATGCAAGCCAAAAGAAATTGATGCCTTTCTAAAGAAAATTTGAAAACTAAGAAATCCTACATTTATGAAAATTTCCTTCAAACAACATGATTAGGCAAAGAAAAGCTAAGAGGGTTTGTCACCAGGAGATTTATACTATAAGAAAATACTTCAGGATGAAAGAAAAGGATTCCAAATGAACATTCATATCTACACAAACTAAAGAAGAACCACCAAAAATGGTAAAGGTGGCTAAATGTGTGACATTTCCCGCTTGCTTTTAAATTTCTTAGAAGAAAGTTTAAAGTACTGTAAAAGTAATGCAGAAGTAAAATATGACAACAGTAGCACAAAGGACAGGAAGAGAAAAAGAAATCTATTGTTGTAAGGTTCTTACTCTATATGTAAAATGATATATTATCTGTAGACTATGACAAAGTAAAGATGCCAAGTTCAATCCTAGAACAACCTCTAATACATCCAAGGAGGTATAGATTTAAAAGGCCAATAAGAGGGAGTGGGGATACTCATATCCATAAAGAGACAGTAAAAGGGGGGGGGGGGTAATTGAATAAAAAGGAAAACGTTAAGGTGGAATATTTAAACCCAACCATACTGATAATTATACTGAATATAAATGGTATAAATGCTCCAATTAAAAGGTAGATATTGACAGACTCAATTAAAAAAAAAAGATCTAAGTATATACAGCCATAGGAAATTAACTCTAAATATAAAGACTCACAGGATGCAGAAAGATAGACCATACAAATAAAAAAGATGTAGTACCTATGTTAATATCAGAAAGTATAGACTTCAGAACAAGGGAATTAAAAACAAAAGAGGGACATTTCCTAATAATAAAAGTCATTTTATGATGAAACTTAAAATTATTGTGAATATCATTTGTTGTTGAGAATGTATAACTCTCACATGTTGTTGGTGGGAGTAAAAAATAGTAAAACTTTTGGAGAACAATTTATAAGAACAATTATTTCTTATAAAGCTAACATACACTGATATGAAAAGCAATTTCAGCCATAGTTCTTTATCAGAGAGAAATATACACATATGTCTGCAAAAATACTATAAACAAATATTCATGAACCTTTACTCATAACATCCAAAAACCAAAAATAAGTCGAATGTCTGTCCATAGGTGAATAAACAAAGTATAGTATCCTATATAATGAAAGTCTAATATGCTAAGTGTCCAGTCATCTGTTCAACCAATCAAAGCGAAATGATATGCTAAGGCCACTCAACAGCTCACTATGCTGTGTACTGACTACCAGGAGGGCAGACGCTCTGACCAGTAGGTTAGCTTGCTGCTGGGGTCCGGCCGATCGGGACTAAGTAAGATGGGCTAGACATGCTCTGGAGCCCTCCCCCACGAGCCAACCTCCCACGTCCCTCCCTGGCCCTGATGGTGCACTGGTGGGGGGGGTCCCTTGGTCTGGCCTGTGCCCTCTCACAATCTGGGACCTCTCGGAGTATGTCGGAGAACCGTTCTGGCCGAATCCCACAGACAAGGCTGAGGTACCCCACTGGCGCATGAATTCATGCACCGAGCCTCTAGTATTCATATAATAGAATACAACTCAGCATAAAATGAGATAGTTGATAAAAGCAATAACTTGGATGAAAATCAGTAACACCATCTTGAACCAGATACAAAAGAAGCATATTATATGATTACATTCATATGAAACTCTAGAATAGGAAAAACTAATCTGTACTGACAAAAGAAGATCAATGGTACCTGAGACAGAAGATGGGAGACTGACATAATGGGGAATGAAAGAGTGATCAACTATTCTTGTGTACTTGGTACTATCCTTGCAAATCAGTAACTCCTGGCACAATAGGATATTTGGTTACCTAGACCTAATATAAATATTTTTGGTTTGATGGAAACGGTTTCATTCTTGACCAGGATGGTGGTTATATATGTTGGTCAAAACTCATTAAGCTATGTACTTAAAGCAGCTCCATTTTACTGCATGTATTGTAAATTACTTCTTTATGACATTAATTTAAAAGGAAAATAGAACATTATGTAATCTGTGATGCTTTTCTAAATATAACCAGAAGTTTATCCTTCTTGTGTTAAGGCTAGTATTAAAAGTATCAGAATCATTTTATTTTATTTTATATGTAATATATGTAATCTTTGAGAAAGCAAAGATATGATCTAAGGTGCAAAAGAATGTAAGAATGCAAAGGTAAGACATAATTGAGAGACATTTAAAACTTTTTTCAGCTTCTTAACTCATTCACTTAGTCTTAACATTTATTGAGCTCCGATCTACAAGGAGCTCTAGGGCTGAGAGACTTGTACATAAAACAACTACAACCAGCCAAAACCAAAACATCAACATAAGCACAGATTATGTGTGAGGTGAAAATGCCACACTGAACTGGAGTGAGGAAGGAATTCAGGAAGGGTTCTGGAAGGAGAGCTAAGAGTTGATTTTATTTAAGGAATCTAGGAAGCAAATGAATTAGAAGCATATTCTGCACACTGGAATGAAGTGGGAAACAGCATGATTTGGATAACTGTAATAGCTGAGTTGTTAATTCAGAGAATAAAGTCTGGATCAATAAATGGAAGGCAAACTTAAAGACTGAAAAGGACTATAAAGAACAAAGATTCTGAATGCATCAATATCACAAACATAAGGCATTTAAACAGACTACCCTATTTCTACTTCTGAGTATACCTTTTGGTGTTACAATAAGTTTAAGAGATAAACTTTTAAACTGTTGATTGGAGCATCATCCCATACACCAAAAGGTCTTCGTTTCAGTCTCACCGCCCCTTCCTCCCTCTCAAAAAAATAAAATCAATAAATATATCCTTGAACAAAGATTCAAAACAAAACAAGTTATTTCTGGATTTCCTAAAACACTGAGTTCCTTTATGACTTACAGGAAATAAAACTGCACAAATGTTTTATGTACTTTTCTGTAAGTATGATATCTCACACAATTAAAATAAAGGGAAGGGGAGATGTTAAAATCATCACACCATTGGGAAAAATATTTATTCTCATTCATCTATAATAGAATAAGACCTTTCTATTTATTGAAAAAAAAGAAAAAGAAAAAAGAAAAAGAAAAAAAGCACCTATTCTTTGGTTCACTTTCCTGAATCAATATGGAGGAGAGGTGCTGAAAAAAAACAGAGAATCAGAGATCAGCCTATATACATCCTTTTGGGAGTGCTGTTCACCCCCTGTGATTAAATTAATATGTTCCATTTGTATGAAGTCCTACCCATACCTGTTTAAACATTTTTTCCATTCATTTAGTTATGATTTATCAAGATACTAAATAACATAAAATTGGGAATTATGATTTATTTCTTCAAGGAAAGAAAACAAAGCCAAGAATCTGACAAAAGCTATGAAATAAACACAAGTATTTCTCTCGCAGCCTTGTTTTTCAATAGGTCAACACCAGAGGTCGCCAAACTTCAGTAATCCAGCTGTATGCAGCTTTTAAAACTTAACCCTTAACCTAGGGTTCCTGGATGAGCTTCAGAAAGCTCAAGGATCACCTTACATCATATGCAAAATTCAGGCATGCATCATTTTTTAGGAGGAGAATCCATGCTATGAATAGATTTTCAAAGTGGTCCATGATTGAAAAGCTGTTAAAAGTTGCTTTCTCTAGTCACTAATAAACATAGAAAAATTTAAATGATATAAAAATGAAGCAATCAAATATTTTGTTTCTATATGACATATGATATACACTGAGTGGCCAGATATTATGATCTTTGAACGTATAATAATCTGGCCACTCAGTGTATATCCTATATAATCCTATATAATAAAAGGGTAATATGCAAATTGTCCCCTCGACCAGGAGTTCGACCAGCAGGCAGGTTGGCCAACTGCCCATGTCCCCTCCTCCCCCTGGCCAGGCTGACTGTACCCCACCCATGCATGAATTCATGCACTGGGTCACTAATACACATACACACACACACACACACACACACACACACACACACACACAGAGTGGCCAAATTATTATGCGATCAGAGATCATAACAATCCAGCCACTCAGTGTATATTACAAGTAAAAATTAGTACCATTATGTGTAATGGTGTGTACATATAGATTCTGGGGAGTGAAAAGATAGGAAAAAGTTTAATGTGTTGTCCTTGCAATTTGTTAATAACACAAGAGCTCTATAATATGACAGCAGAAGAAATGTCACCAAGTAACATATAATTAAACTGCAAACACCTGTATAACGTCATTGATCTATCAAAAAACTTAGGAAAAAAGTATTTTATACTTATTAAACTCTGATTTAATTAATATATTTAATCTCTTTGAGACTATTCGATAATAAAAATGTTAAGCTGGAAAAGGAGAGTATAGGCACAGGTGCTGAACAAACCATAATATAACTGAAAATCTAAGTGTTTGCTAAAAATTAGGGTGAAAATAAGGTTGAGTTGTACTTAAAAGCAAAGATAATATTGACTATTTTAGATGAAACACAGATATGTCAAGCTGATTTGTACTGGGGTTGGCAAAAGTAGGTTTATAGTTATTTGTATTATTATCTATTTATAACTATAAACCTATTTTTGTCAACCCTCTGTATATTCATGACAATAAGACTTAGGGGCTGTTTCCTTTTGTTTTGGGTCACTTTTTAAAAAAAAATATATTTTATTGATTTTGTACAGAGAGGAGAGAGACAGAGAGCTAGAAACATCGATGAGAGAGAGTCATCGATCAGTTGCCCCTTGCACACCCCCTACTGGGGATATGTCCGCAACCAAGGTACATGCCCTTGACCGGAATCGAACCCAGGTCCCTCAGTCCCCAAGCCGACGCTCTATCCATTGAGCTAAACCGGTTTCGGCTGTTTTTGGTCACTTTTAAAAAACACTAACATTTAAGAAATATTAATGGGTTCTGGATAATCATTTACAACCATTTTAATGATAGTGAACACTAACTTTAATCCCAATTAAATGATACAGTCCGCAAAAAGAACTCCATTATACTAATTAGTACACTGTCTTACAAAAAAATTATACTTAGTTACTATTTTTTAATTTCATCAATAAAAAAATCTGTGGAAATTTATTTTCTCTCATTATAGCTCTCTATGATTTGCATTTTAGCCCCAATGCCTGAAATATTTTATCTAGCCCTTTAAAGAAAAAGTTTGCCAACCCTTGCATTAGAATATTAATATGGATAATGAGAAATAAGGAAACAAAAAGATCAAAATATTTTGAATTTTGATTTGAGTATAATATGGGAATCCAGAAGGAACTGTTGAACAAAGAGGAAGTTATCCAAAAAAAAGAGTACAAATATCTTAGTGGTCTCAGGTACAAATTACAAGAAATTACATGGACAGCAAAGAATATTCTTGAATACACACTGATCTTTTCAACCACACTTGCATAAAATGATATCTAACAAAATCACCTTATCCAAAGTAACATTTTTATAGAACGAAGTACAAGGATTTTTTTAAAAATATGTTTTACTGATTTTTCACAGAAAGGAAGAGAGAGGGATAGATAAGTTTGAAACATCGATGAGAGAGAGACATCGATCAGCTGCCTCCCGCACACCCCTCACTGGGGATGTGCCTGCAACCAAGGCACATGCCCTTGACCGGAATAGAACCTGGGACCCTTCAGTCCACAGGCCGACACTCTATCCACTGAGCCAAACCGGTTTCGGCAAGGATTTCAAAGTAATTTAATCACCATCCTGTGTAAAACTGGTAAAAGCTTCCAAGGAGTTGTAACTCAATACAATAAAACTGAATTCAAGATGTGCAGACACAGAAAGTAGCCATCAGATGACTAGAAGAGTTCAAGAAAACACTGAAAAACCATCTGTTAGGAAAGTATCTAAGAAGGTTCTGGCATTGGATGGAATACTGGACTATGACCTCTAAGGAGATTTTCAATTTTTCACTTCTAAGAAACATTTAGAAAATTCTATATAATAAAAGCCTAATATGCTAAGAGTCCAGTCTTCCATTCAACCAAAGTATAATATGCTAATGATATGCCAAGGCTGCTAAACCACTTCCTATGATGTGCACTGAGCACCAGGGGGTAGACAGTTGCTATGACTTACACTGACTACCAGGGGGCAGACGCTCCAACCAGTAGGTTAACTTGCTGCTGGGGTCTGGCTAATCAGGAGTGAGGGAGACAGGCCAGACATGCCCTGGAGCCCTCCCAGGGACTTTCCCTAACTGCCTAACCTCCCTGGCCCTGATTGTGCACCAGTAGAGGCCCCTAGCAATCCAGGATCACTCAGGGGATGTTGGAGAGCCAGTTTTGGCCTGATCTTATAGGCCAGGCTGAGGGACCCCGTGGCACATGAATTCATGCACAGGGCCTCTAGTCAATAATAAAGTCCAAAAGACAGCAGGAGCTGCTGGTTTTGTCAAACTGTAACCTTAGAATGAACCAATGAAGTAATCTCAATACATACATTTTAGAATGTTTAAAAAGAGGGGTTGGAAATTCTTTAAGAGCTCAAATATTAAAAGCTTTTTAAAAATACATTTAAAAACACAATTATAATCTCACCCCTACTGTTCTTAAGATAAACATTAATTCCAAGTTATAATATCTTTAATTTAGTATTGTTAATAAAAGTGCTGATAGACATAATAAAATTATATTAAACCTATGATCAAAATTCTGCTTATATCTGTGTACTCATACATGTAGATATTCAGTCTTCCACTTTATGAATATTTATATACTGAACAGATAAACGCATCTCCTATGTAGTTAGCAAAGTACCAGGAAGAAAGAGTACTTGGTTAGGAAAAACAGACAGAGATTCTATTTTTATTCACTTTATATACATTTAGTCATCTTCTAGTTTTTAAGTACTTTAAATAACAGATTTATCCCTTCTATGCATCAGATATCCAAAATGGCTTTTTCCAAAATAACTCAGTTAGAGCTCAAAAGGCTGTGGTCTTATACTTCCTCGATAGTAGAACTTGCTATGTGATCTTGAATCACCTTCTCCATTTTTTAAAGTGTTGTGTGTGTGTGTTTTATGCATTCTTAGAATACAGTAGCAAAATTCCATCCAATTCAAAATTCCAATTCAACCTCCTTACCTTGATTATTTCCACCAATTGATCCACACCACTGTCCCCTGGAAATATTGGTTGTCCTAGCAACAGTTCAGCCAGCACACAGCCTGCAGACCATACGTCTGAAAAGAAAAACAAAACAAAGGCTTATTAATACTGTGTAGCTTAAGGTGAGCTGAAAAATATTTGTATAAATATTCTAATACTTTAATCAGAAAAAAATATCACAAGCAAAAGACTGTACAACTAGAACAAAGGAAAAAAGTCATCAAACTATTCTTTTTCTTTGTTTCTTTTTCATAAATATTATTTTTAAAGTATTAAATGTAGTAGTTCATATATCTCCCCGCCCCCCAAGCCTTCCCCCAGCCTCCCTAACTTCATGCTCTCATCCCACCCCCTACTAGTGTCTTGTGTCCATTTATTGTGCTTATATGCATGCATACAAGTCCTTTGGTTGATCTCTTTCCCCCTTCCCCAATACTTAACCTGCTTTCCCACTGTAATTTGATAGTCTGTTCAGTGCTATACTGCATCTGTATCTATCTTTATCAGGTTATAATGTTATTTATTTTCCATAAATGAGTGAGATCATGTAGTTTTCTTTCATTGTCTGGCTTATTTCACTTAAGGCTCTCCAGGTTCATCCATGCTACTGCAAATGGTAAGAATTCCTTCTGTTTCATAGTAGCGTAGTATTCCATTGTGTAGATTTACTAGTTTTCTAAACCACTCATTTGCTGAAGGGCATTTAGGCTGTTTCCAAACCTTAGCTATGGTGTATTGTGCTGCTATAAACATAGGGGTGCATATATCCTTTCCGATTAGTGTTTCTAATTTCTTGGGATATATTCCTAGAAGTGGGATGTCTGAGTCAAATGGGAGATTCCATTTTTATTGCGGAAACTCTATACTATTCTCCACAGTGGCTGCACCAGTCTGTATTCCCACCAGCAGTAAAGGAGGGTTCCTTTTTCTCTGCATTCTTGCCAGCACTTGTCATTTGTTGATTTGTGGATGATAGCCATTCTGACATGTGTGAGATGGTACCACATTGTTGTCTTGATTTGCATCTCTCCAATAATTAGTGATTTTGAGCACATTTTCATTTGTCTCTTGGCCTTCCTTCTGTCTTCTTTCGAAAAGATTCTATTTAGTTCTGCTGCCCTTTTTATTGGATCATTTATCTTCCTTTTATTAAGTTGTATAAATTCCCTGTAGATGTTGGAGATTAAAGCTTTGTCAGTGATAACATTTGCAAATATGTTCTCCCATACAGTGGGCTTTTTTGTTGTTTTGTTGATGGTTTCTTTTGCTTTGCAAAAGCTTTTTATTTTGATGTAGTCCCATTTGTTTATTTTCTCTTTAGTTTCCATTGCCCTAGGAGCAATATTGGTGAAGAAATTGCTTTGGCATATGTCTGAGATTTCTCTGCCTATGGATTCCTCAAATATTTTTATGCTTTCCCATCTTATGTTGAAGTCCTGTATCCATATTGAGTTTATTTTTGTGTATGGTGTTAAGCTGGTGGTCTAGTTTCATTTTTTTTTGAATATATATGTCCAATTTTCCCAATACCATTTATTGAAGAGACTGCCTTGACTCCATTGTACAATATGTTCATACTTCCTTTGTCAAATATTAATTGGGCATAGGGGTTTGGGTCAATTTCTGGGTTCTCTGTTCTATACCATTGAGCTATATGTCTGTTCTTAAGCCATTATCAGGCTGTTTTGAAAACAAGGACATGGTAATACAGCTTGAAATCTGGTATAGAGATCCCACCTACTTTGTTCTTCTTTCTCAGGATTGCTATGGCTATTCAGCATTTTTTTAAAAAATTTTTATTCCAGATGAATTTTTGGAGAGGTCTTTCTAGGTCTGTGAAATATGCCATTGGTATTTTAATGGGAGTGCATTGAATTTATAGATTGCTATGGGTAGTATGGACATTTTAATGATGTTGATTCTACCAATCCATGAACATGGTATGTTCTTCCATCTCTTTATGTCTTCCTCTATCTTTTTCAGAGTACTGTAGTTTTTTACGTATAAGTCTTTTACCTCCTTAGTTAAGTTTATTCCTAGGTAACAATTTTTTTGGTGCAATGGTAAATGGGATTGCTTTTTTAGTCTCTCTTTCTGTTAGTTCACTATTGGTGTATAAAAATGCCATACATTTCGTGGAATTAATTTTGATTCCTGCAATATTGCTGAATTCATTTATTAAGTATATTAATTTTTTGATGGGAGTCTTTAGGGTTTTCTATGTACAATATTATGTCATCTGCAAATAGAGACAGCTTTACTTCTTTTCCAATTTGGATGCCTTTTATTGCTTCTTCTTGTCTAATTGCAATGGCTAATACTTCCATTACTATGTCAAACAGGAGTGGTGAGAATAGGCATCCCTGTCTTGTTCCTGTTCTTAGGGAAAATGGTTTTAGTTTTTGCCCATTGAGTATGATGTTGGCTGTGGGTTTATCATATATAGCTTTTATTATGTTGAGGTATGATCCTTCTATTCCCACCTTGTTGAGAGTTTTCATCAAGAAAGGGTGTTGGATTTTGTCAAATGCTTTTTATGTATTAATTGATATGACTGTGATTTTTATCTCTCAATTTGTTTGTATCACGTTTATTGATGTGCAGATATTGTATCATCCTTGCATCCCTGGGATAAATTCTACTTGGTCATGGTGTATGATCTTTCTGATGTACTGCTGGATCCGATTTGCTAGAATTTTGTTGAGGATTTTGGCATCTATGTTCATGAGGAATATTGGCCTGTAATTCTCTTTCATTGTGTTGTCTTTATCTAGTTTTGGGATTAGGGTGATGCTGGCTTCATAGAATGAGCTTGGAAGTATTCCTTCCTCTTGAATTTTTTGAAATGGTCTGAGGAGGATATCTTTTAGTTCTTACTTGAATGTTGGTAAAACTCCCCTGTCAAGCAGTCTGGACCCAGGCTTTTTTTTGCTGGAAGCTTTCTGATGACTGCTTCAATTTCGTCCATAGTTATTGGCCTATTGAAATGTTTAGATTCTTCTTGTTTTGGAAGATTGTATTTTTCTAGGAATATGTCCATTTCCTCCAGGTTGTCCAGTTTGTTGGAATAGAGCTGTTCTTAGTATTTTTTAACAATCCGTTGTATTTCGGTGGGGTCTGTTGTTATTTCACCTCTTTCATTTCTGATTGTTTATTTGGGTGCGTTCCCTTTGCTTCTTGATGAGACTGGCTAGAGGTTCATCAATCTTATTCAAAGAACCAGCTCTTGGTTTTTTGTTTTGTCATTTCTATGTCGTTTATCTCCACTCTGAACTTTATTATTTTCTTCTTTCTGCTTACACTGGGCTTTTCTTATTGCTCTTTTTCTAACTCTTTGAGTTGTAGGGTTAGATAATTTTTACCATTTTTTCTTGTTTTTTGCAGTAGGCTGGCAGAGCTATGAACTTCCCTCTTAAGACTGCTTTCGTTGTGTCCCATAGATTTTGGATTGTTTTGTTTTCATTTCGGTTTATTGCCATGATGTTTTTTATTTCTTCTTTGGTCTAGTAACCAAATCATTGTTTAATAGCATGCTGTTTAGTCTCCATGTGTTTGAGTGTTTTGGATTGTTTTTATTGTAATTGATTTCCTTATGCCACATGATTTGAGAAGATGCTTAATATGATTTCTATCTTCTTGAATTTGAAGAGACTTTGCCTATGACCCAATGAATGGTCTATCTTTGAAAATGACCCATGTGCACTCGAGTAGAATGTACATTCTGTGGCTTTGTGGTGAAATGTTATGAAGATGTCAATTCATTCCATCTGGTCTAGTGAGTCATTTAGCATTGATGTTTCTTCGCTGTTTTTTTGTTTAGAGGATTTGTCCAATGGTGATACTGGGGTATTAAAGTCTCCTACTATGATTGTATTGCTGTTAATCGCTCCCTTGATATCCTCCAGGAGGTTTTGTGTGTGTGTGTGTGTGTGTGTGTGTGTGTGTGTGCGTGCGTGTGTGTGTGTGTTTAATGTATTTGGGTGCTCCTGTATTGGATGACTATATGTTTACCAGAGTTATTTCTTCTTGGACTGCTCCCTTTAGTGTTATGAAGTGGCCTTCCTTATCTCTTTTTATGTTCTTCACTTTGAGATCTAATTTGTCAGAGATAAGTATTTCTACCCCAGCTTTTCTTTCATTTCCATTCGCCCGAAAGAGCTTTTTCCATCCCTTCACCCTCAGTCTGTATGCATCTTTTTTTCTGAAGTGAGTTTCTTGTAGACAGCAGATATATGGGTCGTGTTTTCTTATCCAGTCCGTGTCTTTTGATTGGTGCATTTAATCCATTTACATTTGAAGTTATTATTGATAAGTACTTATTTGTTGCCATTTTTATTCTTTACCCCTGTGTTCCTTCTTTGCTTCTTCTTTCTTCTTTTAACTGCAGACCCTTTAGCATTTCTTGTATTGCTGGTGTGGTGGTAATATGTAAACTCTTTTAGTCCTTTGTTGTCTGCAAAGCTCCTCAGTTCACCTTCAATTTTGATAGCCTTGCTGGGTACAGTATTCTTGGATTCAGACCCTTCCTTACCATGACTTTGTATATTTCATTCCATTCCCTTCTGGCTTGATGTGTTTCTGTTGAGAAATCAGTTGCTAGTCTGATGGGGGATCCTTTATATGTAACTTACTCTCTCTCTTTGGCTGCTTTTAAGGTTCTTACTTTGTCGTTGGTGTTTGCCGATATATTGATAATTATAATGTGCCTTGGCATTGGCCTCTTGGGGTTAATTCTGCTTGGGACTTGTGAGATTCTTTGATTTGTGTGGGGTTTTTTTCTTCCCTACATCAGTGAAGTTTTCTGTCATTATTTCTTCAAACATGTTTTCAGTCCTTGCTCACTTTCCTTTCCTTCTGGAATCCCTATAATGCGGATGTTGTTTTGTCTCAAAATTCCTGTAGGCTCTCCTGCTTTTAAAAAAAAATTTTTTTTTTCTCTAGAAGCTGCTCTACTTGGGATATTTTTTCCTACATTGTCTTCTAGCTCACTGATGGGGTCCTCTGCTTCTTCTAGTCTACTCTTGATGCTTTCTATTGAGTTCTTTACAGCAGTGATGTCATTTTTCATTTCTCCTTGGTTCTTCTTCATTTCCTCTTGGTTCTTACACATATTGCCGAATTTGTCTTCCATTTTTTCAGCCTCCTTATGACCATTTCTCTAAAGTCTTTCTCTGACAAGTTGCTTGCCTCCATTTTGTTTATTTTCTTTTCTGGTGATGCCTGCTTTTCTTTCATATGCGGGCTGATTCTTTATCTCCCCATGGTCTCTCTTCTCCAGGTGTCTGGTTATGTAATTCTCTCTCTCCTTAATCTAAAAAGCTTCCTTTTAACAAGTAACAAAGTCCTCTATTTGGCAGGGATGTGATGGTTCCGATCATGCAGTAATGGCCTCTCCCAGACTCAATTTGTCTCCCTCCATAATTTTTCTGCTGGAGCCTGCTCCCTTGTTTGAGTATCTGATGTGTGTCTCCAAGAGGAGTCCAAACTATTCTAAATGCATTTTAAAAATTAAGTGTTAAACTTACTCAAGGGGAAATCAAGACCAGTCATAATATTCCCCCCCAAAAGGTTTACTTATCATCAAATGTCAGGTGTCTGAATCTTCAATAACCAAGACAGGAAATTACAGTACCAAAACATAGGGCATGATTAGCTACTTATCATAGTTAAAAATAAGGCAAAGTGACACATCTTTGGATATTATTAGGTGTTTAAAGAGTAGCAACAACCTAGGGTTCAATATCCTGAACACAGAGTTTAAACCAATGTAAATTCTGAGAAAAAAATTTTAGGACTTTAAATATTTGACATTTATGCTGTCAGAAATATTGATAGGGAAAAAAAAAGTTCTTAAATATGTTATTATATTAAAGTGTAAAGACAGAAAAATATACTTTATTTAACAAATAACAAAATAATTCATTTTTTAAGTCAAAGTGAAAACCTTAATCTCTGAGGAAAACTGTTAAAAACATAATTAATAAATTAAAACATAATTTAAAGCATACATTCTGGCTTACCCAAAAGAGTCTTGGTTTAAATCTATTGCTCTGGAATAATTACTAAAGCATATACTTTCTCTCCAAATGGGAATATAAATTATATGGCCACTCTACATATAGCCCACCATTAAGTCTTCCTTTAAGGTTAAACTAATTTTCAGTTTCTGGATGCCTGAGATTGCTGGGTTTTGATAAACCAATAATCAAGTACTTTAGACAGATGAACATAATCATTGCTGGGCTTTCCCATCTACCAACAGGGAGGAAGAATAGTGAAATGGCATGGGACAACAAATAATTTAAGAGGTCTGATGTGGTAAGATGCACTATAAAGAGAGAATTAAAAATCCCTACTCCAGTGATTACCTTTTACTAACCTAGTAAAATGATAAATTCATTTTAGAAATTCAAGTTGATTTTATCCAGTTCCAAGTAATGACAACAAAGATACCTATTTTGCAATCACAGAAAAAAAAAAAAAAAAAAAAAAAAGCCCTCCTTGATCTATTAGGTAATTGTTAATTAAAGCAAATATGAATCTGCAAGGAAATGTTTACTTTACTCAAAGCCTATAGTAATACTAACTCTTAAAATCAAGTGGGAAAATGTATCTCCTTATTAATGTAATTTATTTATTTTTATCTAGGTTTAAAAATATCCCTTTACCTAGCTAATTAGATGAAAGATAATAGCAATTAATTTCTTTCCTCTGTAATACAGAATAATTCACCTCAGAAGACAATAGAAAAATTGCAGAGAAATAATTACACTTTCATAAAACAAAAAAGGGAAACACTTTCTTAGGCATGATTCTAGGTACAAATATGGGAGACAAGGAGTAAAATATTAAGGAATACTATTGCTAAAAAGAAAAAGGAATACTATTGCTTAGTGGTTGTCACAGAAGATTAAATGAAAACATTCAGGTGGCAATTTTATACTAGTGGTCTTCAATACATGTTAACTCAGGCAAATTACCAAAATCAAGATATTTATCATTCACTATTTGGCAGACACCAAAATCTCTTCTGTTCTTATTACTTCAGAGGACAAATGGATGATATTCTCCAAAAGAATAAAACAGAACTAAACAAAAGGCGCAAAAACATTAAGTGCTTTAGCACACTGAATTTTCTGATTATTTGGAAATTAAGCCAAAACAGTATTCTATTTCATACTTTAATTCATGGTAAAAGCAATCTTTCAAGGCTATCTAGTATAACAAACTTACTTCACAGATAAGGAAGTAGAGTGACTTGTCCAAGGTAAAGCTACTGAGTAGAAGTGGGCCTGGATCCCAATTTCAATGTCACTATCACCACAGAATACCTGTTTCTTCACAGGTCTGTAAAACCAATTCCTTATCTTAAAGAAGCCATTTGTTTTCATTCTACCATTTCTTAGTAAGACAATAGAATCGGAGCCATTAATCTTAGCTCTGGTTTTATCCAAATATGACAATAAACTAGTCAAACCAGCTACTCTTTTACTTTAAACATCGTTTAAAATATTTCTAAAATGTACTTGTGTTAGTACACTTCTAAATAACTGTGTTTTTGTTTGTTTACAAGTATTCCAGAGTGTTAAGAGGCAAGTGTCCTAACTATAAAAAGGGAGTCCAAATATAGGCTTGTTGGGGTTTAAAAGGCCTCAGGCTTAAGTCGGTGGCATATGGAGAGTCCCAAGGCTAAAAAGTCAGAAGTTAGAATCTGGCTTTAGTGATGCAAAGGAGGCTCATGGGATACAGGTACTCCAAACATCCAGAGAATTGGTTTCTAATAGAGAAAACAGACTACACTGTCTTTTTTTTTTTTTTTAATCTGAGAAAATTCCAAAGAACTGCTGGGCACATGGACATTTATAGAAGCAATGCACTTAAGAGGGTCAAAGTTTTATATAAACATGCCTTCATGTGTCAGAAGATGTAGTCATAACTTTCTGAATAAAGCAAATTGTATTTACTTAGGCACATCTCATCCCAGTACCTGGTATGCAGATGATTGGTGTATACTTGAATAAAATATAAAGCAGCTGGAAAATACAATGACATCTCCAAAAATAAAGTGCTGAAATTTGGTCTCTGGGAGAGTCAAGTTAGTAAATACTACAAAAAATAGTACTTTACACTTCTATAGTCCTTATTAAATCTTTAAAACCACTCAAAAAGGTAGGCAGAACTGTCAGGAATCTCTACTTTATAGCTTAGTTAAGTAGTAATAAATTTGAAATTCAAATCTAGTTTTACAACAACGAAAATATCCTTTTCACTATTTCTCATGTGCTCCTTAACATGTCATATAACATAGCCATGATGAAATTTTGAGCATTACATATCACACAAAAACACAATTATACTCTCTCTCCTTCAGGGTCACGGGTCTCAAGTATGGTCTACTGAGCCCAGCCATGGTCGGTAAAACTGCTGCTCCCTTGGCATTTTGCTCTTTGGCATTATAAAGTTGGTGGTGTATTTCTGTTTAGTGGTCTTTGTTCATATAAGAGAATTTCTACTTGTATCAAGAGAAAAACTTGTCCAAGTTCTAGGTTTTCCTAGATTTCTATTACAGAAGTTTGAGTTTTGTTTGTTGTTTGTTTGCTTGGTACTTGTAAGCTTTTGTTTCTGTTTTTGACTAAGGAATTCTCTTCTGAAACAATATATAACAATAATTTTGACTTCCACTTGCATATAGCTTAAGGTTGCACCTTCTTCCTTAGCTTCCTATTCATGCCCACATGATCATACTCTCCATGTTCACTCCTACTAATGGGCAAAAATGGGATAGAAGAGAAGTCAGTCAAGATTGGAGGAAACTATCTCTATTCAATTCAACTGTCTCTTTTATGAAGACTTCTACAGACTTAGTGGATTTAGCCAAACTACTAAAGAAAAAGTCAGAGCCTTAGCTGGGTTTGCTCAAGGGATAGTGCATCGGCCTTTGGACTTGGGGGTCCCAGATTCGATTCTGGTCAAGGGCACATGCCCAGACTGCAGGCTCAATCTCCCAGTAGGGGGTGTGCAGGAGGCAGTCGATCAATGATTTTTCTCTCTCATCATTGATGATTGTATCTCTCTCTTTCCATTCCTTTCTGAAACCAATAAAAATATATTTTTAAAAGAAGATGAGAGTTATTTTATAAATATCTAAATTAAAATTAAATAACTAATTGAGACAGCATAGTAGGATTCAACAATATGGTCATTCCATTACTTTCATCATCAGAAATAATGAATGCAAATTCTCCAACTGCTGATCAAGCTCAGAAGTATTTCAGGGGAATTTAAAAGAAAAAAAAAAGGGAAAGAAAATGTATATTTTGGATTTATTTGAAAGTCTAAGTTAAAAACAGAGGTAATCATGCAACCATAAATAACTTGATTATTTGAAAAATCCAAGAAACCTAAAAGTTGATAGTAAGTATATTTAAAATTTTAAATACTATACATATTTTTGCTTATGTTAAGAAAAAACACATTTTAGGGTGTACCCATCATTATATTTAAGTGAAAGTATAGGTTACTAATACTAAATTACTGAAAACAAGATTCAATTAACAGTTACAAGCCATTTACATTCCGACTTGGTACTTACCTATACTAGAGGTATAATCAGTGGCTCCAAAGATCAACTCTGGTGCCCTATAGTACCGAGAACAGATATACGAAACATTGGGTTCTCCTCGGACCAGCTGCTTTGCACTAACAAAAATAAAAAGCAGAAAAATTTAAAACTAACTAAACCTTAAAACTGCTATCATGCACAAAATTAAATGTTTATATCTAAGGTTCATGTAATTCCAATCATGTCATACATGAAAAAGAAAATATGAACCATAATTATTTCAAACAAAAGAAACATAATTTTAGTAATATATTAATTTTAAAATAAGAATAATTTTTAAAGACTGCATTTGTCAACTGTCACCTAAGGTAAAAGAGATAAAAAGTGACAGAAGGATAAATGCTTAATTTCATCTGATCCTCTGGTTCCCTAAATTCCACCTCTGAAATACAAAGAAAGAGTTGAAAAGTAAGAAGTACCCATCCCCACCAAAGCATAGCAACAGATTATCTATACTAATAATAAGAGAACTATGCAAATTATCCATTACAGCATCACATCATGACCAGATCTGCAGGCTGTGTCCCCGCCCTCTGCTCAATGACTGCTTTTTAAACAATCCTCACCCAAGGATATGTTTATTGATTTGAGTGAGAGAGAGACAGAAACGTCAATCAGTTGCCCCCCACACATGCTCCAACCCATATCAAACCTAAAACCTAGGCATGTGCCCTGACCAGGAATAGAATCCACCACCTTTTGTGTATGGGATGAGGCTCCAAATGAGTCACACTGGCCAAGGCTTGACCTTGCTTTTTAAATTTAGAATTTCTCAAAAATGATTCCGTTTCAATTTATAGAGCTACCACATGCCATTATTTATATGGTCATTTTCTTAATTACAGACACTGATAAACAATGCTGTGACAAAAATCCTTGTATATACACTGTTTTATATTTCTAAGGGAATAATTCCTAAGAATTAAATTGCTAGATGACTATATGCATTTATAATTCTGACAGAACTTACCAAACTATCTGAAGCTGCACTAGTATATAGTCCCTGAATAAGCATTACAATATTTTTAGATTGATATTATAAAAGAGGGAAGGGAGAAGAAAATAGAGCTAACTTACCTTCCAAAGTCACAGAGTTTTAATACAGCTGTATCAGGGTCCAACAAGAGGTTCTGTGGTTTAATATCCCGATGGCAGATTCCAAAGGAATGAATATAGGCTAAACTTCGAAACAGCTGATACATATACAACTGGAAAAAATAGCAAAAATTAACTGAATAGTTTCTCTCCCAAACAATTAGAATCCTTAAGCGGTAAATAAAGTAACAGATAAGGTGAAATGCTGGGGATTATAAGTACTCAATCTTTCTTTAACAAGTTTCATGTCATTTCTATGTTAATTAGTTAATTAAAGTTTCATTAACCATATAATATATTTATACCATCCTTTACTAACTTAAAAAAGAAAATTTTACAATGTGCCTTATAATATTTTATTTTACTAAGATTGCAAAACAAATCCAAGCTCTCCATGGATTTGTCAAATGGATAAAAAGCTCACAGAGATATTTCAAATCATGTGACTAATAAGAAAGTTTAGACCAAAAGCCAAGTCTTCAGTTTTTAAGTTCATCATTCTTTTAAAGTATTTGCAATTTCATCTTCAGAATAATTTTTCTGAGATGTCAGTCCCAGAGGTTATTGATAAAGAGGCCTGGAAAAATTCACATGTGAACTGAGAAAAATCTATAATCAATGGCCTATCAAGATATTAATGACCCCATTAATAGCATCACTATGCTTCCTATTAATATCCTTCAAAAATGCCATTTAAAAACAGATTCTAGCTGACAACTGACATAATTTAAAAGAGTATTTGTTCAAATTTTACTCAGAAAAAAGCACCAAGAAATTGGGTCTGCATGGAAGAAAGAATCAGACTCTTGATGGAGAAGAGAGGGAGACTTTATAAAGAAAGAGAATACAGTTGACTCTTGAACAACATGGGTTTGAACTTCATGGGTCCTCTTATGTGTGGATTTTGTTCAACAAATAATATTAAATAATTTAGGGGGAGATTTCCTTACTACTGTGAAGCAATCATATCTATAACACGAGGCTACCATAAAGTTATATTGTTTGCTTCTTTATTTTTAATGCATGAATTGTTATAACTATAAATAAACTGAACTTCTTTTTCACATTATCTTTTCAATATTTATGCTTAGTGTTAGTAATACATATAATATCTATAATGTTTTACAAGAAGATGATGATATAGGTACTAAAAGATGATTTATCAGATGATAAATCTTACATAAACAGGTGATGTAAATTTAAGAATATCAATAAATGCAGTGTAGTACTGTAAATGTATTTTCATTTGATTTCCTTACATTTTCTTTTCTCCAGATTATTTTAAGAATACAGTATATAATACATATATCATTCAAAATATGTTATTAATCAACTATTTATATTATCAGTAAGACTTCTGTTAATAATAGGCTGTTAAATTTTGGGGGAGTCAAAAGATAGAGGTGAATTTTTTACTAGAAGTGGAAGTAGGGGAGGGTGTCAGCACCCTTATCCCTGCATTAAAGGATCAAGTGTATCTTAAACCTCCTGTTTATCCCAAGGTCCATGTTCTGGTTCACTAAATTTTTGTGACTTCTCACCTTGGAAAGACTTTTTGAAATGATTCAGCCCAAAGATAACAGTAATTTGATAAAAAATAACAAAACCGATAACTAAAGTTCAGATAGAGAGAGCATTGTCACATGGCACCATATTTAGAGGCTACTGTTAAGACTTAGTTATTAATTCAAGTTAACATGAGACCTGCTTTCCTTCCAACAGGCCATGATGAAAACTGCAGACAGGTAATTTCAGTGCATCCTTAACATTATATTGAACTACAACTGGAAAAGTTTAATCCTTCTTTAAAATGAAGCATAATTTAAAATGCACAGATAAGATCTTCAATTAGGTCAACATTTTGCCACCAAAGTTAGAATTAAGGAATGTAGATATTTAATAACTTTAAAAAAAAATTTCTCACCAAGAACATGTTTCCCACTGATTTTTAATGAGAGAAGAAGGGACAGGGAGGGAAGGAAGGAGGGAGAAACTGACAGACATTGATGTGAAAGAGAAACATCGATAGGTTGCCTCCCTTATGCACCCCAACCAGGGATTGGAGCTGCAACCTGGTATATGTCCTGAGAGGGAATTGAACTTGCAACCTTTCAGTGCTCAGGATATTGCTCCAACCAACTGAGCAACACTAGCCAGGTCATTCATGTAACTTTTTAAAAGCTTCATAATTTTAATATTGTATCATTGTTCACAGCACCAATCTCCAAGTCCTAAAGTTTACTCTTAGAGTTTTAAGAGTTTACTTCACTGCCACTTTAAAAAAAAAAAAAAAAAAGTCCCATAAGAGTTCACAGACATTAATTTACTAAAGGAGAGACTTTATTAAAGACACTGATGTGTAGGTTAGCAAGAATCAATGGAAAAAAATGTTTTCTTTGCTAAATTTGCTTAAGAGTTTAAATGTGGTTAAACTATCTTTTTATAATATTCATTCCTCTGAAAGATCTATTCTATCTCCCATTCTCTTCATTTTATCTTTTGAAAAGTCAATATAAAAATGACTTTTTATATCTTTATTTGAGTCTGTAAAAGTATATTTATAGGATAACTGAGAGGCTTACTAATAGAAAGCAATAACAAGATAAACAACTGGTCATTGTACTAAGAGCTTTACATGTATTCTTTTATTTAACCCTTATGTAATAGGTACAACTATTTTTCTATTTTACATATAAAGTAACTGAGACACATAGGTTAAGCGATTTGTCCAGTATCACATACTTAATATTCTGCAGAGTCTTAGGTAAGTATGCCTCTTTTAATTACTATTTCTTTATTTTTTCCTTATTCTTATCCTATTAACTAAAAGTGGAAGAACATAATTATTTAATTGCTTGGACACGACGTTAAAAAGACTAGAATGATAAACTCTTAGAAACTCAGATATCTATTACATTTTGAAATTTGAGATTTATTTAACAAGTACTGTAAAACCAAGTGTTTCACCATTTATTTAATTATTATAATCATTCTGTGATATACACATTTGTCCTAAATTTTACAAGAGACGAATGAGGCCCAATTAGCAGTCTGAACACAATCTGAAACAGTTGTAAAATTATCAAATCTAACTTCAAGTCCTATGTCCTCTCCCCTCTGTGCTACTAAACCTGTTTAAAACTAATAGAATAACAATTTTATTCATGATTCACAAAAATATATCCAGCTCTTATGTACCCAGACCCTATCCTTAAACATGTATTTATTAATTTTAAACATTTCAAAATCAATGATTTGCCAGGTATCCATTTTAGAATTGTGCTTAAACATTCACTTAATTATGAAAGCTGTTAATCAAAAAAGCAAAGGTACTCAAAAACTTAACATATATAGCTATCATCAACTATATATAAAGTGACCAGTACTATAAAACGGGTGAAGAAAGAGGTCTGAAGCAATAAAATCATCAAACATACTCAATTCCCCCAGAAAACATGAAAGTTAAAGAGTCACAAAAAACTACAATTGCCATTTCGATAACATGTATGCCAAGTAAGTTCTTATTAAATGGTGAGGTCTATGGGCAAAAGTTACTTAAGTAAAAAACAATATGTCCATTAACAATTGGCCAGCTGAATAAATTACGATATAGCCATGCAACAGACTAATACGTACAACTGTAAAAAAGAAAGGCAAAATAGCTCTCTCTCTTTCTCTCTCTCTCCAGAATAATTTTTATTATTTATTTTTTACATTTTTAATTTAAAAAGTAAGGTTGAAGAATGTATACATTATATAACCATTTAGATAAAAAGGAGGTGGAGTGATAAAACAATTATATACATTTACTTAACATTTTTGAATATTCAATTCTGGAAGTGGGGAGGTAGAGGGTAGAGGAAACGGATAAAAGCTAAACTTATTAAATTGCATATATCTTGTTTTATAGATATTACTTTAGAACTATGTATTTTCTATTTTGATGGTAAATTAACTTTAAAAAAAGTTAAAACAATCTATAATCTTAATAAAACAGTAATATGCAAATTGACCATCACTCCAATACACAAATGGCTGCCCCCATGTTGACACAAGATGGCCAGGAGAGGAGGGCAGTTGAGGGCAACCAGGCCTGCAAGGGAGGACAGTTGGGGGCAACCAGACCTGCAGGGAAGGGCAGTTGAGGAGGGACCAGGCCTGCAGGGGAGGGCAGTTAGGGGCAACCAGCCTGGCAAGGGAGGGCAGTTAGGGATGACCGGACCAACAGGTCAGGCAGTTAGGATCCACAAGTTGAGAACTGCTGGCAGCATCGCCTAAGACCATCGGAAAAACACAGATATTTACATTATGATTCATTAACAGTAGCAAAATTACAGTTATGAAGTAGCAACGAAGATAATTTTATGGTTGGGTCATCACAACATGAGCAACTGTATTAAAGGGTAGTGACATTAGAAAGGTTCAGAACCAATTCTAATGGAATGTATCATGGGAATAAAAAAGAGCTGCAAAAAGATTTTCAATTATTTTCAGCTGGTATTGTAGTACTGGTATTGCTATCCTAAGACTACTGTATGTATATATGTATAGAATGGGACACAACAAGTAATTAATTATACTGCATTAAAAAATGGAATTTTTAGTGTAAAGAAAAAGAAATAGAGATGGAGGATTGTTAAACCCCCTCAAAATTTAATTAAGAAGATAGCCCAGCTGGTGTGACTGAGTTACTGAGCATCTACCTATGGACCAGGAGGTCAGGGTTCGATTCCTGGTCAGGGCACATGCCCAGTTTTCGGGCTCCATCCCCCGTAGGGGGCATGCAGGGGATAGCCAATCAATGTTCCTTTCAATTCATTAATGTTTTTATCTCCCTCTCCTTTCCTCTCTGAAATCAATAAAAATATATATTAAAAAAAAGAAATATTAATATGAACTCATAGTATATTTATCGTTGGGATGAATAAAAAGATGCATTTTGCCTTTGAAAACAAACATCCACATATTTCCTAGCTCTGTCCACTAAAAAGACCTAAAAATAATAACCAACTCTTTGGTAAGTAGCATCCCCAATATCCAGACTGTGATCTCTGAATACCATCTCCCACTGAAAGATAAGTTCCCCTTTAAGAAAAGGCTCATTCCAACTCTGCAGAAGAAATGTATAAGATGAATCTAGAGTACTAATAGAAAACAAGGAAGCTATCAAACATTACTAAGACTTGTCTAAGAAGCTTTAAAACAAACACAACAACAACAAATAACTCCTCGGTCACCTTTGGGGGGTGCTATGGAACCAATAAATTATTATAAATTTTGATAAATAAAGGAAAATAATCAAATATATATCCTGTCTTATATAAACTGTACTTCAGGGTAATGAAATAGCTGACATGGAAAGTTTCTATTTATGGAACTATTCTAGCTTATAAATTAAGAAGGAATAATAACATTAAAAAATTTTATGTCCATTAGTGAATTAATGGATTTAGGCAATTATCATCAATGGCTACAAGCATCACAAAAAGAAAGATATTATGTTTTTCCTTAGGAAAGCACCCAAAACTATATATGAAATAGTCTTGATTCCTACAAAAAAAAATTATCTATTATCAAATTTACAGGAAATACAAAGAAGAGTAGTAATATAGTACATTGTACTGTAGTGGTCCAGACATAAAAACCAGACCAAAAAAGTGAAGGGGGTGGGGAGAGAGAGAGAAAGAAAATGAGAGGGAGAAGAGAGAGAATGAGGGGAGAGGGAAGAAGAGAGAGAGATTAAAACAACATTAAGCAGCACATACGCCAAGGTTGCAATAAATAAGTAGAACAACAAATTGATCTCTCTCTCTCTCTCAAATCAATTAAAAACAAAAAGAGCAGCAGCAGCAGCACATCTGACAGCTGCAATATAGGGGCCTTACTTGGATCCCAATTCTAACAAGTAAATTTTAAAAATATACTTAAGATATATTGAAATATAAATAACCTGATATTTAATCACAATTATGCTGGATAAATTCCTAGCCACTCTGTCATGAGTTCTATAAAATAAAAAATATGACATTGGTATTAGGTACCAAAAATAAAATAACACCTTGAAAGAATCTATGCATATCTAAAATTATCAAAAGTTGAAACTTCGACTACAAAAACAATGTATATGTAAGTGGCAATCAAACATTGATTTTGATCATACTCATAACTATTTCAAAATTTCGTGGTATGATTGCTCTTATTTCAGTCAGTGATATAAGTATATCTGAAATTAAATAAATAGGTGCTATGCCTAGCAAAATTAAGTCCATAATTATCTGTGAAAAATTCACTGTCAGAGAGATAAGTAACTTTAATAGCTGAGTCATTAAAGTTTAAAAAGTAAAGGCTTCACACTTTAAATCTGTACAAGAATTTAATGAAGCTCTAGCAATACCTACTTTGCAGCTTCCCCCATTAGTATTAGATGTGATAATGTAGTTATAAAACACATAGCCCTCTCCCTGACTCGTTATAAGTACTTTTTTAAAATGGAAAATTGCTCCATTTTCACATACCTTGACATAGATCACAGGAAGCGTCTGTTTGGCTCGACTATAGTGTCTGGCAACTCTGTATACTGTTTCCGGAACATAGTCCAGCACCAGATTGAGATAGACCTCATCTTTCTGAAAAAGTTTATTAAAAACAAACAAAATAACAAGATTAGACACTAGTCTTTAAATATTCAAACTAGAATAAATATTTAATAAGAGTATATACTCACTTATTCACATTAAAAAATTAGAATGTGTTCAATTTTATTTATACAAAATTAAATCAGAATATAACCACAATAATAAAAGCCATCTACCACACTTTTTCAGTACTATTAAGATTCTTAATCATATTTAAGCTTTTAGGTTATATGATTTTAAAGGATATCACCTACCACAAAATTTCACATTTTCTAATTTGAAAAGCAATGCCCTAATAGCCTATCAAGAAAGGTGTCACAGCAGTAAAGCAAGTATTGAATTGGGAACTACAACAGTGTATTTCTAGCTCTAGCTCTGCTGCTAACTGATATGTGCAAGTTACTTAAATCTCAAGGCTTCAGTTTCTTCAACTATAATACAAAAAGCTGGACTAGTTCTTCAAGATTTCCCTAACCTCTACAAAAAGATTCTATGGTTACCTGATAGTCTATTGTCTTCTACAATTAACTGAAAGAAAAAGAGTAACTTAAAAGGCAGCAATTGCCATACTCACAAGTTTACTATAGGTCACTAGTTTAAACATCCATTCTCAGTAGCATAAAGAGACCAATCCAAGATCATTGGGGATAAAGAAGGGAATTCCAACTAAGTACCAAGTAGAAAAGAGGAATGGAGTGCTACTCTTATCCTGAACATGTGAACAATATCAGATAAGTACACTGAAGCAGAAAACAAAGCTGAGAATCACTGTGTTCAAGTCTAGAATTGGCCACTGAGTGGGAAAATCTGCAGGTAAACAAACTTTCAGACTTCCCAATTTGAAATCATCTTATGTACCAAACTGAAGTGAAGAATTTCAATTTTCAGCATTAATTACTTTCTATATGTCAGTGGCTATAGCAGAGGAAGTAAGGGTACAGGTATAAAAGAGATGACATCTAAACTGGGTATGAAAGGGCCATTTCAGGCAGAGAGAAAACTCATTTTCAAAGAGTACAACATAGCTCAGGAAATAGTTTAGTAAGACAGCAAACCATTGACCTTACCACCTTTTCACTATCCTTTACTTTTTCATGTTCTCCTATCGTCTCTTTCACATCCAGCTTAAATTCCTTAGTCTGTCACAGCGGTCAGTAAACAATAGCTGCCTGTTTTTATGAATAAAGTTTTATAGGAACACTGGCTACTATTGAACTATAATACCAGACTTAAGTCATTGTGACAGAGACAACATAGCCTGCAAAATCATAAATATGGACTATATGGCCCTTTATGAAAAAGTTTGCAGAGTCTGCTGTAGTGTATACCTTCCTCTTATGCCATACTTGTTTGATAAACCACAACTTTGGTTAAATCCAGTTTTCCACACATTCCCTAACTATACCCAAAAAATGAACATGGCTGCAAACCTAAAATTGTGCTAAGTAGTCCCTCATTAAATTCATCTTCAAGTAATTCAACCAGCCCAGGAATGATACATTTGCCTAATCTGTTCACTTTTTTCTTTAAAAAAAAAAAAATTAAATTATTTATTGTTTTAAGTATTCTATAAGTCTCCCTTTTCCCCCATTGATCTCTCCCCGGCTGTTCCCACCCTCTAGCACAAGCCCCTGCTACTGTATGTGTCCATTGGTTATACCTATATGCATGCATACAAGTCCTTTGGTTGACCTCTTACCCTTTCACCCCCCGCCTTCCCTTATAGGTTGGACAGTGTGTTCGATGTTTCTATGTTTCTGGGTCTATTTTTGTCCATCAATTTATGTTGTTCATTATATTTCAAAAATGAGTGAGATCATGTGATATTTATATTTCTCCGACTGGCTTATTTCGCTTAGCATAATACTCTCCAGTTCCATCCATGCTGGCACAAATGGTAAGAATTCCTTTTTTTTTTTTTTTTTTACAGCAGGGTAGTGTTCCATTGTGTAGATGTACCACAGTTTTCTAATCCACTTCTCTACTGTTGGCACTCAGGCTGTTTCCAAATTTTAGCTATTGTAAATTGTGCTGCTATGAACATATGGGTGCATATATCCTTTTTTATTGGTGTTTCTGTTTTCTCGGGACATATTCCTAGAAGTGGGATTACTGGGTCCAATGGAAGTTCCATTTTTAATGTTTTGAGGTAATATCATACTGTTTTCCACAGTGGCTGCACCAATCTGTATTCTCATCAGCAGTGCAAGAGGAGTTCCTTTTACTCCGAATCCTGACCAGCACTTGTCCTGTGTTGATTTGTTGATGATAACCATTCTGACAAGTGTGATATAGTTCCACATTGTCGTTTTGATTTGCATCTCTCGGATGATTAGTGACTTTGAGCATGCTTTCAATATCTTTTGAAAAGAGTCTATTTACTAGTGGGTCCTTTGCCCATTTTTTATTTGGATTGTTTAACTTCCTTTTGTTAAACTGTATGAGTTCCCTATAAATTTTGGAGATTAAACCCTTACCGGAAATAACTTTGGCAAATATGTTCTCCCATGCAGTGGGCTTTCTTGTTTTGTTGATTGTTTATTTTGATGTAGTCACATTTGTTTATTTTCCCTTTAGTTTCTATTTTTCTAGGAGCTATATCGGTAAAGATATTGCTACAACATGTGTCTGATATTTTGCTGGCTCAAGAACCTTTTAAGATATTTATGGTTTCCTATCTTACGTTTAAATCCTTTAACCATTTTGAGTTTATTTTTATGTATGGTGTAAATTGGTGGTCTAGTTTAATTTTTTTGGCATGTATCGGACCAATTTTCCCAACAGCATTTATTGAAGAGACTGTCTTGCCTTCATGTATGCTCTTGCCTCCTTCGTCAAATACTAATTGAGCATATGGTTCTGTGTTCTGCTATTCTGTTCCATTGGTCTATATGTCTGTTCTTGTGCCAGTATCAGGCAGTTTTGAGAACTGTGGCTTTGTAATATAGCTTGATATCTGGTATTGTAATACCTCCAACTTTGTTCTTCATTCTCAGGATTGCTTAGCTATTCAGGGTCTTTTTTTTTATTCCATATGAATTTTTGGAGAGTTCTGTTCTAGGTCTGTGAACTTTATGCCGTTGGTATTAAATCAGTCCAGTAATGATACTACATTTGCCTAATCTATTCAGTTTTTCAAACTACGTGATTTCTTCTTTTCAATCTCCAATATTTCTTCTCCCATTCTCACCTTTAGCTGATGATCTTGCTTGCACCACTGCCTATTTCCACCTACCAGCATATATCTCCATATTCACTTCCTTTCTTTCTCTAGAGATAAACTGATCAAGATTCTTCTTTCTAAGGCAAACCCTGATACTTGTTGGAGGAGGAGGAGGAGGAAGAGGAGGAGAAGAAAAAGAAGACAAGACACTCTTCTGTTTTTCCTATTCAGTCATTACTTTAGTAATTTTTATGTCTTTCTCCATGAATTATTCTCTCTGTGGGAGCATTACAATCAGTACACAAAAACTGCTGTTATTTCTCCCATCATATATATATTAAAAAAAAAAAAACCAAACCTTTTATGTACTAATCACCACGGTATTTTTAGGCCTCCTTTAAGAGCAAAATGCCTCAAAAGAGGTGCCTACACTTACTTTCTAGAAAACATACTCCTCTGAATTTCACCACAACTACTTCACCAGAATTGTTCATCAAGATCAATAACCTCTTTGTTGCTGAGTCCCATGTCTATATTAGTCATCTAATCTCTCCCTTCTATTTGGCTTTCATCATATTTCCTTCTTTGAAATACCTGCTTCACTTAGGTTCTAGAACACTATACTCTGCTGATTTCATCCTACCTTAAAGACAACTCTTCTTGCTCTCCATTTCTGGTTCCTTCTATATTACTTATTTCCTGAGGAATGGAAAATATGATGATCTCATCCAGCGTATATTACAATACACTGATGATTCTCCAAGTACATATAGATCCTGGCACTCCTTTAGCTCCAGGCTAGCATATTCAACTATCTACTTTATATTGCCTATGCTAAGAACCTTAGAATCATCATTAATTCCCCACTCCTCCCTCTCTCTCACATACACATACACACACTCCCCATTTCCATATGTGTGTGTGTGTGTGTGTGTGTGTGTGTATACCAATGGTTCCACCTTTAAAGTTTATCTAGGATCCAACTACTACTTAACATCTTCAATGCTAAACCCTGGTTTTTATTATTAGCACCTCTCACCTAAATTATTGTAATATACTCCTAGTTTTCTTGCTTCCACTTTTACCTTTTACAATCTACTATCAACAAAATGTTATATTCTATTTCTCCCACTCAATCTCATTAAGATTTATTCTTATAAATGATCTATAAGATCCTATACGTGCACTTCCTATTTTCCCATCTACTTCTTTGCTCCACTACTCTCCCCATGGCTCACTTATCTTTAGCAACAATAGCTTCCTGTTGTCTTTGAACACACTTGGCAGGCTTTCACATTCAGGGTCCCTTCAGTCTAGAATGTCCCCTCTACCTAGCCTCCCACCCCCCACCTCATATATACACACAGTTCACTTACCTCAACTCTTTCAAATCCTTGTTTGTGTTCCTTTCCTTATCAGACCATTTAAAATTGCAAGCCATTCCTCCACCCCACACTCCCATGTGCCTTCTCCATTTAATTTTTTCCCATGATATGTAGCACTTTCTAACCACATACTTTACATTTTATTTTCCCTCACTAGACTA
Organism: Pipistrellus kuhlii; assembly: GCF_014108245.1. Lineage (NCBI taxonomy): Eukaryota > Metazoa > Chordata > Mammalia > Chiroptera > Vespertilionidae > Pipistrellus > Pipistrellus kuhlii. The sequence continues at coordinate 53,296,998 of NW_023425515.1, read as the reverse complement.
AGCTCCAAGAGGGAAAAGATTTGTGTCTGTTTGTTCACTGCTCTATCCTCACCCAGAGTAGTGTCCAGTATAAAACAGATTATCTATTAGTGTGTGTGTGTGTGTGTACCAATATTTGAGTAAATACTTGTTGAATCAATTTTAGTTCAGAGGCAATGGATATTATTTAAAAGTTGGGATGATCATCTGACAGGTCTGTTTTAACTCAAATCACAATGTAAAATATGAATACAGAGAAGGAGGAAGTTGGGAAGATGAGAATGAAAACTAAATATCTGGAAACCTACAGGGATCTTAAGTTTTGGGCCAGGACAAAGGCAAGAAAAAATTTTTTAAAAAGGAGGTGAGTGGGAGCAGGTAAATTGGCTAGTTAAACATGAGAATAATAGAGAATCTGAAAAACAAAGAAGTTGGAATTAATTTAACAGTCTCTGAACTTCGGCAACTAGCCTGGTAATGAGACAGGGAAAGCATGGGGCGGGGTGGCTGTTGAACTTTTACTTAATGAATCTTAGAACATTTTAGGCTGCTATGTTCTAAGGGGGTTGGAAATACAGGTTAAGACAAAACTCAGAAAATAATAGTAGAGTACAGCTAAAGATTTAGACAATAGCCAAAACTATGAGAGTACAGACGCTCTCACCTAAGAATTGTGTGTAAAAATAAGAGATTGGGAAAAGGACTAGAACATACAATAAACTTAAACAACAGATGCATTAGGAGATAGCAAAAACTAAGAAAGAAAACCAAGAGGCCTAAAAAATCAAGAAAAGACTACAAGCATCAAGTGATACAAAGTTGAAATTTCAATGGCATGGAGGATAAGGACTGAAAAGTCCTATTGGATCCTATTATATCCAACAGATACAGGTGGGAAACTAGAAGCAGTTAATTTAGTTTGTTCTTACAAAATGCCTTTCGGTGAGAGCAAGGAGAGAACTGAGAGCTGGTATCTTGAGGGAAAGCAAAGTCAAGGAAAAATTGCTGATGTGCTTTTGTTTGTATTTTTTAATGGCTAAAAGAGACCCAGATGTATATGGATGCTAAATGGATAGAATATATAAATAATAAAAAAGGAATAGCTGAGAAAGTAAGATCCTAGAATATCACAGGAAGAGGGGAACAAGAACACAGAGAAGCTATACAGTATAGGAATTGAGAGGCAAGGTTAGTATGAATCACACAAAACCACACAAAGTCCCAACTCTGCTACTACAAGTTATGGGACCATGAGCAAGTTACTTAACTTCTCTAGATCTCAGTTTCCTATACAATAATGCTAATGATGGTATCTACTTTAAAAGACTGTCTTAAGATTTTAAGAAATAGTCTATATATAAAGTTCTTTAAACACATTACCTTTAACATAAAAAAGACTCAATTGTAACTATTATAATCTTTAGAAAGGAACAATACCATTTTTTTCTTCCCATACATCTAAAGTAAGTGATTAGGTGCTGGGGAGAATTGTAAGTAAGATGAGTGAATGTCTGATGACACTATTTTTTGCAAAGCGATGAAGTCATATGTAAAACTGAGGACAGCAAGAGTAGTGCTGAACACTTCTCTTAAAATTCCAGAGATCAAGATTAATTTAGACATGACCAGTTCTAAGTGAAGCTGAAGTCCAATAGAGGAAATAAATAAAAAGAATGCTAAAGTGGTGTCAAAGAGATTGTTGTGTTAAGTAGATTGCAAGAAATGGTGATGGGTTTTGGGAAGGTCATTAACACAGACGTCAAAGCTATTCTTTTTTAACTCCTTGATTACAAGGTTTCTTGATTTTAACAAATCATTTGACAAAGTTAATCATGATATATTTATGAATGGCCCAGAGGTGTGTAAGAATGTATTACAACTTAATTCATTTTCTAAACAATGATAACAAAAATGAAGAATAAAAAGATTAAAAAATGAATGCCCAAAGACAAGAAAGGTAGGGCCACAAACTCTGTCTTCACTTATCCCAATCAATATTTTCATAAATGATTTAATTTATTAGGAGTTGCAAAAGTAAATGCCTTCAATGGCTAAGTAATAAATATAAATATGTGAAACCAAAATGTATAATGCAGTAAGGTACAGTTGTTGATTATTCATATAGTACAAGACTTAATTAAAAGGATTCTAATTTTAAAAAATATTAACAGAATATGCTAACCAAATAAAATACAGGAGAGGGGGAATTTGGCCATCAGTCTACAATTTCTGACTTCAACACAACTACCTAAGATTGAGACAAACCTAGGAAAAATGCCTTAGAATGGAAGACCACATAAGAAATTTAAAGAACACTAATAGCCTGGAATGCTAAACCAAACCCACGATATAACATTTAACAAAGATAAATATAAAGCCCATGAGTGAAATAAAAATATGAATTTATTATGTAGAATGGCAGGTAAGACTTGACAGTAATTCATCTGAAAAATAAATGAAAGGTAAAATTGAACAGAACTCAAAAGAAACAACACTGAGGTGCAGTTAATGAAAAACTTGGGTTACAGTAGAACTATTGTGCTCATATCAATAAAGACAATTCCACTCTATTTCATACAGTTCATGTTTCATTTGACACTCATTTTTGGGGTAGTATATTTTATTCATAATATTAACAAAGCAGAACACATTAAAAAAATAAAAAAGGTTACTAAAACCTTGTCTGCTATAGGTTGAATGTTCTAATTTACTACACTATGAGAAATATGAGGGCTCAAATAATATTTGAACTATTATTTTGCAAATTAGCATAAGCCTATCTTTTTGCTCAAATAAATTCTGGTTATTCACACTGTTTACTCATCAAAAATGTGCAATTTTCTTTAGAATCCTAAAAGAGGTTTGCTCGTTTTATAGATATAATATAAATATTCCTTTGACATTTAAAAGCTGTCATTTTGACTGTATTTACTGAGACACTGGAGATGTCTTATTATAAGTGAAGGCGGCCCCAAAACTCAAAACCAAAACCAACAAATACTACTACAACCAATGATTTGAAATGAATGACCTTAACAACACCATGCTCTTTAATGTCCTTGTTAAACTTACAGATGTTCTGCTGTGAATTAAATAGCTATAGGAATAATCCTGTGTGGAGAGTACATATCCCTATGAAGCATCATCACAGTAGAGGAAACACTAACATTTTCACCTTCCTAAAGTAGTTTTGTTTGGAGATTTGTGCAGAAGATAATTCAAGAGACTGGGAATGCTAACATTTCAAGATGATAAATGGACTAGGATTAATTTCCATCACTTGTAATTATTTGAAATATCTCTGGTCTGCTGTTTTCTTAATATAAATCTCTCTTTGGGTTATCAACAAATGCCTAAATAATTACAGATAAGCTGTAGATTTTAAAAATCAAATACAATATTCTATGTAATAAAGAGGTAATATGCATATGGACCATCATGCCCTAGCAAGATGGCTGCCTAAGACCAAGCCGGCACGGGGGTGAGTGAGGGATGACCAAACAACTGAACAAGCAGGCTGCGTGGGGCGACTGAGCCAGTGGGGGGGGAAGGGGCCATGAGGGGCGACCAGGCTGAAAAGGAGGGAATTTGGGGGCGACCTGGCCAGCAGGGGTGGCAGTTGGGGGCGACCAGGCAGGCAGGCAGGCAGGCAGGTGAGCTATTAAGAGCCAGCTGTCCAGGACTGTGAGAGGGACGTCTGACTGCCGGTTTAGGCCCAATACCTGGGATCGGACCTAAACCAGCAGTAGGATGTCCTGAATTGGAGAGAGTGCAGTCTGGGCTAAGGGGACCCCCACCCCGCTGCCCCATGCACAAATTTCATGAACCGTGCTTCTAAGTATTATAATAGTTGGAGACTTTTATACAACATTTTCAATAAGGGAGAATATCTAGACAGAAGAGCAAAAGAAACAGAGGGCTCAAAAAACATTATAAACCAGTTAAACCTAACAGATATAGATAGAACACTACCCCAAAATAAAAGAATACACATTCTTCTCAAGTGTACATGAGATATTATCTAGGATAGTCTAAATTTGGGACACAAAATAAATCTCAATATATTTTAAAAGACTGAAATCATATAAAGTTTCTTTTCTAACCACAATGGAATAAAACTAGAAATCAAACAGAAAACAAAAACAATATAATAATCACAATGTCTAGAAATTCAACAACACATTCTAAACAATCAACAGGTCAACGAGGAAATTAAACAACATACTATTGAACAACACCACAAAATTTAGAAAATATTTAAGAGATAAATGAAAGAAAAAGTTCAATATGCCAAAACTTATGCAAGGCAGTGGAGGCAACACTCAGAGGGAAATCCACTGCTGTAAATGCCTACAGTAAAGATCTCAAATAAATATCCTAACTTTACACCCTGAAGAGCTAGAAAAAGAGGAAACTAATATGGCAGAAGAGGAAATAATGATTAGGCCAGAGATAAATAAAATGGAGCACAGAAAAAACAATAGACATAAGAAAATCAAAAGCTGATTCTTTGAAAAGATCAACAAATTCACAAACCTTTTACTAGACTGGCAATGAAAAAAGAGAAGATACAAATAACACAAATAAAAAGTGAGAATATTTTTCATTACATAAATAAAAAAGATAATAGAATACTATAAACATCTGTGTGCCAACAAATTAGATAACCTAAAAGAAACCCATACATTCTTAGAGACACACCAATTACTATACTGACTTAAGGTGAAATACAAAAGTCTCAATAAACTTACATAACAAGTAGAGATTAAATCAGTAATCAAAAACTTCCCAGAAAGTAAAATCCAGTACTAGATGGTTTCAATGATAAATTCTAATAAAGAAGAATTAAAAACAATCCTCTTTAAGCTCTTCAAAATAAAAAGAAGAAAGTGTAAATAGAGTATTTAGATTACTCTCTGGTATATACTAGTAGTAAGTACCACATAAGTTTTGGCTATGATTAATACTGCTGCTACTATTATTATCATGCAGCAAAAGGCTATTTATTTACTCTCTTCTTAAAGTTCTCCAAAGAACTATACAAAGTTTTATTTAAGGAAGGATACCTCTTTATTATTCAAGTAATCAATCTATGATGAACCATAGGTAAAATATTACTGAATAAGGTTACTTAAAGAAATTTTTCTGAAAGAGTATTAATCCTATATAATAGAGAGGTAATATGCAAATCGACCCTCACATCATTACGCTGTCACAAGATGGCTACACTGCCCAGCCCCTCCCTACTCCTGATCACTTCTCCCACTCAAATTGAGGGTAAGGTGATTAGCCAACAGCCCCTCACCCAGGCTGGCCAGTCCACCACACTTTCCTGGGCCTGGAGGTAGCCCAGGCATGCTGCAGGCACGGCATTGGTCAGAGGCAAAGGTCCTGGCTGTCCCTGGCCTAGAGAATCCAGAAAACCTCAGCAATGACCAAAGAACAAGACCAAGAGGAAAGGCCCCGCCAGAGCTTATGGCTCAAAGTGCCAGGAGGAGGTGGAGCATCTTGAACCTGCAACCTTGGCGTCTGCACACCAAGACTTGGGGCACACCACACCAGTGGCACCTGTGGGTGAAAGGGGGAGACAGGAAGCTGGGGTGCGTAGCTGGGGGAAGGGGCCTAGAGTCTTCGGGAGCCAGGGTTGCTGTGACCCGCCCACTTGGGCTTGGCCAAAGTCCCTGGTCAGCTCTGCCACTTGCTTTCCAGGTGCGGCTAGCCCTGAGCCGGCTGGCATTGCGCTCAGAGAAGCAGCTGTCACTAGGCTCTGTTAAATAAGAGAAATCAAAGAGCAGAGAGTAAATATCCTCCCAGACCCTTTCTAACACCCCCAGACGAGGAAGGCTGGGAATGGGGGTAAAGGAAAACGGCTGCTGCTTTGCATTTTAGAATGAAAAGACTCCTGCTATGTAGAGAAGAGAGCTGATTCGTTTCTAGCAACACCTGGTGTGTTCCCTGCCCCAGCCCTGAAGCTTGACAGCACCTAGCAAAGTCTGCACAGCCACGTTGGCCTGGCTACTGGAACATTGGGAGCAAGTTTGAACTGCATTGATTTAAAAAAAAAAAAAGTAAAGATTGAAAAACACCTCTCTGTAATTCAAATGGCACTATAAAATGCAGATGACAGTATCTGATTTTGTTTACTGTGTTGATTTTGAGACAGAACGCAAATAGGTTCATGGGAAAAACAGAAAAAAACAAAGGGAAAGGGAGAGGATTCTGCCATCCACAGCACTGAATGTTGTTTTTGTTATTTTTTCCTTCTGTTCTTCAAGTCAGTATATGCCATTTAAACCACTCTATGGCAGTAGGCAATGAGCTAATGCTTCCTCTATTAAGAGCAAGCAGCAGTGGCTTTCATGAGTCACATACATTTAATCCACTGAAATGGAGCACAATGAGTGGAGAGAATGATATGTGTCATTATATAAAGAACTTGGCATTATGATGCTATCTGGCTAAAGATCTTATTTATTTTGCAATTTAGAGAATGTAGACAAGTCAGGCATTGAAAATGAATGTGCATGCTTAAATGCATGACTTTATTTTCATCGGTAAGGACCAAACGACCAGTCACCAGGAGGCGACTGATGGGTCCAGCAATGTGGCGGGTTTGAAGTCTCGAGGCAAGGCAAGTCTGGGTGAGGCTGTGTGACATGAGCCAGGGCCGGGCGACCTGAGGCTGTGCCACCCGCCCCAGCGTCAGGACCGGAGGACCTGAGACTGTGACCCATCCCCGCACTGGGACATGAGGCTGCATCCCCTGCCTGGTGTGGCTTGACAGGGGTGGGGTCGGCTGGGTCTTTGTGTCACCCAATGGGGGCGGGGCCCATAGAGAAAGGGCAAATAGCATTATTAAAATATTTCCTCTAATTAATTCCCTTTGAATGTGCACAAATTTTGTGTACCAGGCCACTTGTTTATTGAATAAATGTAAGACTCCTGTAAAGGCAATATGGCTTACATACTATGTACATCTTTCAGAGGTTCTACAGAGGGGAACAGGAAGGCAAAGTCAGCTGGTGCGATGCCCCAGTTTCAAGCAGAGCAACTTTCCTTTCTAGCTGTTTTTAGAACAGGGGTTCTTTATAAAACTTCATTAAGGGGAGATGGGGTATCTACTGCCACATATCAATATTGGGGGAAAAACTATTTTAAATGATACTTAGAAATCATAAAAATATTGTAAGCTCAGTCTTTCAAAACATTCAAAAATCCCATTTTTCTCTGATCAAGGAGAAAGTGTTACTACTGTGTTTTAAATCAGTTAGTAAAACCTATTGGGTAACCTAGAGTATGCTATTGATTACATGTTGCTTTAGTTACTATAGCAAACATTAATGATTCCAACCAGCAGACTAAGACTAATTGGGTGACATCTCTAGTCTCTGTCCTGTCTTAACTCCTGCTTCTCCTAGTTATACTAGCTACTCTTTCCACCAAGTAGGCTAAAAACTGATTATTTATAATCCCTAAAGAAAAAGTCTTTAAAATGACAGTAGGGCACAATAAAGAGGTCACCAAAATAGATATAACCATTCAAACTATGGTCAGTAGAAATATTTGCCAAATATTACATCAATCCTACTTTAATTTCACCCCAAGCTAAAAAAAACATTTATGGACAAAAAGTATGAGCACAGCCAGTATGGCTCAGTGGTTAACTGTTGGCCTATGAACCAGGAGGTTACAACTCGATTCCCAGTGAGGGCACATGCCTGGGTTGTGGGCTGAATCCCCAGTAGGGGGCATGCAGGAGGCAGTGACTGGTGATTCTCTCTCATCATCGATGTTTCCAGGGAATGATTGTGAGATCTTTTAGGGTTAATAAATTTATAAACAATTATTCCTACAAACATGTAAAACATATATATGGAATAAAATGTACAGAACTGAACTAAAAAGTCAGGCTAGAGAGTGAAAACTTTTCTTCTTTAAATTAAAAAAAAAAGAAAAAAAAAAAGAAGGAAGTATAGGCTCAGAGAGAAGAGATACCAAGGAAGAGAATGAAGAGGCTAAGGACAGATGAGAACCCATACAAGGATTCAGAAAGGATTAAGTAGTTAGAAAAAGTTTGAAATGGGTAGAAACCCAACAAAAGAGAGGTACAGAAACCCACAAAAAAAAAAAAAAAAAAAAGGTTGCGAGATCTGTAATGGAAATAGCCAACAGAGAGAGGGAGATGGGGTAAAAAAGAGAGGGAGAGGGTGAGGACAGAGACAAAGCCATGTAGTCAGAGTTAACAGGGGAGAGAAAGATCTGAGGTGTTACACAAATGAAGAGAGAGAGAAAGACAGAGATCCAGACACGAAAGTAAAGGGGACAGAAACCCAGAAAGTAGAGACAGTAGAGAAAGGAGGAAAAGCTTAGAAAAATAGATAGAAAATGATGAAATGAGAGGAGTACAAAATACTCCTATATACGTTTTAACTCATCCATGGAATCTAACTAAGTCTATCACCCCTATAATCCTGAAACATTGAATCCTTCTCTTATCCTCACAATGCCCTAATTGCATCCTCAAGACTCCCCTTTAGGCTCATTTTCTTAGCATTAACCTACCCAGAGATTTCCCTGAACTCTCTGAAACCCCAAAAAGAAACTCTTCATAGAGTTTCAAACCCCAGTCTCTTCATAGAAGTTTCTTTATTACTGCCTTCCCATTGACTAAACCTGGATCCCATCAAAAGATATTGACTTCCTTGCAGCTCTCTCTCAAATGAAGACTGTTCTCACCTCTCACATATTCTAAGACCAGAAGGCAATATCGGCAAACTGTTGGCTCTTGACTGTCCTGGCCTCAAACAACATCTGTTCTCCCTCTTTCCCAAACTCCTAAGAGATCTACCACATGGCTACACATCCTATCTACACAATCTTGTGAATACTATCCCTCCATTTAGCTCCCCTACCCCCACCTATGAATGCACACACGCACTTGTTTAATGGGCATCTCTATTTGCATGTCTCAGAGGCATCTCAAACTCTTCCTCCCACAAAACTCTTCTGATATATACACACTAGAAGCCCGGTGAGTGAAAATTCATGCACTGGAGGGGGTGGAACCACAGCCCGGCCTGCCCCCTCTCACAGTTCAGGAGCCCTCGGAGTGGGAGGTGACTCGGCATTCAGGAGAAGGTGACGCCCCCATCACACCTTTGCTGCTGCCACTGCCAGCAGTGCAAGCCTCGGCTGGGCTTGGTTACCTGAGACTTAGGCGGTTCTGGGCAGCTGGGCAGCTGAGCGAACTGGGTGACTCTGGAGGCAGGTGCAAGCCCCAGTGGAGCCAAAGGAACTGGGCACTGTCATCTTGTGGCTGTGGGCACCACCAGCTTTGAGGGCTTGACAGTCAGTTAGCATACTCCCTCCTTATTGGTCATGGGCACTGTCATCTTTGAGGGTGGGGGGTCAATCAGCATATCCCCTCCTTATTGGCAGTGGGTGCCACCATATTTGCAATGGTATGAGGGTCAATTTGCATATTACCTTTTTATTAGATAGGATAAGCAATGCATAATGCTTCTGTTAGTAAAATAACTACCTAATATAGGTCTGCCACATTCATAAGACATTAGGTACCATTCTAAACAGCAATTCTGAGTTCACTCTCAGTAGCCTACTCTTGGAAAGTTAGAACTAATAAATATTAGCTCTCAACCCTAGAGCAGATCCCATCTCATATTACTAGTTTACTAGCTAGTCTCTGGAGTGATATGTTGGTCCTACCATAACAATTCAGAATAAAGGAAGTAGAGATCATGAATAAGCCAAGAAGACATTATCCTTTTGGTGGCTGTAATATTATGGGAGGTGCTAAACCTGTGTATTTCTGCACATCTTCAGAAAATCCTCCTTTCTTTGACAAGAAAGGTTCATCATTTTCAGCAATAATCACTTTTCTTTCTTTCCATTTTTTAAATGGCGCTATCCCAAAACTAAGAGAAGTCTTTCACTTTGGAAAGTTTACAATGCTCAGGAGAAAGTACTCAGATAAATAAAATACTAGAAAGTATATTTTATTTTCAAATTTTATTAGAGGTTCTTTGTCCTCTGACTAATCTCCCTTAATGACTTCTCAATTGTTCTTTATCTGTAAGATTATAAGATAAATAACCAGCTCTGCACAGCAACAGGGAGGAAAATCATCCTCTGGGATAGAGAGATAATGGTCAGTCCATTGTAAATTCCCAGACAGGATTAAGTGACAGCAAGGGCAGACTGTGATGGGACTTCCACCAAACCAAAACCAGACAGTTAAGTCTTTAGGTGCCATCACAGAAAAAGCCTTACATTCGAAAGTTTTTATATTTTTCCCTTGCTCTTTATCTTAATAAGAGTTAAATGAGTTAATATTTATAAAGCACTGAAACAGGACATGTCACATAGGGAAAACAATATAAATTAAGCAGTCAAGAGAAAATGTTTAGAGGCCTTATAAGGAGACCTTTACAAATGACTCTGCATGCAATCCAGAGGTTCATGGAACAAATAATCCTGACATTTACTTTCCTCCCTGGGGTATTATAATGTCTAGCATCTAATAACAAAAAGCCATGAGGATGCAAAATTCCATTATAAGAGTGCTGCAAACATAACAGATGCTCCATAATTTTATTTGGGAAGGGACAGGAAAAAGTAAAGACATGCCAAAACAGATAAAATTAAAGACATAACAGGCAGTTTGCTAAATTGGAAAAAAAAAAAAAAAAAAAGGCATGAATCAAGTAATTGGCTTTAGAAACAAAAGAGCTCAAATACTTATATAAGGACTTATAGTCCCTAATACAAGCAGAGGCAATCATTTAGACTTAAAGGCAGGGGTGCATGTGAAAAATAAGAGTCACTAAAGAACTAATTTGGCCCTAGCCGGTTGGGTCAATGAATAGAACATCAGCTTGTAGACCAGAGGGTCCCAGCTTCCATTCCAGACAAGGGCACATGCCCAGGTTTCGGACTTGATCCCCAGTAGGGGCATGCAGGAGGCAGCCGATTAAAGATTCTCTCTCATAATCATTGATGTTTCTATTTCTCTCTCCCTTCCTCTTTGGAATCAAAAAAAGAAGAAAAAAAAAAAAAAAGAAAAAGAAAGAAAGAAAAAAGATATTTCTTTAAAAGAAAAACACATTTGGTTGATTTGGTTGTTAAAATATTATCTCCCCCACTTGTGCCCCTCACCCCACATACAAACACCAATTATATATCACAATCCTGACTAAAGATACAGGTATCATACCATATTATAGGCTCTATCGTAAGAAAAGGAATTTCTAAGGAAATAATCGAAATAAAATTTAATGGAAAATCATTAAACATGGGTACATTGGGAAATAGGTATATGATGTAAAAAGTATATTAGGCTAGAAATTAAGAGGGTTTATGGATTTAAGGACTTTAAAAAGTATATGATATCTAAGATCCAAAATATCAAATGAATTTATCCAAAATCATATTTATTTAGCCAAAAAAAATCAAGTGGTTTGTTATTTGTCCTACACACACACACACACACACACACACACACACACAAGTGGGGGAAAATTGTAAGCAAACAACTTATTTGGGAAGAAGGGACAGTGAACAGATAGAAAAAGACCACAATAAAATAGAAGAAACTGATTTTCTATGCTGCCAACTCCAGCGTATACAATGACATTAGTTAATACATCTTCTGAAGAGCAAGACCAAGGGAAGGGGGAGGAGGGAGGGATTCACAGCATAAAATCTTCCTTAATTATCCTTTGCTTTTACAGAATTAAATGTGACCATAAATACTGATCACTTAATAGGGGTGGGGAGTTTTTTTTTCTGCCAAGGGCTATTTGGATATTTATAATGCCATTCCAAGGTTTATACAACATGATCAACTTAAAAATTAACTTGGTATATTGGTCAAACATTTAATTAACTCACCCTTCATGCCTTGGCAAATGATAGTGTGGGCCTTATATGGCCCTTGGGCCGGACGTTCCCTATCCCTGACTTACAACAAGCTCTGAAATATTATACATTCTCCAACTATTCTCTAGCCAAGGAATACATTGCCTCCTAATGTTTAAGTGTCATTCTGGTCCTACTAAAGTCCACCTCCTTCCCCTTCCCCTCCAATATTTCAACTTCTCAAAATGACATCGTTTTCTTCCCTCCAATAAAGAGATGAACTAACATGGAACTCCAGAAGCACATCCTATCATATATAGTAATCAAGAGGTAACATGCAAATTGACCATCACATCCTCAGACAAGATGGCCACCCCCATGTGGTCACAATATGGCTGCCAAAAGATGGCTGGCAGGGGAGGGCAGTTGGGGGCGATTGGGCCTGCAGAGGAGGACAGTTAGGGTGATCGGAGCATCAGGGGAGAGAAGTTGGGGGCTACCAGGCTGGCAGGGGAGAGCAGTTAGGGAAGAACAGGCTGGCAGGGGAGGGCAGTTATGGGTGACCAAACCATCAGGGGAGAGCAGTTGGGGGTGAACAGGCTGGCAGGGGAGGGCAGTTAGGGAAGAACAGGCTGGCAGGGGAGGGCAGTTATAGGCAACCAGACCATGAGGGGAAGGCAGTTGTGGGTAACCAGGCCAGCATAAGAGGGCAGTTAGAGGCTATTAGGCCAGCAGGGAGGGCAGTTGGGGGCAATCGGGCTGGCAGGGGAGCAGTTAGGTGTCAATCAAGCTGGCAGGGGAGTGGTTAAGGGGTGGTCAGGCTGGCAGGCAAAAGCAGTTGGGACCAATCAGGCAGGTGAGCAGTTGGGAGCCAATAGTCCTGGAATGTGAGATCCGGCCTAACCCAGCAGGTCCCAGATTGGAGAGGGTGCAGGCTGGGCTGAGGAACACACACCACCACCACCACCACCACCACCACCAGCACCACCACCACCACCACCACCACCACCACCACCACCACCCCCATGCATGAATTTTGTGTACCGAGACTCTAATAAATAACATAAAAGGCTTTAAAGAAAATTCACTTTAGAACTGAAGGCAGAAATTTAAAATGGAAGAAAATTTTAAAAAATTCATTTCTTTCATTAACATTTTCCTGATATAAATGTAATCAATGAACATATCTTGAGCTCAGAATCACTAGGGCCTGCATTTTGTAATTCTTCCACTCAATTAGCAAAACTGTTTTACTTGGGTAAGGGGGATTATTTCTAAAAGAATAACAAGTCTATCACAATATTCAGTACACACTTTTTGCAACACCTACCTTCTCACCACTTGAGTAGAAGAAATAACGCAATCGGACTATGTTACAGTGATCTAGCTTTCTCATGATTTGGAGCTCTCGGTTCTATAAAGGAAACACAAAAAATATTTTTTAAAAGATAACCACTATTCATCATATTGACTAATATTTCTGAAATAACAAACATTACAAGCAATAGGCTATAGATATTTTATCAAAAAGTATGGTCTATAGATCAGTGCTGACCTGTAAAGTATTTGTTACCAGTCCATGAACTATTTACTACTGCTCTGCAAATGAAATTAAAAGTGTTTAAAATCTTTTATAGCTATTTGACAGAATAATTTGTATTATTAACCTTATAATAAAAAGTGGAGTTTATATTCTTTATTTCTTAAAATTTCACTTTTGTAGTAATTCATTTGTATTGTATTTTACAAAAATATCAGTCCTCAATGAATTGAAAATTTAAAAAAAAAACTGGCACTTTATCACAATAAGCTTGAAAAGCACTAGTTTTTAATATATAAGAGATATCTGAAATGAGTTATACTGCTGTAATTTTTATAACGATAATAAAAATCAAACTTCACACCAAACAAATTTGGGTGTAAAGAAAACTCTTACAATCTTTATTATTTTCTAAGATACAGTGAAAAATCTGAGAATTAACCCCATTAGAAAAATTTATTTGCTAAGTTTTAGAGAGTTAAAATATGATAGACTACAAATTGTACCATACTGATAAATTTATAGACCACACAAGTAAATTTCCCTTTGGGGAGTTTCAAAGTTATGCTCATTCTTCATGGAAAGAAAACATGAAATAATATGACGACCTCCTAACACCATAAATTTTGCAGTATTAATCTGAAGAGTATGTATTAACAATATATTTGGGCTGTCAGAAATCAGTTAATAAAGACTAAATTACATAACAGAGAAAAAAAACACCAAAGCACCAGTTATGTAGACAGAACATATAAAATTTACAGTTAAAATAATGATTTAGAACAGAACATAAACATAAAATATATGCCTGGAAATCTAGAAGGGAAATGCTATTATGGTTAGAAAAAAAAGTTAAAAAAAAAAAAAAAAAGGAGTGGGAGATGACGAGCTGAATAATCAGAACTGTCCTAGAGCAGAGTGGGCTCCAGTTCTTAGAAGGAGACAGCAGAAAGAGAATGTTCCTCCCCTCTAGAGACTTCCAAACTACTTTGATTGTTCTCTCAAGGAAACAGGAAACTCAAGAGGACTCTTCTGTCCCTTTAAACTGACTGTGAGAGCTGGGTTTATGTGTACAGTGAGTGATATTTAAAGTTTTCATTCCTATCATTACCTCTTCTAAAACATTTATAGCTGAAGCAATAATCAAACTTAGTACAGTATAACCGCTTTAACAAATATAATGACTAAAGTCAGACTCTTTTGCCTGTTTCAGAGGATACAGGAAACATTACCAATTTCAAAACTGTGTCCATTTCCATTCCAAATGCAAGCTATTTCTGAAACTATATCTATACTTTGCCAATTCGCATCTAGGTACATAGTTTTGTGGGAGAACTGCCAGTAGGCTGAGGTTCACTCCTCTAATGATATATTGATACTAACATTGACTTTTTTTTTTTTAATATAGCCAACCAACTATGTTAAAATAAGCTATCTATTTTTCCACACTCATTAGCCAATGTCACAGAGAACTATTAAGTGTCCAGATAACGTAAGTTTTATAAAAATATATATAAGTGAAGCAACTACACGGACCTAAATATCCACCTCCCTTATTCTTCTTTCATATTCTACTAGGAGCCCAGTGTGTGAAATCGTGCAGCCCTGCCCATCCGTGCACCCCTCACCTTGCTCGCAGCCCTGCCCACTGGCCCCAGTCTTTGGTCGTTACGGGGTTAGGGCCACTGGGTTTTTATAATATAGATTCATTTAAAAAGGAGGCTTACATTTTCTCATTTTAAAATTCCCTAAAAGATCTAAAACATACAATTCATAGAGCAATATTTATAGGTATACTAATCAAGCCAATATTAGGCAAACAAGTACATGCCTGAAATGTATTTAAATATATAACTGCCAAGCCTAGCCACTTTTATAGAATTATTCTTTATTAGTTCATTAAGGACATACCAATTCTATAGAAAACACTTTATTCTACAAATACAGTGCACCTATTCTGTGCCAGGCATCATTATTCACAATATAAAGGATAATGAAGTGAACAAGACTAACAAAGTTCCTGCCCCCATCAAACTTACTACAGTATATGGAGGACAGAAAGAAATAAACAGTATATTTTCACTTAAAGAGGACAGAGAATGATAGAATAAAGGAAATCAGAGCAGACCTCAAAAATGAAGTAAAATCTGAACACAAATGTGAATGATATGAAAATGAGAACCATGTGAAGATAGAAGAGCATTGCACTACAGAAATAGGAAACTCCAAATGTAAATACCTAAAGGTGGGCTTGGCATATTTAAGAAAATAGCCTGAAGGGTAATATAGTATGCTAAGTAAAGGGAAAAGGGTAGGAGATAAGTTCAGAGAAGTAGGCAGGTGGGTGGGATATGTCCTATAAACTCATAAATCATGATAAGAAATTAAATTTAAATTTCACACTAAATGTAAAGATCAAGCCAATATTAGGCAAACAAGTACATGCCTGAAATGTATTTAAATATACAACTTTATTTTGACCAGGAAAATGTTATAATCTGATATATCTGTAATACTGAGACTGCATGAAGAAGCTGGGGCTAAAAATAGGCTGGGGGCCAACTGTTCTTTGGGGACATAAAGCAAGGGGACCCAATGATATAACTATTACCTAGGAAAGAAGTTAGAAAAAAAAAAAAAAAGTCATAGATATAAGGAGTAGTGTATCAATGAGTAAGTAGTCAATGAAGTAGAATGAAAAACAGAAGAACATGTTATCTTAGAAGCCAAGTTAAAAAAAAAAAAGAGTTTTCAGAAGAGGGTAGTAACCATTTACCATCTCAAAAGCTACTGAAAGATTAAGGTGAAGACAGAAAACAGATTTGGATATGGCAAATGCAAGATGCTGGTGATTTTTATAAGAGTGATTTTGGTAAAATGGTTGTGACAAAAGCCTGACTACAGTGATTTAAAGTGGACTGGAAGACAGGAGGAAAGGACTAACAAGTTAGAAAGTTCAAAAATAGGTGAGATTTCCAGCTATGGCTAAATGAAGATATTTCCGCCTAAATGCCTATAAAAAGGACAACATTATAAAAACAATTTCAGAGCTCTGGAAATCATCCAAATGCAACAATAAGTTGAAAAGCATTTATTCATGAAAAGCTGCTAGATATTGGAATTAGGACAGTGCGGGCCAGTAGCCTTCTTGCCAGGGAGTTTTACCACCCAACTCAAGACAGTTTGAGTAGCTGGTTTTTACCAGGGCAGGGTTAGCCATGAAAACCAGGAATTCTGCTCCTAGACAGGGCTATCATCACTTAAAACAAGAGAGCAAAAGCCTATTTCGAGTGGCAATGGCAGTAAAAATAGCAAATCTGTCAGGAAACGAAGTAAAAAAGTCCACAGCTCTGCTACCCTTGGGGATGCAGGCTCAGCTGGGTAAAATGAGAGACTGGCAGAACACTGAGAAATTTAACAGGGAGACCCTGGAAGTAAGAGAGACATAAAGGAGCTAAATAAGATCTCCACATATCCCAGACTCAGAAGCTGTACACACAAAGGCAGGGGAGACCTACGAGGGCCTTGTGGAAAGCTGAGGCCGAACTACTGGAATTTTGAATGTACTTTGCAATGCATGTATTGTACAAGATCATCAAAATATGGTGGAAACTTTCTGAACTCAAGATGTTTGAACACAATCTCTAACCAATACCCAGCTGACCACTAAGCTATGCAGACAAAGAGTCAACCCCTAAGAAGGCTAAAAAGTAAAAATTATAATAAAAAATTTAACACAGAATTCAGGGCCTTTGATCTACTATAGATTATATACAGGTTAAGTCACAAAAATAAAGAAAAATCCCCGAACAGCAATGTTCAGGATGATTTTTAAAAATCAGAACCCAGAATTGCTACAATATATTATTTAAAATGTCCAATTGTCCAAAAAAAAAAAAATTTTTTTTTAAATGGTGGAACGTGCAAACAATAGGAAAAGACCTATAATCAGGTTGTTTTGTTTCTTTAAAGTAGTCAGTAGAAACTGACTCTGGGTAGACACAACTGTTGGACTTGGCAGACAGGAGTCCAAAGCAGACATTAAGTTCAAAGAACACAAAAATTGTAACGCTTCTGAAGAAAAAATAGGAGGTAAGCTTCTTGACAATGATTTTGGCAATGATTCTTAGATTTGATATCAAAAGCAAAGGTGCCAAAAGCAAAAAGTAAAGCGAGATTCCATCAAATAAAAAAGCTTTTGCATATCAAAGAAAGTATCAACAAAATGAAAAGGCAACCTATTAAATGGGAGAAAATATTTGCAAATAATATCTGATAATGGGTTAATATGCAAAAATATATAAAGAATTTGTATAACTTAAATAACAAAAAACCCAAGCCCAAACCCACAAACAAGCCATTAAAAATGGGCAAAGGACCCGAATAGACACTTTTCCAAAGAACACTGAACCTAAAATGGTACACTAAAAAAGATTTGTTAAACTAAAAAGAAGGCAATAAATGAGAACAGGGGAACAAAAACAAGGGGGGGGGGGGGGAAGAGGAAGAGGAGGAGGAGGAGGAGGAAGAGGAAGAGGGAGAGGGAGAGTGAGAGTGAGAGTGAGAGAGAGGGGGAGGGGGAGTGTGAAGGGGAGAGGGAGAGAGAATATGAATGAAAACAAGGAGGAATATGGCACAGGTAATACCAACCATTTAAAAAACTAAACAAAATGTGATTAACTAAGCATACAAAGACAGAAATTGTTAGGCTGGATAAGAAAGCAAGCTCCAACTATATTCTCTCTAGAGTAGACATAATTTAGGTTCAAAGACACAATTGCTTAGAAGTATAAAGGTGAGAAAAGATGACACACAAAGAGTAACCAAGAGATGTGGAAGAGCAATGTTATTAGCAGACAAAGTAATTTAAAGAGACATAACACCATTTTCTTAGAGGATAAAGCCTAATCACTTCATAACCTAAACATTCCTTATCAAATTAATCTTATCTTCCATTCATGATCAATGTGATTATAACTAGATTCCACTTCTTAATCTTTCTGAATATATTATTTCATTCCCAATTCTAAGCCACAGCTTACACTAGGGGTGTCGAACTCAATCAGAGAAGGGGCCAAAATCTAAAATCCAGCCTAAATCGCGGGCCGAATGGTTTACTGAACAGTCATAAACTGTCATTGTGATGGAAACGCAGTGGAGTGCAGTGATGACAGCGAGGTGCGGGCCACATTGCAAGGCCTGGTGGGACGGATTTGGCCCGCGGGCCTTGTGTTTGACACAAGTGGCTTACACTATAACTGCAATGTCCCCATGCTCCCTCTGTGTCAGTCAGACATCCCCTGAGGACTCCCAGATTGCTAGAGGGTGCAGGCTGGGCTGAGGAATGCACAGTTTCTGTCTTGGAAAAAAAAAATTGCCTTTATAAATAGGTTGTTTACTACAGTGGATTTCAATTTTTTAAACCATGGTCCTATAGTAAAAGAATACATTTTACATTGCAGGCCAGTGCATGGAAAAATAAAACAAGTTTTAGAAAAGATAAAGTACATGTAAACTAGATTCTTACTAACCATTGTGATCTAAAAAAAAAAACGACTACTCAAGATGTCATAACTATCACATCAGTACAAGAAAACCTGAGAGGCACATTTAACAACAACAACAAAAATTATCCTTTAGTTATAACTCATAACCATTAACATATAACATGTATCTCCCTCTAAACCAAATATGGAGACTGTTGTTCATTCTTACATCATTTGACACCCACACTTATAGAAAAAAGGGAAAGGGGAAAAAATTCCTTCAAGATGCTAAAAGCCTGGAGAAGGGATTCCCAAAAGGGTACTTTATGTACCCTATGTAAAGTTCAATAAAGGAAACGTGAACTTTTAGGTAAAGTAACAACCAGCAAGCTTAATACTGTGGGTGTAGGTTAGGCAGCACATGGCTACCATTTTTTTCTTTTTTTGTCAAATTTCACTCTGTCAAGAGATCTTTCCCCCCTATAAAAAGTTCCATTTTCATAAAATCTAGCAAAATATAATCCACTTCACAACTTTTGCTTCAAGGACTATTTTCCCAAAATACATTTTCTTTAAAAAAGTGAAACTTATCAAAATTCCACCATCTATCCTTAGTAATCACACAAGAATTGAAAGTATTTAATTTATGTCTAACTATTTGATTCCATCGTAAATTCAGATACCACCTAAAACCCTACAATTGGATAGAATATCACCTCAAAATAACTCCATTTGTACAAAAAAAATAATTTCAAGCCAACTATGGGTCAGAACCACAGTTCTAAGTACACAAAGTTCCTTAAAAGTTTATAGTTTTAATATGTAAGCAAACCCAATAGTTACAATACAATGTGAAAAGCTTATCTCACTCAAAAAGTGCTATATATACTAGAGGCCTGGTGCATAAAATTCATGCACTTAGGGATAGGAGGTGTCCCTCAGCCTGGCCTGTGCCCTCTCACAGTCTGGGACCCCTTGGAGGATTAGGCCCAATTCTCATAGTGGTCGGGTCTAAGCCGGCAGTCAGACATCCCTCACATAGTCTGGGGTTCTTGCAGTCTGGGACCCCTCACTCCTTACCAACCGCCTGCAGCAGAGGCAGGAGAGGCTCCCACCACCATCGTTGTGCTCCCCAGCCATGAGCCTGGCTTCTGGCTGATTGGCACTCTCCCTATGGGAGCACACTAACCACCAGGGAAAGCTCCTGCTTTGAGCGTCTGCCACATGGGGATCAGTGTGCATCATGGCAACCACTCATTCCGCCATTTGATCCATTTGCATATATTAGGGTTTTATTATATATGATGATGAGGACAAGTTGTAAAAAAAAAATTTTTTCTTAAGGATCAGGTAAAAAGTCTTAGAGTGCTAAAAAGCCATAGAAGTCACTGATGTATTCGCTGGTTATTGTAAGCAAGAGATTTGTTTTGGATATTAAAAAAAGAAATTACTAAAAGAAGAGAAAAGGGAACCAGTGAAATTGAAAGGAAGAGAATGGCTTTGAGGGGCAGAAAAACAGTTATTTGATCACCTACTGCTATTGGTTTGATAACTGCAAGGAGGGGAGTAATAACTATCAAGCTTCTGACTCGTGATTATTAACATATGTAGAGCTACTGGCTTAGGAAATTATTTTGGAATCAGGAAGGGTTGAATTCCATTTGGGACACATTCATTTTGAAATGACTGAGAGACAAGAAGTAAAAAGGTCTAGAATGCAATCTGATAAATCTTATTTGCTAGCAAAAGGTCTGAAAAGTTCTTGAAGCCACAGGAGTTGGTAAAATAAGTCTGTAAAATAAGAAGTGGCCAGATGCTCCAACAACTAAAAAATCTATATAAAAGACTCAAAGAAGAAACTTCTGGTAGTATAACCTAGACATATTTTTTATGAGGGTACCAAGAAAACTCAATAAAAATAATCTTTTCAATAAATATAGCTTGCAAAAGCCCCTGTCAGACAGGGGCTTTCTATCAGACATACAAATTAATTCTAAAGTGATCATAGACCTAAATGTAAGAGCTTTAAAGGATAAAACTCTTAAAAAGAAATAATTAATCTCTGTACCCTTCGAGAAAGATTTTTAGGTATAACACCAAAAGCACAAACAACAAAAGAAAAAATAAACTAGGCTTCATCAAAACTAAAAACATTTGTGCTTCAAAGGGCACTATCGACAAAAAGGAAAGATAAACCATAGACTGGAGAAAACATATTCGATAATATAAGATATATCTAATAGGGATCTGTATCCAAATTTAAAAAAGTCTATTCAACAATTAAAAGACAAATCAATTTCAAAATAAAAAAAAGGAAGAACTTATGGTCTTCAATTCAGCCTGTAAGGAGGTTGGATCCAAGTCATCCCTGGAATCTTCACATCAAGCAAAGAGCTGAACAAACTGGAAACCAACAATTCTTCTTAAATCCAGCAGGGAAGTGAAGTCACAGGGCAAACCACTGTCCTAACAATAAGAAACAGACTGGCAGATATGCCAAATCACAGCTTATTGAAACAAAAGTCCAAGAGTTTTTGTCTATGAACCCAATACCAGTACAGGAAAGCTTGAATGGTAACTGATGGAGAGGCAGTGTGAACAAGTTCAAGAGTTAAGAACTCCAGAGGGGAACCACACTTTTCTCAGTTTTACCTCGAAGAGCTCTACTAGATTTTCACAGTGAAGATCTCAGAAAAATCTGCTAGAAGATGGCTGAGGAAAAAAGGAACCATTTTAGGTGCTTTCTGTTCTCCGTAACACCTAAAAGGAAAACAATTCTACCAGAACTAACTGAACCAAGGAAAAGGGAATACCCAATTCTAGGATTCTCTAGACTTCCAAATAGAGGGAGGAAAAGACCCAAATCCAATCTCATCTAGTTTTCAATGTGGAAGTAGGTGAACTACAGACACCTTTAGCTGTGCACAGAGGCTTTTGTCTATGAATCGCCTGGTCCTTTGAAATCTAAACTTACCCAACAAACTGTAGCTGAGTCAGTGAGACCCAGAACATCCAAAAGAAGGCCAAAGGCCCCACAGCAGCTTGCTTCACAACTGCTTCACAACTGGGCCTCATCTCAGCACCTCCAAAACCCAAATGAGGAATCTGAAGATCTCTCTGTAGCTCCTGCTGTGTGGCCTCAGGCAGAGGCTAAATTAGCACCTCCTTGGATATTAAGAGCCAGTGTACCCAGGGGTCAAAGTAAAACCATCCAGATTACAACTCCTCAGATCCATAAGGGACAAAGGGACACACGCAGGGGACAGACTCAGTGAACACCAAAGCCCCACTGAAGCAAGTCTTATCTCATAAGGGTGTCTCCAGCATAGAAGTTCCCCCATCATAGACACAGCTGATCTTCACAGCCCATTGGCCTGGAGGTCAATTCCTCCCAATGATACTAACAACAATCAAGGCTTAACTACAACAAGACTGTGCACACAGCCCACAAAGGGGTGCACCAAGAGTGTGCACCTAAGGTAACTGGGGAAGTTGAGCCTATAGGACACCTAGCTCACAAAGTCATTATATCAACTCAGGGAAGCAGCCAAAACACGGAGACAAAGAAACAGGTGACAAAGAAAGAAATTGAGGAAAACAAACAACTGGATATAGAGTTCAAAACCACGGTTACAAAGTTTTTCAAGAATTTTCTAGAAAAGTCTGATAAATTTAGCGAGACCCTTGAGGATATGAAAAAGGACCAACTAGGAATTAAACGTACAGTGAATGAAATAAAAATAATAATATAAAGAGATCCAACAGCAAACTAGAGGATTGCAAGAATCAAGTCAAGGATTTGAAATACAAAGAAGCAAAAAACACCAAACCGGAAACCAAAAAGAAAAAAGAATCCAAAATTATGAAGACAGGGTAAGGAACCTCTGGGACAACTTCAGAATAATGGGGGTGCTAGAAGAACAGAGAGAGCAAGATACTGAAAACCTATTTGAAGAAATAATGACAGAAAACTTCCCCCACCAGGTGAAAGAAATAGACTTACAAGTCCAGGAAGTGCACAGAATCCCAAACAAAAGGAATCCAAAGAGGATCACACCAAGACACATCATAATTAAAATGCCAAGGGCAAAAGACAAAGAGGGGATATTAAAAGTAGCAAGAGAAAAAGTTATTTACCTACAAGGGAGCACTCATATAATTCTCAGCTGATTTATTAACAGAAACTATGCAGGCCAGAAGGGAGTGGCAAAAAATATTCAAAGTGATGAATAGCAAAAACCTACAACCAAGATTACTCTACCCAGCAAAGTTATCATTCAGAATTGAAGGGCAGCAGATAAAGAGCTTCAAATAAAAGAAAAAGCTAAGTTCATCACCACCAAACAAGTATTATATGAAATGCTGAAAGGTATTCTTTAAGAAGAGAAAGAAGAAAATAGTAAAGATAAAAATTATGAACAGCAAATACATATGTATCAACAAGTGAATCCAAAAATCAAGTAAATAAAAAAATCTGATGAACAGAATAATCTGGTGAATATAATAGAATCAGGGGCATAGAAAGAGGGTGGATTGACAATCCGGGGGGGGAGGGGAGTGCTGTGGGGGGTGTGGGAAGAGACTGGTCAAAAATCATACACCTATGGATGAGGACAGTGGGGGTGGGATAAAGGCAGAGGGTGGGGTGGGAACTGGGTGGAGGGGAGCTATAAGGGGAAAAAGAGGAACAACTGTAATGATTTGACCAACAATGACTTAATAAAAATTTAAAAAATTAATCCCAAATGAATCATAGGCCTAAATGTAAAAGGCAAAACTATAAGACAGCTAGAAAAAAACAATAGAAAATCAAAGTGTTCTTGGGTTTGGCAATGACTTTTCAGATGCAACACCAAAAAGCACAACCTATAAAAGAAAAATGGATAAGTAGAAATTTTCATTAGCAGTTAAAACTTCTGCTCTAAGACACAATGAAAAGACAAGTCACAGAATGGGAGAAAAATATGAAACATATATCTGATAAAGTACCATTATCCAAAATATACACAGAATCTTAAAACTCATCAGTAAGAAAACAACCATTAAAAATGGTCAAAAGGCTAGTAAAGATATCTACCCAAATCAGGTATACAGATGACAAATAAACATATAAAAAGGTGCTCAAAATCATCTATCATCAGAAAATTACAAATTAAGACAATGAAATACTACTACACTCCTTTTAGAATGGCTGAACTCCATAATGCTAACAATACCAAAGGCTGATGAGCATGAGGTTAATTTATAGCGTTTAGAGGCTTCTATATATAATATGTCATCTGCAAATAGTGACAATTTTAACCCTTTACAATCTGGATGCCTTTTATTACTTTTTCTTTCCTAATTGCCTTGGCTGCCTTATATTAAATTTTATTTCTGTTTCTCTCAAGCCATTCAAGCCACTGAGAGCCAGAAAAGAGATTATTCAGAACCACAAATACCAGTGGTTCTATATTAAAAGTAGAGCTAGAGCACATGCCCGTGTTGCAGGCTCCATTCCTAGTATGGGGTGTGCAGAAGGCAGCCCATCAATGATTCTCTCTCATCACTGATGTTTCTTTTCTACTCTGGAATGAAAAAGGCAATTATATGTAATTCTAAGAGCAAAATGAACAGAACCCTTCCACACCAACCTCTGTACAAGTTTAATTTTTTTTTTTATCATTATACAAAAGTACTTGGGAAAATAACATAAAATAGTCTGAATCCTCAAGAAGGTTGGTATGGCAATTATGAAAATATACTTCGCCGGGTCGGGTGCAGCCAGGCCCGGAGCAGCAGCAGCCAGGTCCAGAGCAACTAGGTCGGGAGCAGCGGTGACCAGACCCGGAGCAGCTGGTTGTGGAACGAACCAGAGCAACAGAGGCCAGGCCCGGAGCAGCCAGGCCCGGAACAGCTCGCTCCTCGCCTGCCCCTGCCCCACGGCTGCCTCTCAGACATGGCTGGAAACTTTTGTGGGAACTTGAGGGTCTGCTGAATCAAGTGATGAAGGCTTAGATCTGGATGTGTTGAGTTAGTATAGGGCTGGGGTGTTGATCTGTGTTGATCTGTGAGTGCCTTGGGTGGGGCCTGGATGAGGCTGGTTGACCTATTTGGAAATGTCTTTTGTGTGAAATGTATCATTGGGCATATGGTGGTATTATTGATATGAGAAAATGCTAAGTAACTGATTTACTATCTGAAAAGGGATTTACTATCGGGGAAAGGGAGGGAGGAAGAGACTGAACATAAACTGCACCTATGGATGAGGACAATGGGGGATGGGGAGGGGGCGGAGGGTGGGGTGGGAACCTGGTGGAGGGGGGAAGAAATGAGGAACCTTTGTAACAATATGAACAATAAAGATTGATTAAAAAAATAAAAAATAAAATAAAATAAAAAAAGAAAATATACTTCGCAGATCTCTCACTACAAGGAACATCATTGATCAATGGTGCCGGCTGTGAACTCTCAAAGCTATTCTGTCATTGGGGGCAAGCCAAGATTCCCATGGGCTGTTCCTAGTCAAGGACTGAGCATGACAGACATACTTAATGGCATCCTTTCTCAGGAGACTCTAGATTCCTTTGACAGTTAAACGTTGGCTTGAGAATTCCCCTTTGGTTTTGCTGTTGCTTTCTGAGAACCTCACTGTAGTGTAAGGCTTTTACTATCCAACCTGCCTTTGTCCTTCTCTTCTGCCTCTGCTTGATAACTACAAGTTTTCATGATCCAGACAAAGCTCCATATAGCATGTCTAAAGATTAATATTTTTTAAGTTGTCTGCCAGTTTTATTAGGAAATAGATTTTCCATAAATGACTTAAAATAGCTATACAAGAAAAAATAATTAGGTGCTTAAAAATAGGGTTACTATATTTAAGAGAAATAAAACAGGAAAAAAAAATCTGAAGTGAATAGCAGTTTTGTAGTAATTCAGATGCCTAAAAATAAACATAAAAACTTAGTTATATAAGAAGTTTTGAAATGTAGAAAATGTTCTCATATACATTGCTTCATTTGACACATACAACAATGGACAAAAAGGGGAGCAGAATAATACTTATTGAGTTATTTTATGTACCATAAACATCTGGAGCAATGCTATAGCTATAGCATCTCCCTTTTACAGATGATGAAACTGAGGCTTATAAAGTTACTAGAAATGCTCAAGCATGCAAAACTAATAACACTGGACAAAGATCTTCTTTCTCGTATGCTGTCTCCAGAATACCACTAAAAAATTAATCCTATCCCTTAGGATCCAAATCAGATGTTACCTCGTCTCACTCTTCAAATGTTATATATTAAAAGTTGAGCTAGAGCACACGCCCGTGTTGCAGGCTCCATTCCTAGTACAGGGTGTGCAGAAGGCAGCCCATCAATGATTCTCTCTCATCACTGATGTTTCTATCTCTCTCTCTCTCGCTCTCCCTCTCCCTTCCTCTCTGAAATCAATAAAAATATATTATTTTTTTAAAGTAGAGCTCTATTCAGTCTCCATTCACAACACATTAGTGACACTTCGCATCTCCACCCCCCACATCCCAACCACACAAGTGAAACCAAGCAGGAAACCTGAAACCTATGACTTAATTCAAAGGAGAAGTGAAATTAATAGTTAATGAATCACTAATTAATTAAAAATGCAACTTACTGATCTTCACATTGGAAAAGCCAGCCTCAGCAACCATCAGTGGTTTTGGGGATTGATTAACCTTCTCCCTGCTCTAATATCAAAAGTCTCCTACATAAGGAACCTAACTGGACATCAACCCTACAACACCATAATACATTTTCTGTCACAAGCACTTCCATAATATGGAAGACTGGCTAAGTGACGAAGTTTAATTTTACTTTAAGTAATCTGCCACAGTATGAAGACTCACTGCAGGTGGGGGGATGGGAGAGCATTCAAATTGTAAGTAAAACATTAATGATATTAAGCTTGTCACAGAAATTCCTTCAAAAAATACACACACCTCAGCGTCTTAAATATAAAGCTTACATTACTTCTGATGTAGGGATAATTACTCTTGGCTTTCATCTCTTACCATTCTCTCTCTTCTTATTTTTTTACCAAAACAAACTGCCTCTCATTGACACTAGCAGGTTCACCAGGTTAGCTTATGTAATTGAGCAAGGAGAACACTCCATTCCAAACTTTTTCTAGAAATATATATTATTTAATGAAATCCTAGCCAGCAGGTATGTAAATCAAAGATGTAAACCTACAAAATTTTAAGAGGTAAAAAAATTCCTACTATTTTGTGATAATCAAGAGAAATAAATTGATCACTATAGTAAAATAACTTCTTTTTAAATAGTTAACCTTTAGCAAGGAGAACAAAGAATACTTTTAATTCCACAAAGGAAAGATGATACAGTGGAAAGAACAGAGCTTCAAGTAAGGCAGCTTGCCACTTTTTAGCACGTAGGAGAGAAAAAACACACAAAAAAATTAAGAATAGCAACTATACAATAGCAACAAAAGCAATAAAATTCTTAGAAATAAAGTTAACAAAAAAATGTCAAAAGCTTGTGTAAATAAAACTCCTGAGTCACAAAAATTAACTTGAACAAATGGAAAAGACAACTTCTATTCCTGTATAATTGAATATCACAAATAGATTAGTTGTTACTAATTTATAAAATTAATGAAATTCCAATTTAAAATATCAACACCTTTGTTATGGAATTAGCCAAAATGATACCCAAGTTCATACAGAAAAATAAACATTCAAGAATAGTTAGAAAAACACGAAAAAGAAAAGTTTCATGGGTGAGTTAGCCCTACCAAAGAAACAAACAAACAAAAACATTTAAAGCACGGTAATTAAAACGGTGTGGTACTGACATAACAATATGCAAATAACATACTGGAACAGAATGAGAAGTCCAGAAATAGACCAAGCATGTGGAAATTTAGCATATATTAACAATGGCATCTTAAATCAGTGCAACAAAGATAGAACTTTTAATAAATTGTACTAAGACAACTGGTTAATGATATGGAAAGAATAAAAATTAGATTAATCACTCACACCATAAACAGGAACAAACCCCATACAAAGGAATAAACTTCAAATGAATCAGAGATCTAAATATAAAAAGGGAAATCTTACCAAGTACTAGGAGAAAATAAGGGTGAACGCTTTACCTGAGGAAAAGGCTTTTTTTCTATAAGGAAAGGCTTTATAGTGAAAAGGCTTTCTAACCATAACTTAAAATCTGGATATAAGAAAACAGTTAAGTCTGACTACATGGAAGGGGTAACTTTTACATGGCAAAATATAGACTATATAAAATAAAAATACTACTCATATCACAGATAAAGACTAAATTCATAATAAAGTCTTCAGAGTTAAGACAAGAATACCAAATATCTATTTTAAAAATGGGCCAACTAAAAAGACAATTCACACACAAATAATAAAATGGACAGTGAACAGATGAAAAGATGGTAAAATACATCCACAATAAGACTATAAATTAAACTACCATCTACTAGACTGGCAAATATTGAAAAGTAAAACAATGCATGTTGTCAAAGCTGTGGGGAAATAGGGACTCATATTCCTGGAGTGAATACAAATTGGTATAACCCTTATGGAGAAGAATTTAGCAATATCAAACAAAGCTGCATATGTGTTTATGTTTTGATTGATCAGTCCTTCTTTCTCTTAATCTACACTGAAGATATACATCTAATTTAAAAAGGACGTATAAAAGGTTTTCCTAACAGCACTCTTAGAGATTTACAAAATACTAAAAAGAAATTAAATATCCACAATGAAAGAATGGTCGAATCAATGCTGTAATGCTATCCTATATAACAAAGAATATGTAAATTAACTCTCATGTCCTCACAAGATGGCTGCCTAAAAGACAGAGCTTTTGACACTGACTGGCATAGAAACCAACCAATCAGAACCAAATCTGAGTGAACTGTGAGGAACCAATTGACTGCCTACGAGGCAGAGTTTTTGACGCTGACTGGCATAGAAACCGACCAATCAGAACCTAATCTGGGTGAACTGCAAAGGCAGAAGCTACAGTGGGGCTTAGGAGGGGTTTTAAGGGCAACAGCTGTTTGATGTAAGGTGTAAGAAAGTGGTTCAAATTTTTAATGACCATTTTGACAGTATAGTGCATATGGCTGGCTATCAGTCCAAATATAAAGAATTATGTATTTTTGTCTACCAAGAGCATCTCCTCCTGCTGAAAAAGCCCCTCCCCCCATTTAAGCAATCATATCCTATATAATCTCTTTATACTAATAAAAGGGTAATATGCTAATTAGACCAGGTAAACCAGCCATTTTCTGGACGCCTGACTTCCTTCTGGACAAAGCCATGGTGGTGGGGGCCAAGGCAGAGGCAGTTAGGGGCAATCAGGCTGGCAGGGGAGGGCAGTTAGGGACCATCAGGCAGGCTGAGACAGTTAGAGGTGATCAGGCCAACAGGGAAGAGAAGTGAGGGGCGAAATCAGGCTAGCAGGGGAAGGCTGCTAGGGGCAAGATCAGGCTGGCAGGGGAGGGCGGTTAGGGGGATCAGGCAGGCAGAGGGGTTAGGGGCAATTAGGAAGAGGCAGTTAGGGGTGATCAGGCAGGCAGGTGAGCAGTTAGGAGCCAGCAATCCCAGATTGCAAGAGGGATGTCTGATTGGAGAAGGTGCAGGCTGGGCTGAGGGGGACCCCCTCCCCTTTTTATAGCTGCACTGGGCCACTAGTGCAGCTATAAAAAGGATATGCAATGATTCACAGGAACTATAACTAAGAGAAAAAGCAAAGTACAAAAGAATATCTCTAATATATTCTCTACCTTTCATGTAGGAAAGAAACAAAGAAAATTATTCTTAACTGCTCATTTGTGCAAAAGAAACCCAGAAGAAAAAAAAAATGAGATTGGCCATTTACAGGAGTGAGCACAAACAAGACAGAGGGAATACGAGGGAAAAACACTTGTATATTTCTGACTTTTGGAACCAGGTTAGTGTTTCAAAGATTTTTTTTTTTAAATAATAAAAAAGAATGGAGATAAAGTTCTAAGAATGGATAGATACATACAGAAACAGATGAACCAAATTATATTTCAAATGAATAATATAACTATTCTAGCAGGAAAAAAAATTTACATTAAAAAAATAAAAATAAATTTAAAAAACAAGACTGAACCAATTCAAATGTCTCTGAACAGAATATATGGGTTTGATACAGCAATGTTAAAATGTAATAAAGCACTCTGGAGTCAGACTGCTTGGATTTAAATACTTGTCCATTTATCCAGGTGTTAAGTGTGATCCTGGACAAGTTACTTTATCATGTCTTTGTGCACAGTTTGCCTAATCCAAATAATAACCAATCTCATAATACTAATGTTATGTCTCAAATAAAATCACACATGTAAAAACATTAGATCATGATGCATATGAGAAGTACTTGGTATTTGCTATCATCAACTACTAATCCAAAGAAATCATTGCATATGTGGGTATTCAAGAGACACAGATACTAAAAATGGAGTCCTTGTCATGAAAAAAATTTGGAAATTTTCAAGTGTTCAAAGAATTTAGAATAACAAAATCCATATGGCTGGCTGGAATCATCTGGGAAATTTCATAAAGAAAGAAACTGACATATGTCTTAGACTTAGATAGCAGAAGAATGGGAGTGAAATAGGAAAATAATGGAAATCTGAATAAAAGCAGAGAGGTCATAAAGACCAATATAGGTCAAGAGCCATGACACAGAAAGGTTGGAAAGCTGAGTATCTGAAGATTAGGCAAGACTATGGATGCTCCTGAATGTATAATTGAATGGGGCAGGTTTTATTTTCTATGAGGAACCATAGAAGATTTGTATGTAAGAGAAACAACATGTCCAAACTGAACTGTGGGATTATTTTAGTGTTGGTAGTATATAG
This sequence comes from Pipistrellus kuhlii, assembly GCF_014108245.1. Taxonomy (NCBI): domain Eukaryota; kingdom Metazoa; phylum Chordata; class Mammalia; order Chiroptera; family Vespertilionidae; genus Pipistrellus; species Pipistrellus kuhlii. Next base: position 53,266,215 of record NW_023425515.1, on the reverse strand, counting down.
AAGGGATTAGAAGGAAGAAGATCAGAGGTAGAGTCTTATGAGTGGTTAAGGCAAACAATTAAGGGCCTGACTAGAATGGAAATGAGGAAAGGAAAGAAGGGATCAATCAACTTTGATAATGATTGCATATGAAGTATGAGAGAATAAGTTTTAGAGAAAAGAAGACTCTGAATGACAAGATAAATGATAATGCCATTAGAAGGAAAAAGGAATTCAAATCAACAGAAATAATTTCTACTGGGTCTTAAAAGTTAAGTCAGGGTTGTATAAGAAGCCTTGCCAATTTGAGATAACATCGCAAAACTGAGATACAGTGGTGCCTCACACAACGAACTTAATTCGTTCCAGGAGCAAGCTTGTTATGCGAAAAGTTCTGTACCAAGAACCAATGGGCATTTGGCAACATGGGAGTAGTGATTGGGAGAACTGATGGCAAAAACTGTATATTTGTTTCCTAAGAAATTAAAACCACCTTAGAATGAATGTTCAAGACATTCTAAAGCATATAGACACTATCATGTGTGCTATTTCAGAGCAGTAATCTCCTCACTTTTTTTATATCCCTTAATGTTCCTAGCACACCGGGGACACACACACACACACACACACACACACACACACACACTCAGTAAAATGTTGCTGAGGTGGGAGGAATAGAGAAAGGTATAAAACTGCATGTCTTACTAATGACATAACCTTGACTATAGGCCCAGGTCTCCTGACTCTCCACTACACCATAACATAGAGATGACTTCCAAACATCCATGCATAGGATCCCTAAAGCAGTGGTCGGCAAACTCATTGGTCAACAGAGCGGCAAACTGACCACTGCCCTAAAGAAATGGTGTAAAAAATGACAATAAAATGAACTGTAGGGATTGCCAGTTTCTAGGGACAGATGGAAGGGAGACATAAGAAAACAGTAAAGAAAGATCAAAGTTATTGCGGAATGTGTGTGTATGGGAGATGACAAGAATGTGTGTGTATGGGAGATGGCAGAGTTGAATAATGGATTCAAAGGAAGCATAGTAAAAAATATCAAATGATCCTCTGCTACAGGCAATGTTTCTCTGGTCTCCTATTCCTGTGAGACCCAAGGCAGGAGAGGTAACTTTTTAAAAGTAGACAGTAAGATGTTTTAATATACCTTTCACAGCATTTTAAATGCATGCATCACTCATAGCAATAGTTCAAAAATAATAATCAATCTTCAGTAAATTTTATTTCTACACAATATATAGCAGAAAATAAAATCACTAGTAAATAGTTGAGCTGAACAAAAATATGCACAATAAATGAAATGTGAAGCAAAAAGAAACAACTTAAAATACACTGATAGCAAAATACATAAAATACTGAAGGTCTTACCTTAAATCTCTTGTCTTGCAATACTTTCTTGATGGCAACCAATTCTCCTGAATCACAAAGTTTGGCTTGATATACCACACCAAATGACCCGTTTCCAATCACTTTAGTGTCTGTATAGCTGACTTCTTGTGGCCTGTCTGGACCCTGCCCAGGAGTTGCCACTACTGTGGTCACTTTACTGCCATCCTTGTCTCCTAAAAGAAAAAAAGGTAGACAAATGAAAAATGTAAAGAATTAGAGAAAATTGCCAAAGTATACAAATTAAACTATATTTTTTGCCACAAACTATTTTCAAATGTTTATCTTAGTTTATCATAAGTAGTTACTTCAACTATTTGTTTCAATTTAATATTTCTTTCCCACCATTTATTCAGTAATTCTATAGATCAGGCACACCATGCTTTATACATGTGACTCTCTATTTAATGGAAACAACACCATGAAAATAATAGTACTATTCCCATATTAAACATAATGGGGGAAAAGGTGAACTCATTAAGGTTTGATCCCTATCTATACAATTCTAAAACCCCTAGTTACTTCCTCAAGGCTTCCTTATTGTACTTGAAAATAAAATATATGAAGCTGCAAATGTCTAAATATGCTCAGTATTCACATCACTCTGCCTGTAGGAAGGTAAGGGTTTTATTTTGCTTCTTCATGTCTTATTTCTTTTTTAAGAAAACAGTGGAATGCTTCTCAGAGGAAGGTCAGATGGAGGAAAGTAATAGGAAACAAATGTTAATTTAGGAGTAGGAAATGCAAAACCTATTCTGAACTTAAGTCTCATTCTTTAAGTATCTGCCCCGTCATGCCCTCTCCTTACCTTTTATCCTTCCTTCCCCCTGACCCCGACCCAGGAACAATCCAAAGACTCTGCAATTCAAGCTCAAGAGCCACTTCCTACTTGGGCATAGTTCACAATAACCTTTTCCTCTGAATTCTTAATCTACTCTAAACCATCCTAGCTAACTAGCACCTGATTTTAGAGCTCTACATTATTCTGTTATTGATTTCAGAATACATACAGATTCTTGTGACTACAATCATTTGAAGTAGCAATTATGATTTCTGCTACTTCTCTCTTCCCTGACAAATCTAAAACCAATTCTCAGTACAATATAAGTCCATAGCCTCAATGACTAAACTACACATTTTCCTTTTTGTCCTCTACTACTTTAATTATCAATTTTATTTTTAAGATGCTAACCTAATAAAAGAAAATATAATGTAATATTTAACTCTAGAAAGCAAGTCAAGATTATGAAGTATTCATTTGTACATTATATATAAAAAGATAAAAAACTAGATTATAAAATATAATCTAGTTTTCTAATAGCTTGAGTGTTTTCTCCTACCAAATGTAAAAATGCAAGATAAATGAATATACAAATATTAGTGTTATATTATAACCAATATTTATAGTCATTTAAGTTCACAGAGGTACTAATATACACAAAAGTCAATAATACAGCCTCTATTATATTAAAACCAGCTAACTTTTTAAATTTTTTTATTGTTTTCAGAGAGAGGAAGGGAGGGGAGAGTTAGAAACACCAGTGATGAGAGAGAATCATTGGCTGCCTCCTGAACTCTCCCTCCCCTTCACTGGGGATGGAGCCTGCAACCCAGGCATAACCCCTGAGCTCCTGATTCCCGGGTCACACAATCTGAACCACCAAGCCACACAAGCCAGGCTATGGCCAGTTATCTTAAACATGTCTTTAGTTCCAAGGTGAACCACAACAATAGGCATGATTTAGTTAGCACAAGTGCAATACCACTTTTCTAGAAAGAATAACTTAAATCTTGTCTACATCATCATTTTTATTTACAACAGTATCATATATGTTTTAAATGTATATAAACCTGAACACAAGCCAACACATATATAACAGTTCTCAAGGTTTTCAAATGCTCCCTTCACATCTCACTTTCAAGTAAAAGAAATCTTAAATACACTGGCTAAAAAACTAGTTTAGCCTCAAGGACATGTACATTGGTTGCAGTCTTGATCCCTGGCCCTGGTCGGGTGTGTGCAGGAAGCAACCAATTGATGTGTCTCTCTCACATCAATGTTTCCATCTCTCTGTTTCTCCCTCTCCCATCCACTCTAAAAATCAATGGAAAATTATCCTCAGGTGAGGATAAAAAACAAACAATTTAATTTAAGCTGAGTTCTAAGTTATCAGGCTCCATTGCCCCAAAATACGCTATTACTTTTGTTTCTGACCACGTTAACTGTAACTCAATTTTTCAGGTTGACTATAAACTTACCTAATAAAGGGGAATATGCTAATTGACCATCAGTCCATCACAAAGATGGCTGCACCCACAGTTGAAGCCAAGTTCCCATAAGGAGACTTAAAGAGCAATCAGTAGGGACCTGAAGCTATGCCCTCCCCCGCCCCTGTGGGGCTTGACAAGGGACCTCAAGGTGCGCTTCCCATCCTGGTGCTGGGCTAGGGGACCTTAGGCTGCTCCTCCCCTCCCCCGCCCCCCCAACGCCAAGCCAGGGGACCTCAGGCCAGTTCCCCCGCCCCAGCACTGGACTAGGGACCTGAGGCTGCACCCCCATGCCTGGTTGTGCTTGATGGGATCTCAGGCCATGCCCCCCACCCAGCAGGGCTTGACAGGGGACCTCAAGGTACACCCCCCAGTGCTGGGTCTGGGGAACTCAGGCCATGCCCCTGCCCAGTGGGGCTTGATGAGGGACCTGAGGCTGTGCCCCACTGCTGTTGCGTCTTGACAGGGGACTTGAGCCAGTGCTGGGCTGGGGGACCTGAGGCTGCGAGAGCCCCTCAATCCCCCCCTGGCGGAGCTCGACAGGGGACCTCAGGCCATGCCCCCGACCCAGTGGGGCTTGACAGGGGATTTCGGGCCATGTCCCCCACCTGGCGGGCTTGACAGAAGACCTCAAGGCACACACTCCTGGCCCAGTCTGGGTTGGGGAACCTCTCAGGCCATGCCCCCCATCCTGATGCCAGGCCAGGGGACCTGAGGCTACCCACCTCCCCGGCAGGGCTTGACAAGAGTGGGACTGGCTGGGTCTGAATCTAGCCCAATGGGGGTAGAGTGGACCGGTTGGGTCTGGGTCTCACACGATTTTGAGGTACATGTGGATGGGTGGGGACTTGACTCTGGGTCCCATGGTGAGCCCCAGACTCTGAGAGGAGGAAGGGTTTCATATACATTTTACTAATTTTCTTTCATCTCTGGCACTTCTATTATAGAGAAGGGGCAAATAGAATATTAAATTATTTCCTCTAATTAATCCCCTTTTAATGTGCACGAATTTCATGCACCAGGTCACTAGTATACTACTAGAGGCCCGATGCATGAAATTCATGCAAGAGTAGGTCTTCCTTCCCCTGGCTGCCATCATCGGGACTCCAACTTCCCTCTGCCGCCAGTAGGTATCCGGGACCCAGGCTTCCCTCTGTCTGCTGGCAGGCACCCAGGAGCTGGGCTTCCCTCACAGCCCCAGTTTTGTCCAGAAAGTTGTCCAGGAGGATGTCTGGTCTAATTAGCTTATTATACTTTTATTATAGATAAGTTATTTTCTTATTTTTTGAAAAATAAACTTGTATGATAGCACTCCTAAAGAGAGAACCACAATCTTTTGAAATTAAACTCTACATAAAGAGATCTAGAAAGGTTAGATCCAGGAAGATTAAAATCCAAGGCATTGGATACATTTTCTTATGTCCAATAGTCCCAAAAAAAATTTCAAACAGAAGTGATTTAAGACCAGCTTTTATTAAAAAGAAAAGAACTATGAATTAATAATCTCACTGAACAAGTTGCTTGCAAAACTTCACAGGCATAAATCACAAAACAAAGCATTATTATTTTTTATTAAGGTTAAGTAAATAGATTTTAAGAAGGACTGCTGTATTCTACAATTTTAACTGAGAACAAAAGCTGTCTAGGATATAATCAAAACTTGTGCTTTTCCACTGTATAACCATATTTCAATAACAAAACAATAGTCACAGCTTTGTTCTTGCTCCGATAAGAGAATTTCAGCAATATACAATTGTGTAATGACTTTCCCCTCTTGCCTCCTCTGAGGCTGCATTTGTAAAAAAAAAAAAAAAAAAAAATTCACATTTCAGAGAAATGGTTTCAGAGTCTCAAGAATCAGCTATGACAACTATCCATCACAACCCTGGGATTTATTTTCTCTTTAACCTCAAGTATACTTGGGAACAGCAGCTACCCCCACATCATGATCTGTATATAAGATAATGCACGAATCAGATAATTCTGTAAAAATATTAAAAACAAAGTAGAAAGGTAAACAGGCAGGTCCTATAAAATCTATCACCAAAAGAGACTCTAGAGGTCTCTTAATTTAAAACTGATTGAATATAGTCAAGGACCAATCCTTTCACCTTCCTATACATTTAGTAAAAAAATAATAATAATAATATCTTAAAAATTTACTATCTTAGCAGAAATTAAAAGATTTACTCTCTTTGAAGTAGTAGAGAAATTGCTAAGAACTCTTATGGACTATACTCTACTATTATAAAATCCATAGGTATACTAGGAACAATGGCTCTCAGGCTTTCTACCTCAAAGCAACCTGGAATTTTTATTCAGAAATCATCAAGCTAAAGCATTAGATTACTCCATCGTAGATCTAAAATAGCAGAGCCATACAGAATGGCAAGTTACCACTGGGGATGACTTGGCCTGCACATTAGCAGCACATGGGATAGTCAGCAGCTAGTGTGCCAAGGAAAAACACGTCATCACTTGGCAGTGTAACTTTCTGAGTTAGCAAGAAACTAACAGCTGTATAAAATTTCACTGTACAAAGAACTTCCAATTCATTATTTCATCCACTCTAATATTTATAATAAATGTAAAGATATATTATTGTTTACTATGCAAACAAGGAAAGTAAGACTAAGAGTAACTTGTCCAATATTATAAAGCTTTAGCAGAACACTTCACTTGCTTCATGCTGCCTTTGCTATATTTTACAACCTTCCTACTACAGCTGAAAGACTAACTTCATATACTATTATACCTCCAAAGCAACAGATGTTTCTGAAAACATAATGTACAAAGAGTAATAAGAAGAGAATAAATGAATAATCTTTTACAGTTTTTAGGCATCAATCATTCAGTCATTAACAGCTAAAATGTTCTTCCTAAAAATATTCTGGCAGCATTAGATTTTGAAACTTCTCCCCAAACCCCACCCCCAGCACATGAAAAACAAAAATATAAAACAATTGATTCTGTGATATTCAATCATTTAACATTTGCTACCGGAAAAGAGATAACTTTGGCTCTTAGCAATAAAGCAGCATTTTAAGCTCTGCTAACAAGAGACCAAAAGCTAGAAATCATAAAAAATCAGCCTCATTTTTTAAAAAGAAGTCACCACTTTGCTCAATATTAAACTTCCAACAATACACAGTGAATCTCAAACCAATTACAGTAAGATTGGTCTCTCAAAAATGCCATTGTCTCCCAGGAGCAACAGCAGAAGCACAGTGGGAACAGGGAGGCTCCAGGCCCTCTCTCCCGCCAAAAGACTCCTGGGATCCTCTATTTCAATTAAAACTCATTCAAGTGGTATTAATTTCCTATCATAACTAGAACACAATTAAATTCCTTACTCTTTACCACAATAGATAAATCTTAAATATATAAACCACAGTAGGCTCGTCAAAGGCAATGGCTTACAACCATTTTCTATTGAAGGCTATTCTATCTAATAAAAAGGGAATATACTAATTGACCCTCACACTTCAAATTGACACACCCACAGCCAATAAGGAGGGAGTATGCTAATTGCCACACCTTCAAAGATGGTGGTGCCCACAGGCACAAGATGGCGGCACCCAGTCCCCATAGCCCCACTGGGGTGGTAGGCACATGGAGCGCACCTGCCTCCGGAGTCCCCCAGTCCCTAAGCCCCCCTGCTGCCCAGGGCCGCCAGAGGCTCAGGTAACCAGGGCTGGCCGAGGCTTGTGCTGCCGGCAATGGCAGCAGCAGAGGTGTGATGGGAGGTCGCCTTCCCCTGATCGCCGGGTCGCCTCCTGCCCGTGAAGGCTCCTGGACTGTGAGAGGAGGCAGGCTGGTCTGAGGGACCCCTACTCTAGTACATGAATTTTCACGTACCAGGCCTCTATTCCATATTATAAAACTCAGTGGCCCTAACGCTGTAACAACCAAAGACTGGTCACCAGGAGGCTGTGCATGCGAGCAAGGAACGCAGTCTTGACTCTGGGTCTCACAGCGCAGCGAGACTTGAGGGAGTTAAGCGGCACACCGGGCTCTGGGGTCCCGGGTCTCGTGTGATTTCTCGCCCTGGTCACTAATTAAATATAAAATACAAGTTTTACAAAAGTCTTAGGCATATCCCAAACGATATGTGCAGCCTAGTTCTCAATCTCTCAAATACAGGTTTGTGCCTGTAAGCAATACCTCGTGGTTACATTTTTTAAGTCTTCTGAAGTCACCCCTCAAACCAATCCACCCAGAGATGAACAAATGTTACAGCATAACAAGCACAGTACACATCTAAAGTGTGGAACGAGCATCCAAAATCCAAGGCCACTTCCAGCATGTTTAATTATTTAGGCAGTACCTGGGACTGATTCTCATTTTATATGAATGATAAATCCAAAGTTAAACATACTTTAGTCATTTAATGTTTCTTAAGATTCATGAGCTGTAAAATGGCAACAACTTTAACACTTTTAGAGATGCTAAAAAGCCATCTCTACTACGTGTTTCCCCAAAAATAAGACATCCTCCGAAAATAAGACCTAGCGCATGGAAAGATAAGACATCCCTTAAAATAAGACCTAGCGCAACTTTGGGAGAAAAAATTAATATAAGACACTGTCTTATTTTCGGGGAAACGGTAATTAATACAAACTGAACAGTTATGACTATTTTATAGAGACGGTCTATAGCTCATGGGTGGGGAACCTTTTTTCTGCCAAGGGCTATTTGGATATTTATAGCATCATTTGCAGACCATGCAAAATTATCCACTTAAAAATTAGCTTGCTATATTTGATCAAACATTTAATTAACGTACCCCTAGGGCCTTGGCAGAACCAGACCAAATTGTTTCAGGGGCCGGATGTTCTCCACCCCTGCTTTAACTCAAGAATAAAGTCTCCATGAAGAAATACGAGAGTTTAAATAAAATTTGTCACAAAAGCCCAGAGAAGCCACACACCACTATCTGTGACTACAAGATACAAAATATTTTTATGAGGGTTTTGACCTAACAATAGTATTAGTAGAGAAAATAGCATTGCCTGTTGTTTCTCTAGCAGGAAGAGAAATACCAGATAGCTATTTTTACAAACGTTTAACAACAATATGGCAAATACTCTTGAAAACTATTTTATAAATTATTCAAAAGAACCAAAAAATATTATATTTAGGCATGATTAAGACTGTCTGAAGGGTAAACAATGACCGCTGTCTAATTTTCAGGTTTTAAATCAAAGTTCAAACAACTCTTTACCCTAAGTAACTGTCTAAGCAACTTCTATTAAAACAAAACATTCTCCCCAAAATAAAACAGCTTAAAAACATGAAAACAACATAAAAATTAAACAGCAAAAGAAATAAAAAGGGAACTGAGGTCCACAAAATCAGTTGTACAAATTCTGAAATGTATTCTTGTTGTGAAATAATGACTCTATTGAAGCTTTAGCCACAGTGCACCTGACTCACTTGGTGCAAAACTATGGAAGAAAAAAAAGAGAATGCCAACCAAACAGCTGAACCAGTTATATCAACCCTAATGAACAATATTATACTTTTAAAAATTCGGGCAATTTCTATGTAACCTTGATATGATTAAAAATCCCTCTAGCAGGACCTTTTTCGCTTAAACAACATTCATCTCCATATGGTTCTAATTAATTGACTGGGAAACACAAAAGAATGACTAAATTTTCTTTGGGGATAGGAAGAATAAAAGGAGAGATGGGTAAAATAAAATGGAGAGATTTGCTACATGTGCTGGCTCTGGAGATGTTTCCCTGATATCACTTCTAGAAATAGGAAAACACGGAGTGGCAGAGGATAAAGATGAAACAGAAAAGACTCCAGAGTTCGCGACAGCACAATAAATAGCACATTTTCGATCACAGTAAGATACCACGCCAAAGAAATGAACAAGCATCAATTCTGAAGAACCATAAAATTTCCCTTTAAAAAATAAAAACTTCAGGCAAGTTTTTTCCTAAGAGAGAAGCATAATGATGAAATATGGGCTCTGAAGTCATATCAAAATTTGAATTACACATTCTACCACTTAGTATTTATAAAGTGGAAATCGCTGCTACTTTATAGGGAGGTTGTGATGAGAAAGTAACAGGTTAAACAGGTTGCTGTTATATGCTGGGGGTTTTTTTGTTTTTTTTTTAAGTTCATGCCATACAACTGATGCTCAATAAATTAGTTTCCCTGAAATCTGAATTATTGGCAGTGGAAACTGAAAAAAATAATTTTTTTCTGATCTGGTATGCCCTTTTACAAGCCCTACTACAGTGCTTATCAAGTTTTAAAATTATTAAGAGTTTCAGCCCTCACTTGACTAAGCGCTTGTACAAAAGCCAGACATTACACGAATCATTTATATTTTCCTAGTGCTTATTAGCACAGGGTTCAGCACAATGCAAGTGTTCAGCAAATGTTTACTATTAAATTTAGGTAAGAATCACTCAAGCAGAATTGTTAGGATTTGGGAACTACCTTATGCTAAACATTAAGCATTGCTTTTGCTTCTTCTATGCTGGCATTGATGAGATACAGATCACTAGGGGTAAGGTATACAGAAAAGCCTTACAAGCAGTAAAACAGAATAGAAGGCTTACTGAAAAAAATGCAACAACAAGCAGCCAAAGCCAATTTGGCACATATGGATTTATTTACAGGTAGGAGAATTACTCTGTTTTATAACTTTGTTACAATAATTCTAGTTTCTATGGAGCATCAATTTGCAGCAATGGCTAAGAACTGGGCAAGGGACACCTGGGAGCTCTGAGGTTCAATTTATATATTATATACGTGAATATATTTCTTAAGTGCTGTTCACAATTTACAAGAGTCTCAGGAGGTCTGCAGTAAGGCTTAGGAAAATTGTATTTTTAATAAGCACCCCCTCCCCAATGATTTTTAATGCAACTCTGGCTACCATATTTTAAGAAAAACCAGAATACCATTTAGTCCCTATAACAACCCTGTGATATACTCAGGTTAATCACTTAAAAATGGGAGAAACTGAAGTGTTCAAAAAGGTAATGCCTTCAATGAAGTGTACTCTCAGTATTCAGACCTGTCAATTAACTAACTCTAAAGCCTAGGTAACTCTACTACGTTACTTTGCTTAAGATCATGCCATAAAAATAACATACAGGGATTGAGGTCCAAAAATTAACTTCATATTTCCCACAAAACTGAAAATTTCAAATACTTACAGAAGGTTCTGATTCAAGTATCTATTAGAGACCCAAATTTTTACTTCAAAATATCCATACTCCTTTTGAACTGATTTTACTGACTCATTTTTCATCTTCTCTTAAAACCCAAATTTTACTTTAAACCAAAGAAACCAAAAACCAAAGTAAGCATGCTAATTTTCAACAGCCTGAACTTAAATGTTATTTTAGTTATAAACCATGAATTAGAATCAAGCATATTTTCCTTTTTTTCTAACACTAGTTAACTGGAATAAAATCAACCTAAGCCCAAAATGAATAAATATTTCACTTGGTCTTAATCCCTCAATTGAAATAATATTAAGATATATTTTTAGAAACAGGTTTATTTCCCATGAAAGTCTAAAAGGTTTACAACCTTTGTGTGAAAGAGCTTCATCTTTTATTATTTACAATCTTTAAGTTTTAAATATGTTTACCTGCTTGATTTACAAATTTCGGATGAAGGGAGAGTAACAGTACATTTATATTTTTCTTAATGAGGATATTAACCAAAGAAATAGTACACTATACTAGTACATGGATAAAAGAGTAAATAGTAAACTTAACTAATACTTTAAAAACAGATCCAGTGGTCACACTTTTGACAACTTCAATCTTTGAGCAGCCACAAATCCTGAAGAAAGCCAAAAAATAGTCCTTATAAAGCTGATCTATTTTATTCCAGTCTTCAATGAGCATAATATTAAAATCAATGCTCTACAAAATTTTTTTAATGTAGAAAGTCTATTTGGTCTGCCTTCTGACAACCCAAATCCCTGCAAATGTAACAGCTCACTCACTCTTTTCCCTGAATTATGCACCTATTTTATCCCAATACCTAAATCCCAAATGGTTTTCCTATACAGTAGCACAGCATATAAACTTACATATATTTTCACATGCATTTTGTTTGTTTGTTTGTTTGTTTGTTAATCCTCACCAAAGGATGTTTTCTCGTTGATTTTTAGAGAGTAGAAGAGAGAGGGAAAGACAGAGAGAAATGTCATGTGGAAGAAACACATTGATTGGCTGCCTCCTGCACCAATGAGCCCTGAACAGGATCCAGAATGGGGAGGAGCCTGCAGCCAAGGTACATGCAACCCACCTGGACCAGATCTTTGCAGGCCAACGCTCCACCCACTGAGCCAAACTAGATAGGGGTTCACATGCATTTTAAAGAGGTGGTTACAAACCTAAAATGTTCTGATAAACTGCAAACAGAGGGAAAGGAAAAAGGGCAGAATGGGATTTGTTTTCTGCCAGAAGACTTGCATACTCTAGGTTAGTCCTATTTCTGATAATAATTTAACAATGTGGATAAAAAAGGGGTGTTGTAATAAATCATAAATTCCTAACTGGGCAGGTCATGGTGGGTAGTCATGCCCCAGTCTTATAACTTCTTTAGTGAAAGGTTTTTAAGCAAGCCTTGCTTATTGTTTCTGTGCATCTAGGTTAACACACCTTTGAAATGCCAGAATACCTCTAGAGAAGACCACCTTCAAGGGGACACACAATTTTAACTATCCTGTACTTGAACTCCTGCTTGCTTTCTCCCACCTTCATGTAATCTTCCTTATGTTTTCTCTTTAGTTTCAAATGTATAAAAAGAACTAGAAAATTCTTATTTTCTGGAGCATTTGAGATCTTGCTTCCTGGTAATTTTCATCAGTTTTGGCTCAAATCTATAATAATAAAAGGGTAATACGCTAATTAGACTGGAAATCTTCCGAATGTCATTCCTGACATCCTTCCTGAGGATGCCGGGACCGAAGGGAAGCCAGCCTGGGTCCCAGGTACCTGTCGATGTCTGGAGGAGGGAATCAGTCTGGGTCCAGGGTCCCAGGTTCCAGGTCCCAGATCCCGGGTGTCTGCCCGCAATTAGAGGAAGGAAGGCCTACTCTTGCACGAATTTTCATGCATTGGATCTCTAGTAAACTCATAAAAGTTATTTACAGGTTTGTGTCACAACAACTGCCCATCCATGAGGCAGTAATCTATGTTTAGCACATCTTTATTGCTGTAGGCCCATTTTATGCCTAAGCACATTACAGGCATAAACAGGGTGGGACTGACCCACATCGGCCAGGTATTACTAATTGTATTATTTTCCATATGAACAACTATTAGGTCTAGTAATAATTAATGTCGTTTTCTAATACTTTTTAAAATCAAATTTATTTAAACAATACAACAAAATTTAATCAACAATATAGTTGCCGTTGTTTTCTACTACTTGTGCCCAACGCTCAGGAAGCATTTTAATCCCTCTGTTGTAAAATTCTTGTGATTTTGATGCAAAAAATTCGGTCAATGCATTTTTGAGGTATTCTTCATTATTAAATTTTTTTCCAAGAAGAAAGTTTTGCAAAGAACGAAACAAATGGTAATCGGAAGGGGCAATATCAGGAGAATATGCAGGTTGAGGGAGAACTTCCCATTCCAACTGGCACAGTTTTTCAGCAGTGATTCTTGCAGTATGCAGTCGTGCGTTATCGTGGTGAAGAATTACGCCCTTCCGATTAATCAGCGCGGGTTCTTTTTCTCTTAAAGCTTGGGCTAACCTTTCCAATTGGGCACTATACACTGCACTTGTAATGGTTTGGTTAGATGGTAAAAGTTCATAATGAAGAATTCCTTTAAAATTCCACCAAACACACAACATCACTTTTTTCGCATGCAAGTCAGGTTTTGGCGTGGGCTGCGGAGCCTCATTTTTGTCCAACCATTGAGGCCGCCTTTTCAAATTAACATATAGCACCCATTGTTCATCTCTGGTAACAGTTTGCTCTAAAAACGGCAAACGGTTTTGACGAGAGAGGAGCTAACTGCAAACTGTGACTCTTTGATTACGGTTGTTGTCGGTCAACTCATGAGGAACCCATTTTCCAAACTTTTGGACTTTGCCAAGTGCACGCAATTGATTGGAAATTGTTTTTTGTGAACAATTTAAAGTTGTCGCGAGCTCTTGTTGGGTAATTTGAGGATTTTGCACCAAAAGAGCTTGAAGAGCTTCTTGATCAAAATTGGACACATGGCCTAGACCACTCTTGTCATCTAACAAAAAATTTCCCTCGTGAAATTTCTCAAACCAACGCTGGCATTTTCTGGTGCTAACTGCATCTTGACCAAGAGCACTACAGATGTTTTTTGCAGCCTCACTTGCTTTTCTTCCTAATTGGAACTCGTAAAGCATGCAGTGCCGAATATGCTCTTCATCCGCCATCTTCTTAGCCCTAGTTTTGCAACAAAAACCAAACCAAACACAAACTTTTTCAAGCAAAACTTGTTAATTGCACTTCACACGTTCTGTAGATACCACGTGTTTGAAGGTTATGTCAATACAAGTCAACGCCAAGCAAGATTTTAAACGAATGTTAAAAACGACATTAATTATTACTAGACCCGATATAAACCTACTTTTGCCCCACCCTTTTTTTCATTTATAAGTGAATGAATTTCTGCTGAATTCCACTATACTTTGAAAATGCTAAAAGTCTGAAAATCACTAAGTACCTCTAACTCTTCCTCTAAGATGACAAAGGACTCTATAATCACCTCTCAAAAAGGTTGAATCATACAACAGACTGAGAAGAAAATGAAAAGATAAAATTCACAGAATTGACAATTGTACCTGGGACTAATTTTGATCATCTCACACCTCATCATCAGAGCAAGTAACATATTTGTGGATCACTTACTAGTTTAGAAACATGTTTAGACATAGACAACAGTCCTGTGACAGACGTAGGGTCAATACTTAACCAAAGAGAGAACTAAAACTCAAGAACTAAGTAAAATTGCTCAAGGTTAGTAATACTAAAAACTACAACCCAGGTCATTCAATTCCTAAGTTTAATACACTTTCTAATGTTTATAAAAATGGAAGTGAATCAAGCCATTTATTTCTATTCCAAAATGTATCTGTAAAAATAACTCAGTCCAATATAATCACACATTTTAAGTAAGTGTCCTCAAACCTTGTATGTAATTTAAAGACAAAAATACCTTTTAACATCAACTTCTTCATTCAGCCTGAGAGAGACGGCTGCCAGAGGGACAGATTATTTTATATAAATGAATAAAAGGAAAGCCAGAATTCCTCTATGGAAAATCAAATCAGTGAACAGATAGCAAACATTTAAGCACTTTAACAGACTTATCAGAATACAAAGTAATTATCTACTGGTTAACCACAGCTTCTACTTTTGCAGGAATAGAAGAAACATTGCCTTTTTCTTTTCTTCTCTCTGCACTGGTTCACTCTAAATCAGAAACATGTTGATTGGAGATTGAAAAAGCAAGGAAGCCTGATTTTTTTCTAATCACTAAAGAAAAAAAGAATATGTAAACTAAATCTCTACATCACACAGTTTAGGAATCTCATGTACTTGATCTAACTAAACTAAAATATTTTACTTTTTATAAACTTGAAGACAGCACATTTGTTTATAATAATAAAATTTATATTTAAAAAGTACCCCTAATGTATATAATATTCGAGTGGTGGTTGCTGTCCCACATTATAAAAACCAACTCTGGAATTTGTGCATATATTAACCCTAAGGTAGCACACTGTTCCTCATTCCCAGTTCTAAATAACGTCCAAAGATACCCAGCACCAGTTACTGATCAACACAGGGATGCCTAACCCAGTACACTTAATCAATCCTTTCTCTCTCCCAGACCAGAAATCACACTGTTATCTTCTCACCTCAGTCTTTTAAACTTGCATTATTCTATGTCAATTAAATCCACCTCAGGCAACATCCTAGGTTATTTCCACCTTCTTTTTTTTCCTTCCAAATCTTGGTTACATAAGAAAAGTTTCTTTCCCCTTCCCTTCCCTACTCTCTTCATTCCACTCAAAAGTTAAAACACACACACACACATACATACAAAAAAAACATAAAACAAAACAAACAAAAAACACAAATACAACTGTAAGATTAGCTGGTAAGCAAAAAAGTAGTGTGAGTTAAAAAGCTAATGCCATCAACCTATAAAATATTGAAAGTACTCAGAAAGATGTCAGCCTCCCATAAATCTCTATATATTCTGTATGTCCCTCAAATTAAATCCCTTTATCCATCAAGTACCAGCATTCAGGAGCATTTTTTCAAAATTATTTAAGGGTTTCTAGTGTTGTTTAGTTACTATTTCTGCAATACTATTATTTTCTATTATTTTTCATTATAAATATTATAGGTATCTGAGTTAATCTGGCTTAGGTAGGCTTTTGTAAGATAGTCTGCGACCCTAACCATTTTTATTTTTACTCTAGAGGCCTAGTGTAAAAAATTCGTGCACAGGTAGGGTCCCTAGCCTGGCCAGCGATCAGGCCTGACCGGAGCCTTTCTTCCTCCAGTTGCTGGAAGGAGCCTTTCTTTGTTCAGCGCTGCCCCGATGTTCAGCGCATGTCATAGTGAGCGGTTGAACTCCCCGTTGGTCAAATTCCTGAGGGAGCAATTTGCATATTAGCCTTTTATTATCCTACTAGAGGTCTGATGTATGAAAATTCATGTACTCAGGGGGGGTCCCTCAGCCCGGCCTGCACCCTCTTGCAGTCTAGGAGCCCTCAGGGGAAATCCAACTGCTGGCGTAGGGCTGCTCCCTGCAGGGAGTGGGCCTAAGCTGCAGTCTGGCTGCCCCTGTGGGAGGCAACCAGCAGGTCAATCAGGGAATGGCACCCACCCATGAGTGGCTGGCCTCACATCCCAATTGCCCATCAGCCACCCCCCGATTGTCATATCCTCCCTCTGCCAGCTGGCACCCACCTTGGTTGGCCTGGTGCCAACAAGTTGCCTCCCCACCCCCCAGTCTGGTCATTCTGCCATTCAGTTGATTTGCATATTAGGCTTTAATTATAAATGATATAATAAAAAACTAATATGCTAAGTGTCCGGTCATCCATTCACCAATCAAAGCATAATATGCCAATGATATTCTAAGGCCACTCAACCGTTTGCTATGATGTGCACTGACCACCAGGGGGCAGAGAGTCAACCAGTTGAAGTCACTATGATGTGCACTAACCACCAGTAGATACTCCAACTGGTGGGTTAGCTTGTTGCTGGGGTCTAGAGGATCGGGAATGAGAGAGAGACCGGCCAGACATGCCCTGGAGCCCTCCTGCAATCTCTCCCCAAATGGATAACCTCCTCTCTGTCTCTCCCCAGTCCCAATTGTGCACCAGTGAGATCCCTCAGCCTGGCCTGCACCCTCCCACAATCTGGGACCCTTTGGGGGATATTAGAGAGCCAGTTTCGACCCGATCCCACAGGCCAGGCCAAGGGACCCATTGCTGCATGAATTCGTGCCTCTAGTATAGGATATTTATAAAACTTTCAATGGAAAATAAGTTCTAAATTCCAAAACAACTGATGAACTTTTAGAATACAATCCATTTACAGGGTAAGACTTTTCTGCATAACCTGGAGGGGAAATACACCTAAATTATTATGGATTAACTAGTTAAAGTGGAAATGACATAGGGTACCTTCTCTAAGAACTTTGCAAGATTCTCTTTAAGAAAAACAAAGTAGCCAGATAAGAGTTCTGTCAGTAACTCCATTTCTGCTAGGGACATTATACATTTTCAAATAGTAATTAATTTTTAGTTTACATAACTATCTGAATAATGATACTACATTTATAGTTCATAAGAAATATGACTAAGAGAAAAACATATACGGGAAAAATAACACTCTTCCCTACAAGAAAAAAACTTTAGAGATCTGAGCAATGCCATTCAAACAAATCCCAGGCCCATCTCTATACAGAGATACTGACAGACCAACTGGGTCAATTCACAAAGCAGAATCCATTTAGTATTTCTCCCCACAAAGTTCTGCTGAAAGAAATGCTAACTAGGCTCTGTTAAATAAAGGCCACTGGAATGACACAATACTGCACTCACAGTGGAACTATAATAAGACTTGGCTCCAACTGCCATGCTTAAGAGGTATGGCTCTCTAGTGGGTCATAGAAGAGCATGCTGGGACACCTGATGCCAGGGCAGAATACTTCCCACATTGCTGACTCTTTACTTACAGTATCAGAAGCCTAGAGGACATAAAAGCAGAAAATATTAATACTTTCCTTTGTCATACCTACATGTCAAATTTTGCCTTTGCAGGAGGTCTTCGTTATTTCCTACTGTTTCGTATTTGACCTAATGACAAATCAGGATAGGAACAGCATAAGTCTAAGAGTAACTGCTGGCTAATTTTTCTTTATACCATTATCTCCACAATCTGCAAAAATACTAGAAAACAAACTCCTTTTTAAAAGGAAATCAGTGGGAAAGTCAGTGCTATTTAAAATGGGGGGTGAGAGACAAGTCTAAACCTTGAGCATTTGGACTTTAATAAATTATCTCTGTATGGTTTTATTAAAAATTAATTTTCACAGGTATTTATGCTATATACATCCTTTCTACTTTGTAAGTATTCTCTCATAATAATGTCACAGAGTAGGCTCAGTGATAGAAAATTCTCAAAAATACTGAGAATAGAAAAGGAAAAAAGATAACAGTACAAGTTTTGGTTCAAGTACAGGTACACTGTCGTTAATGATTAACTTATCACATGCTGAATAAGCACTACCTGTATAACAGACAGGTACTCTGCTATGAACTGGGGTTAAAAAATAAATGAATGCAACAAACAAGGCCTCTTCCTTCATAAAGCTTTTTGGTCAAGGAAAATGCACTAATGAAATTTGGATTTATTATTTATTCAAAATCTGGGTTCAGTATATCCTATAACTTAATAGAGGCAGGTACCTTATTTATTATTTTTACATACCTTGGGTAATCATAATAATCCTGCAAAGTACATAAAATTACCTCCGTCTCACAGAGGAGGAAACTGAAGCTCCAGGAAGTTGATACTTATTAGAGATAAGAAATTACTAAGAGAGCCATATAAAAGAGTTGTTCTAACTCCAAGTGTCAACTCCGTTACTAATATATCAATCTACTTCTAAGAAAAGGCAAAACAGGAAAAGGTACTACTGGATGCTAAAATTGAAAAAAATCTCGTGTAGAAATAAAATTCCAAAAAATGTTTAAATGCTTCTGGCATGAATATATGCAAATAATGGGAACCAAATTCCACCATATTCTTTTCTGAGTTGAGTCCCTCCAATTCTCCAAACAACACAGTTTTCATTCAATAGACATCCATGCTTTATAGATAAAATTGTTGTTTCATGCCATTGAGTCAGCAGCTCCAACTCCTGGCAACTCTATGAATAAGTGATGTTCGCAATGTCCTGTCCTCAACTCTGCTCAGGTCCTGCAGACTCATATCTATGACTTCTTTTAAGGAATCAATCCATCTAATATTTGGTCTTCCCCTTCTCCTATAGCCTTCTATCCTCCCTGCTATTATTATCTTTCCCAAAGAACCCTGCCTTCTCATGATATGCTCAAAGCATGACAGCATCAGTTTTGCCTTTTTATATAAATACTAGAGGCCCAGTGCGTAAAATATGCGCACTTGGGAGGATGTCTCCTCAGCCTAGCCTGCAACATCTCCAATCCAGGACCCCTTGGGAGATGTCTGACTGCCCGTTTAGGCCCGATTCTTGGGATCAGGCCTAAATTGGCAGTCAGACATCCCTCTCACAATCTGGGACCATTGATTCCTAACTGCCTGCCTGATCGCCCCTAACTGCCCCCCTCCGCTGGCCTGGTCACCCCTCACTACCTCCCTTCCCCCAAGCCACTGACCTGGTCACTCCCAACTGCTCCCCCTGCCGACTTGGTTGCCCCAAGCAGCCTGCTGCTCGGTCATTTGGTCGCCCCTCACTGCCCTCCCTGCCGACTTGGTTGCTCCACACAGCCCTCTGTTCAGTCATTTCACTAATCACCCTGCCTGCCTGGTCACCCCACACAGCCCTCTGTTCAGTCATTTGGTCATCCCTCACTAACCTCCCTGGTGGCCTGGTCACCCCACATCCCTCGGTCATCTGTTCAGTTGTTTCAGTTGCAATGGTTGCTTAGGCATATAGATAGATATAGATATAGATATAGATATAGATATAGATATAGATATAGATATAGATATATAAAGATATATGTAGATATACAGATATAGATAGATATAGCTTTTATAAATATATAAATACACAGATACATAAATAAATATATGAAATACATTGGAAAAATTGAGTAAGTATATAAAAGAGAATTACAGGATGCAATGGAGCCCATAATGGAGATCTAGAATCTGATAAGGGTTGGGTCTTCTCCAGAAAGTGATATTTCAGTTTAAATTTGAAAGTGTGAAAAGGAGGAAGGGAGAAAGGGGTAGAAAAAGCATGAAAAAAAGAAAGATGGTGAAGGAGTTTAACAAAACATGTGAATGAAAGGAGGGTAGTCAGTCATGAAAGATCACATATTGCATGATCCTGTTTATATGAGATGTCTAAAATAAGCAAATCTAGGAAGACAAAAGGTAAATTAGTGATTGCCTATGGCTTGGGGGGGAAGAGGGGGAGAGGAAGTGGGAGGAGCAGATGGAGAGTGACTGCTAATGGGTTAATGGGTAAGAGATTTCTTTTTGGGATTATAAAAATGTTCTAAAAGTAAATTACAGTGATAATTGTACAACCCTGAAAATATACTAGAAATAACTGAACTATACATTTTAGATGAGTAAACTTTATGGTATGTAAATTATATCCTCCCCTAAAAAGATGCTGGAGTGAGGGAGTGGGGGGGACAGAATCATGGTTAAAGCATAGTGAGAAAAAAAAGAATGAAGAGAGGTAACTGTAGAAGAGGCCAGGAGCTGTACCATAGTGTAGCTTTGTAGGCCATTCAATATCACGAGGTTTAATTAAACGACTTATTGTCTGATATTTCAGTACATATTTGTAAGTATTCCCTCATATCAATGTTTTTGAAGAATAGATCTACCACCTGTCCTACATTCGATTTAACGCAAAATCAAATCAATTGACTCCTTTAGCTAGATTTTATTTATATTTTAAATAAAACTTAAGTCACTAAGAAGTGAAGGACTTCTAATTCAGCAGATTATAAAATTAAACATCTTAACATGTTATATTAAGAAAAAAATGGCTATCAGTGAAAATAAAACACCTATGTTGTATTTTGTTTTTAAATACATTTTTATTTATTTTAGAGAGAGGAAGGGAGAGGGAGAGATAAAAACATCAATGATGACAGAGAATCATTGATCGCCTGTCTCCTACATGTCCCTTACTGGGGATCAAGTCCGAAGCCCAGGCAGGGGTGCCCTGGGAATCCAACCATGACCTCCTGGTTCATGGGGTCGACACTCAACAACTGAGCAATAATGGTAAGGCCCCTAAGTTGTTTTAATTAAAAACTGTACCTTCCTTTACTGGCCCACACCTTTCCCCAACCCTTTCCTCCAATCTCAGCTTCCTTGTGTCTTTTCCTAAGCTCCAAGGGCCCTTCTTTTGCTTCTGCAACTTGTTTCCTGAGATAACCAATTGATTCTACTGCTCAATTCTCTGACGTTCTAAGTAAACTTTCTCTTAAAGTTTAGGTATTGGTTCTCATTTCTTTCTTAGCCAGAACTCAAGTACCAAGTTGGTGAACCATGGACCAGTTTGACTCCACTAGTCTAACACCTGGTTCTGCTTCACCATCAACATATTTAGAAATATAACCTGACCATCATACAGCCCCTGGATATTCTTGTTTCTTAGCTCTGTGAGGTGAGTTATTCAGAAGACCCTAAAATAAACATGACTTTAGACACACATACACACAAACACACACACACCTACCTCTATCATCCTTTTTCTCTCTCCCCTTTCCCAAACCTCCAATATCCTCTTTAAAATAAGTGTTGTAAGGGAGAGCAGAACATGAGGGGAGCGAGAAAAAAAATTTATCTTCTAGGTTGAGAAAGTGCAATGAATCAGGGTCACCACTATTTCTCTCCTAGGAACTAACAAAGAAAAGGATAATTGTTTTTCAGTTACCAAAAACTCAGCAATAGCAACCAAACAATAAACAGAACAGTTTTTACTATAAACTATGAAAGAGGGAAGTCAAGGGGAAATTTTTTTAAATGTTGAAGCCATACGCAGGATGGCTAATAACCCTTCCAAAAGCAATTCTGAAGGAAAATGGTGGACAAAATACTGAGAACTCTCTATGATAGTCCTCAATATGGTAAAAAGCAAAATATGGAAACGCTAAAGGTAGCTATGGAGGGGAGTGGCAAGGTAAGGGAAGAAAGGTCCAAAAAAAGTCTATAGCTAATGTTTTCCCCCCTCCAAAGTCCCCTATACATCACCTGTGAACCTCGCAAAGGCATAAAAGAACCATCGTCCAGGTCAGTGTACTAAGTTGAATGAAGAAAAAGCAGCCCAGCCCTACCTGGCTGGCTCAGTGGATAGAGCATTGACCTGTGGACTGAAGGGTCCTGAGTTCGTTTCTGGTCAATGTCATATGCCCAAGTTTCGAGCTTGATCCCCAGTAGGGAGAGCGCAGGAGCCAGCCAATCAATGCTTCTCTCTCATCATTGATGTTTCTATTCTTCTCTCCATCTCCCTTCCCCTATGAAATCAATAAAAATGTATTTTAAAAAGAAAAGAAAGAAAAAATAGCCCACAAAAGTGGAATGTACACCTGGATTTGGTGGTGGAAAAGATGTTCAGAAAGAACTATACTAGTTAGGGGACTTCTCTACCCCAGTACCACAACCCTCAAGGCTTCAGACAAATAAATTAAAAACAGCCACATTCTTAGAAGAGAAGGATCTCCAAAATAATGTGAAAAAGAGAAAGAATTCAAGGATGAAAATTATATCAAAACAAACATCTGTCCAATTTAACCATAAGAAAGTTGAAAAAACTAATACCAACACATGCAAAAGTCAAACCAACAACTATATTTGGAAGAAAGCAATATAAAAAGCAAGAACAGCCCTGGCCAGTTTGGCTAGGAAGACAGAGTTTGGCCTTCAGACTGAAGGGTCCCAGGTTCCATTCTGGTCAAGGGCATATACCTTGGTTGCAGGCTCCAGCCCCAGTCCAGTTGGGGTGCCTGGGGGAGGCAACAAATACATGTGTTATCTCTCACATTCATGTTTCTCTCTTGCTCTCTCCTCACACCCTCCCTTTCACTCTAAAAATCAATGGAAAATATCCTTGGGTGAGGATTTAAAAATACAGGAAGGAATGAATGAATACAGGAAAAAAATTACTTCCAAAAGCTTAATGTTACAGAAGAACTCAGTAAGAACATGCAATAAATACAAGAGTCCAAAGACCTATATATAAATCCCCAGAGACAAGAATGACCTGTGGCTATGACATGCATTGTCGCAGCCAACCAGCCTGATCCTGGCCCTGATTACCCCCCATCCAGGCCACACACCCCGCTTGCTCGGCCTCCCCACCCTGATTGAGGGTGGGGCTAGCTGGCCACCCACCCATGGCTCCTGCCCCTGATTGGCCCCAAACACCCTGAGGGCTCCCAGAGGGCACAGGCCGGGCTGAGGGACCCTCGAGGGCACGAATTTCTGCAAGGGTCTCAGCCCCTATAGCTGCAGCTGCAGTTGTCTGGAAAGTCATCCAGATGGTCATCTGCTGATCAGTCTAATTAGCATATTAGCTCTTCATTATATAGGATATGAAAAAAATGACTCAGAATGACCCAAATAGCTGGGTTAAACTCAAGGATAAAAAATAACCACATTCCAGCCCTGATCCATTTTGCTCAATGGTTAGAGCACTGGCCTGTGAACTGAAGGGTCTCAGGTTCCAGTCCTGGTCAAAGGCACATACCTCAGTTGCAGGTTCCCAGCCCTGGTAGGGGAGCATGCAGGAAGCAACCAATCTACCGGTCTTTTCCCACTTCCCGCCCTGCCTCCTCTCTCCCTTCTCTCCCTCCCATCCTCTCTAGAAATCAATGGGAAAAAATATCCAAGTGAGGATTAAAACAACAAACAAACAAAAATTTTTTATCAGGCATTCAAATGAAAAAAAAAAAAAATAGTAGTACCTTATAGGAAGCAGTATGGAAGTGGGTATAGGGCTAGGGACCAGAGTGTTAAAAAATATTATGAGAGGCCTGGGTTTTCAAAAAGTTATGAAATAATTTTATTTCAACACTTCTAAAAATACGTCCAAAAAGAAACAAAAGACAAACAATAACTAATTCAACAGTGTTTCAAATTTTCACTGAAATTACAAATGTTTGAAATGAGACAGATCACAATTTCCAGAGAGACATTTTAATTCTTAAAGCAGCCCACAAAACTTTATTTAGCACTGGTTAAAAAGGCCTCAGTACTAATAGTATAAACCTGAGTTCTGAGCCCAGGAAGCAGAACCCTGTAATGAAAAAAGGTTCAGAATAAAAAAATAAGAAAGAGCTCATTTTGAGCCCCTGGGTAGCCAGTTTATTTTCTGACTCTGCCATATCCTATGCCTCTTTTCCCCATGCCCAGACTCAGGCATACAACAACAGACACGGGCTGATGTGGGAGGTGAGAAGGAAAAATAGTATTTATTAAACACCTGACAAGTACAGTGTTAAATAACATATTTCACTTACTCCTACCAATCCCAAAATGCAGTTATCATTATCCTTTGTTTCAGAAAGATAACTCTAAACCTATACTTTTTTACTAACTACTTCCTAAGCAACCTATCCTAATAATTGTATAAGTAACCATTACATGCACTATTCACCAATTTTTGCAGAGTAAGAGCTCAAAATTTCTTGGGTGAATGAATGACTGAATCACTGAATGAATGAGTGAATAAATGAAGAAGCAAAATAAAGTCAAGTACCATCTACTCTATGACCTTTCCTAACCATTCTAAACTAAAATGATTATTCCTCCTTCCGGAGTCATATTGACTGTCTCTACCTGTGCTGGTCAGTACAGTCACTACATGAGGCTAATGAAATTGAACACTTGAAAATGATTAGTCTGGATTAAGATATGCTGTTAATACAGAACAGATTTTGAAGACGTTGTATAATGCTAACAATCTTAGGATTTTTATCTCATGTTAAACATAATTCAGCCAGCTGACGTTGCTCAGTGGTTGAGCATCGACCTATGAACTAGGAGGTCACAGTTCGATTCCCAGTCAAGGGCACATGCCCAGGTTGTGGGATCAATCCCCAATGTGAGGCAAGCAGGAGGCAGCCGATCAATGACTCACTCTCGTCACTGATGTTTCTCTCTCTCTCCCCCTTCCTCTCAGAAATAAAAATATATTTTAAAAAATAAATAAATAATTCATACGTGAGCATGCTCCATTGAAAGAGGACACCAGACTGGCCAGTGAGCTGCTGAGCATCAACACAGAAACCAAGTGATCACCGCTTCTTTTACTAGTTAGGGCACATGCCCAGGCTGCAGGCTCCATTCCCAGTAGTGGGTGTGGAGGAGGCAGCCGAATGATGATGTTCCTCTCTCATCAATGTTTCTTTCTACCTCTCTATCCTCTCCTTTCCTCTCTCTAAAAATCAGTTTAAAAAAAGAAACAGGAACCAAAAGAGCATGACAGTCTTTAAAAACCTATGTTTGATCAACTAGACATCCACATAAAAAAATAAAATAAAAAACAGAGCTTTCATATTTCACAAAAAAAATAACTCAAAATGGATCAGAGACTTAAAGCAAAATGCAAAACTATAAAATGTCTAAATTAAAGATAAGAAAAAATTTAGGTGATCTGAATTTGGTGGTGACTTTTTAGATACAGTACCAAATCACAATCCATGAAAGAAAAATTTATAAGTTGGACTTAAACACCTATCTCATAAATGATTTATATCCAAATATGCAAAGAACTCAAAACTCAACACTAAGA
Source organism: Pipistrellus kuhlii (assembly GCF_014108245.1). Taxonomy (NCBI): domain Eukaryota; kingdom Metazoa; phylum Chordata; class Mammalia; order Chiroptera; family Vespertilionidae; genus Pipistrellus; species Pipistrellus kuhlii. The sequence continues at coordinate 53,240,527 of NW_023425515.1, read as the reverse complement.
AAACAATCCCATTTAACAAAGGCAAAAGACTTGGACAATTCACCAAAGAATATATACAAGATGGCAAATAAGCATATGAAAAGATGCTCAACATCATATGTCATGAGAGAACTACAAAGTAAAACAATAAGATACCACCACAACCCTATTCGGATGGCAAAAATCCAAAATAATGACAACACCGAAAGCTAATGAGTATTTGGAGCAACAGGAACTCTAATTGCTGGTGGGAATGCAAAATTGTACAGTCACATTGAAAGGCAGTTTGGCAGTTTCCTACATAACTAAACTCTCTTAGCATACAACCCAACAATGGCACTCGTGGATATAGACTCAAAATAGTTGAAAGCATGTCCCACTCAAAAAGCTGCACACAAATGTAACTTCGCTGATATTTGACAAACTGTGACAACAACTCAGGTGTCCTTCAATAGGTGAAAGGATAAAACAAGCCCTGGTATATTCATACAAAGGAATAATATTCAGCAAAACAAAGAAATGAACTATCAAGCCAGAAAAAGACATGGAGGAACCTTAAATGCATACTAGTGGCCCAGTGCACAAATTCATGCACATTGAAAGGAAATTAAAAGAAATATTTTAATATTGCTATTCACTCTTCCTCTATAATAGAAGTGTCAACCAAATTCACAACTGACAATGACAAATCGAAACACACACATGCAATTAGTCAGTGAGAGCTTTAAATGTATTGTGCATGCACGAGTCAACTCAGCCTTTTACATCCTATATAATAAAGAGGTAATATGCAAATTGACTTGTCACACCAACACACAAGATGGCTCCCCCATGTGGACACAAGATGGCCAAAACAAGATAGCCAGCAGGGGAGGGCAGTTATGGGTGAGCAGGCCAGCAAGGGATGGCAGTTGGGAAGGACAAGGCATGCAGGAGAGAGTACTTAGGGGTGACTGGGCCAGCAGGGAGGGCAGCTGGGGGCAATCAGACCTGCAGGGGAGGGCAGTTAGGAGCAATCGGCCAGCAGGGGAGCAGTTAGGTGTCAATCAGTCTGGCAAGGGAGTGGTTAGGGATTGATCAGTTTGGCAGGCAGAAGTGGTTAGGGGCAATCAGGCATGTAGGAGGGTGAGAGATTGGAAGACAGCAATCTTGGATTGCACAAATTTTGTGCGCTGAGCCTCTAGTATATAAAATATACTTAATTAGACCGGCTTTCTGATGTCGCTAAACTTTCTCCAGCCCAGTGAAGCATCCCAACTTCTCTTTCAGGTAATTCTCAGCAACACAGCAGTAAATATCAATACAGAAGCAAATTATTGTTGTAGATCATGCAGAAAGAACAAAGGGTAAAATATTTAACTCTGGCAGTGTTTGTCTATATTCTGTGCAGTGACAAAACCTCGTCATATTCAAGGTCCACCTCTCTTACTTCTTTCCAGTCAGGTCAAGTTTCTAAGCTTTCTAAATCTTTGTGTTCTGGCTAGTGAGTCTACTACTGAGTCTACTACTACCTACCTACTACAGGACTTCTGTGAGGATGAAATGAGATGAGGCATGGGAAAACACTTCACTGACATTTGGTTAAATTGTAAAATGTTTCCATCTGGCTATAAGGCAAGTCGTATTCCTGGGCTGAAGAAACTGCAAGGAGGCTAGTTGCTAGGAAGAGGAAGCCAGGTGTTGCTACGTGACATCATTATCTGGAACCCACAGAGACCACTGCCGAACTGGGCTAGGCTGTGGGCTGCATTTTGCACGATGGGGTCTCGGCAGTATCGGCTGCAATTTGGTGGGCTGTCACTCCACAGTGGTGGCAGGGCCTCTTTCCCACTTGGGGAAGCTGAGTGCTGCTTTGTGAACACCAGGGCCATGGCGCCATTTCTCTGTAAATGGCCAGTGCAAGTCACGGCAACTCCTGCATTAAGCGTCTGCCCCCTGGTGGTCAGTGCACATCATAGCAACCAATTGGACTGACAGTATATTAGCCTTTAACCTTTTGCACTCCGAAACATTCTGGACATTGGCTACCAGCTACTCGACGCTAACGGCAGAAACGTGCGTTGAATTAACTCAATTCCCCGTAATCACTAATAAACTGCAATGTCCCCTGAGAGGGGACATCCAAGTGATATGCTAGAATTCCAATGTCCCCTGAGAGGGGACAGCAGAGTGCAAAGGGTTAATATATAGACTAGTGGCCTGGTGCACAAAATTCATGCACGGAAGGGTGATTCTCTCAGCCCAGCCAGGTCCCTCTCCAATCAGGGACCCCTTCGGGGATGTCCCACCGCCAGTTTAGGCCCAATCCCAGCCTGCATCCCTCTCGCAATCTGGGACCACTGGCTCCTATCCACTCACATGCCTGCCTTCCTGATCACCCCTAACCCCTCTGCCTGCCTGCCTTATCATCCCTAACTACCCTCCCCTGCTGGCCTAATCTTGCTCCCAACTGCTCTCCCCTGCTAGCCTGATCTCACCCCCAACTACCCTCCCCTTCCTGCCTGATCTCGCCCCCAACTACCTTCCCCCGCCAGCCTGATCTTGCCCCCCACTGCCCTTCCCTGCCAACCTGGTTGCCCCTGTCTCTGCCTGCCTGATCACCCCTAACTACCCTTCCCTGACAGCCTGATCTTGCCCCCAAATGCTCTCCCCTGCCAACCAATTTGGTTCTGATTGATCAGTTTCTATGCCAGTCAGCATCAAAAGCTCTGCCTCCAAGGCAGCCATTGGCTCATCACAGTTCACCCAGATTTGGTTCTGACTGGTCAGTTTGTATGCGAGTCAGCATCTTAGGATCTATCTCTAGGCCTGACCAGAGAGGTGGGGCTGATCAGAAGCTCCCACGAAGGCCCAGAGAGAAAGAGGCACAGCTGCTGGCAAAAAGAGAAAAGGCAATGGCTAATCAACAGCTGCAACGAAGGCTGTGGATCAGACCCTGCCTCTCTCTGTGGGCCTCTCTCAGACCTGATCCGCAACCCCCTCAGCAATCAGTGCTGGGTCGCCAAGGCAACCCAGCACTGACTGCAGAATTGACCTCCAGTCGGTCAAGCCTTAGGTCATTTTGAATGTTACAGACCATGGATTTTTATATATTAGGATTGGTAAATCAAAGAAGGAAGTCTGAAGAAAAAAAAAAAAAAAAGCCTTTACAAACTGCATAATTCCAATTACAGGACACTCTGGAAAAGATAAAACTATAGAGATATGTAATAAAAACATTTGTGGTTGCCAGGGATAGAAGAGTAGTAGGAATGAACAGGTGGAACACAGATAAGATTTTAATGAATATGTATCAATATTAATTCATCAACTTTAACCAATGTACCACACAATGCAAGAGGAAGTATGTGAAAATTCTCTGTACTTTCTGTTCAATTTTTCTGTAATCCTGAAACTGTTCTACGAAATAAGCATTAAGTAAATAAAAAAGGCATTACAGCACAACGATTCTAAGGCAATTGAGTGTGATTTCTTGGAAAATGTATTCGTTTTTAAAAACTAAAGGCCCAGTGCACAAAATTTGTGAAGTCCCTCAGCCCAGCCTGCACCCTCTCCAATCTGGGACCCCTCAGGGGAACGCCCCTAACCACCTCTGCCTTCCTGCCTGACTGATTGTCCCTAACCACCTCTGCCTCACCTCACACCCGGGACCCAGAATTTCCTTCTCTGGCTGGTAGGGAATTCCATGCACCTGCCTCGAGTCCCCCAGTCCCCTCAGCCCCCCAACCGCCCAAGGCTGGCCTAAAGTGCAGGCAAGCCTGGATGATGGCTGCCCAGCCATCCAGGGCCAACCCAAGGTGTAGGCACCCAGGACCTGGGCTTCCCTCCCTCTGGCCGGCCACAGGTACCCAGAACCCAGGCTGGCTTCACCTGGGCCGGCTACAGCCACAGGGACCATGGGAGAGTGGCTTATCTCTCTCTTGGGCCGCAGCCACAGGCACTGGTACCCCTGACCATGGGGCAGGCAGCTTGTCCCTCTCCAGGGTTGCAGGCGCAGGTACAGGCGCAGGTACAGGCGCAGCTGCTGGCACCTGCGACTGTGGGATGGGCAGCTTGTCCCTCTCCCGGGCCACAAGCACAGGCACAGACGCTGGCACCCAGGACCACAGTGTAGGAGGCTTGTCCCTCTCCCAGGCCGCAGCCTGGCTGGTCCACATTCCTCTCTCACAAGCTCATTTGTGCCTGGCTACTCCCCATTCTTCTCTCCCCAGTGTTGAGTGTCTGAGTCACTAAAGCATGAGGGTGAGATGACCATTTGCATATCAGCTCTTTACTATATAGGATATGAGGAAAAAGAATGGTTTGATTTTTTATTCTGCTTTGCTTTGTCATTATACATTCCTGGTCCCTATCCCAAATCTAATACAAATAAAAACATTTGGGAGTAGGCCCCTAACAAGTATATATTTACCAAGTGATTCTACTGTCAGTCAACATGATGCAAAAGAGCCAGGAACTTGTGAGTTAACCAGCTGGTCTGATCTCTGCTTTGTACTAAATTAGCATAATTTCTTTGTGCCCCAGTTTCCTCAAATGTAAAACGAGATGGTTAAATTTGCCAACTTGACAGATAAGAGCATGAACCAAATACTAAGGTCACTTTCAACTCAAAATTTCTTTCTCAACTATAGGAATATAAGTTTGAACTAAAATAATTTCTAAAGCACAAACTCCTTTACTTATCTTAAACCTAATCAAAATAGAAACAGAACTTCCATTGTTTTAACTAAGGTGATACAAATGACAGCTAAACTGTCCTACCTGATAGAATAAATGCTTTTTCTATCCCCACAAGAACAAGAGCATTTAGTCTTTTGCAGCTGTTTGAGGTATTTAAAAAGATCAGCAAGAGTGTAAGTTAAGAATCTGAGATAACTGTAAGAAATCAGATACACTCAAGAAGGCAATCCAATAGATAGGATGCCATTATCTCTTACTGGTAGCAAATTTCCCATATTTCCTAACATTCACGTGAGCAAAGACAGGCACATACTAACTCCAATGCCAACAGGATTCAATTTCCACATATTAATATTGATTTAAATATCATGCTGAATGTCAAAAGTCTCATTCTAAAAAAAACTAAAAATTATCACCTACCCTCAGCATTTAGCACATAAAAGAGCACCTCTGTACCATATAACATTGTGTGTAATAGACAATCAAGTGTTTTTCAATTTACAGTTTCAAATAATTGTTGAGCATTTACTGTATGTCAGGTAGTATGCTGAATAATGTAACAGAATAGTGAGCAAAACCAAGTCCCTGTTCTCATGAAGTTTACATTCTAGTAGGGAAGACAAACGAATATATGCCACATAGTAATAAATGCAATTTTAAAAAATAAAGCAAGATGAGCAGTAGGGTTATTTATTGAGTGGGAGGAGCCACAAGAGAGCCTTCTGAAATGATGATAAAAATGTTCTATTCTTAGCTTGATCTGAGCAGTAGTGTGTGTTCATTGAGTTTTAGATTTAGGCTTTATGTAATCTGCTGTATATAAGTTATACTAATTCTAAGTGTTTACGTTGGCTAAAAGACTGACCCCTGCACCTGAATGTTCACTGCAGCATTTTATATACAGTAGCGCATCTATGGAAGCAACCCAATAGTCTATCAATAAACAAGTGGGTAAAAAAGCTCTGGTACATCCTATCTAATAAAGAGGGAATATGGTAATTGACCATCACACCCTCACAAAGATGGCAGTACCCATAGCCAATAAGGAGGGAATATGATAATTGACTGTCATACCCTCAAAGATGGCAGCGTCCACAGACACAAGATGGCACGTCCAGTCCCCTCAGCCCCACTGGGGCGGCAGGTGAGCTGCACGGCTGGGCCCTTCCCCTGGAAGGTCCGGCCATCCACACACCTGCCTTTTGAGTCCCCCAGTCCCCTCAGCCTCCCAACCGCCCAGGGCAAGCCTTGGATGATGGATGCTCGGCTGCCCAGGTAACCAGGGACGGCTGAGGCTTACACTGCTGGCAGTGGCAGCAGCAGGGGTGTGATGGGGGTGTTGCCTTCTCCTGATTGTTGGGTCACCTCCCGCCCCTGAGGGCACCCGGACTGTGAGAGGGGCAGGCCAAGCTGAGGCACACCCCCCCACCCCCACTCCAGTGCAGGAATTTTCATGCACCAGGCCTATAGCATATATGATAGAATAATACCCATAAAGAAATCTTACCTTTTACAATATCATGAAAGAACCTATAGAGTAGGGGTGTCGAACTCAATCAGAGAAGGGGCCAAAATCTAAAATCCAGCCTAAATCGCGGGCAGAATGGTTTACTGAACAGTCATAAACTGTCATTGTGATGGAAACGCAGCGGAGTGCAGTGATGACAGCGTGGTGCGGGCCACATTGCAAGGCCTGGCGGGACGGATTTGGCCCGCGGGCCTTGTGTTTGACACATGTGCTATAGAGTATTATGTCAGTTAGAGAAAGACAAATACAATATGATTTCACTTAGAATATAAAGAACAAAATAAATGAACAGATAAAGCTGAAATAGACTGATAGAGCAGACTGGTGGTTACCAAAGGGGAGAGGGCTTGGGGGTCTAGTGAAGAGATTAAGAGCTACAAAGTGGCAGTTACAAAACAGTCATGGGGATGTAGAGTACACATATCTATAATAATAAAAGTGTAATATGCTAATTATAGTGGACATCCTTCCAGACAACCTTCCGGATGAAACCAGGGCTGAGAGGGAAGCCCAGGTCCCAGATGCCAGAGAGAAGCAATGCTGGCAGACGGGGGAATGAAGGCCTACTCTTGCATGAATTCCATGCATCGGACCTCTAATAGTCAATAATACTTTGGTAACTATGAATGGAGCCGGGTGGGTACTGGAAACATCAGGGCAAACACTTTGTAAAGTATATAATTATTTAGCCACTATGCTGTACTGAAATCAATGCAAAATAATATTGAAAGTACAGTAATTGACAAAATTTAAAAAAATAAAAGACTCCTGCCCCCACTGCCTGTGCTTAGTGGTTGAGCGCCAACCTATGAAACAGGAGGCCAAGGTTCAATTCCTGGTCAGGGCACATGCCTAGTTGCAGGCTTGATCCCCAATGTGGGGTGTGCAGAAGACAGCTGATCAATGGTTCTCTCTCATCACTGATGTTTCTGTCTCTTGCCTTCTCCCTTCCTCTATGAAATCAAGTTTTATATATAAAGAGAGAGACAGAGACAGAGACAGAGACAGAGACAGAGGGAGAGGGAGAGGGAGAGGGAGAGGGAGAGAGAGTTCTAGACCTTCTAGAACTAAATACATGATTTTTGTTTCATTATATATTAGAGGCCCGATGCATGAATTCGTGCATTGGTGGGGTCCAGCCAGTCTGGCCTCATCGAGGCCAGCTGGGAGGTGGGGATGAAGGTTGGCAGGCTGGCCCTGCCCCCAATAGGGGTGGGGGGCGATCAGGTGCAAGGCCAGCCAGCGATAGGAGTCGTGGGCAGTTGGTGGGCCTGCTTCACCCCCAAATGGCCAATTGGGGGCCGAGCCGGCAGAGGGGAGCCGGCCCCGCCCCCCAGTCAAACTCCCAGTTGAGGGGACAATTTGCATATTAGCCTTTTATTATATAGGATACTTAACTTCACAACTGTAATACATCAAATTCTATTACCCTACAGTTCTACTCTTAAAGCAAGTTATTTAATAAGCACCTATGGTATACATACAATTTAGAGTGAAAGAAAAACAAACTATTAGCCTCTACTGTCAATAAAAGATAAAAACAGAACGGTTCTAAAAAGAAGTTGCATAACTAATCATGCATAATAAATATAACAAGGAATACCTATGTCTTTTAAAAAATATCCAATAGCCCAGCAGGTATGGCTCAGTTGCTTAAGCATTGTTCCATGCACCAAGAGGTCCCCAATTTGAATCCCAGGAAAAGCACATGGCAGGATTAAGGGCTCAATTCCCATAGGGGGTGTGTAGGAGGCAGCTGACTGATGTTTTTTCCTCTCTCTCTCATTAATATTTCTATATCTTTCTCTCCCTCTCTCTAAAATCAATAAAACTTGTTTAAAAAACAAAACAAAAAAACCCCTGTATTCAGAGCTTCCTTTTCCCACTGAACCAAATCCCCAAAGTTTCTGTTTTAGAGAAGAATGCAAGAACTGTGAACTCAAACAATTCCATGATCCAAGAAAAAGCCCAGCATAGTGATCAAGAGCCCATCACCCCACCACACACCCCTCCTTGCAAGAAAGAAACATCCTGCAGGAAAGAATGAGAGGAAATAATCTGAGAGCAGGAAGAGCAGTTTCAGTGGAGTGCTAAGGGTTACTGTGGCTAAATTAAACTGTAGGATACAATTTTTGGGAGGAGGAAGAAATTAGTGGGCCAAACTAATTTGGCCCACTAATTTCTAATAGGGTTAAGGATACTCTAAGCATAAAGAACATAAACAGAAGTACTGTGGTTACAAACACATACAACCAGAATAGATAAATCCATATGGGCAACAAGTGGACTGGTAGTTGCCAGGGACTTGTGGGAAGAGAGAATAGGGAGTAACAGTTGATGTGTAGAGTTTTTCTTTTGAGGTGATGAAAAGGTTTTGGAACTTTATAAAGGTGGTGGCTGCATATTGTGAATATAAATATGCCACTGGATTGTACAGTTTAAATTTGTTACCACAATTTCATCTTAATTTTTAAAAAACTGAAAGGAAGAAAATCAGGGGGCAAGCCAGAGAAGAGAACACTGGGAAATAAACCAGAATAGATTATAAGAAACCAGATTATTAAAACTTCCAAAAAGGGCAGAAAAATTTAATCAGATTCAAATAGATAACAGAGGATATTTTTAGACATATCTTCCAAGTTTCTTAATTAAATCGGACATAACTTAACTGATTAATTAGGGAACCCAATTTGCCTCACGTGGGGAAGGTGTAACTGTGAAGGAAATATAAAAGCTGGTGCAGGTATAAGCACATTTATTCAGTGGATTGGATATGTGTTTTATCACTAATAAAGGTTGTGTCTTTTAAAGCATATAAATGGGTAATGTAAAAAAGCACAATGTTAAAAGTGGAAAACAGCACAAGTTCCCTCAATTTTCCTGGTCTCATACGTTTTACAGCCTCATAATGTCACTTTGTAGTCGTTGCCCACCTCTTGAATCTGAACTGGACTGATAACATGCTTTGGCCAACAGAAAGCACTGAAAATGCCAGTTTGCCAGTTTTGAGCCTAGGCCTCAAGAACTTCTGCATGCTCCCATACCTTTCTCTTGGAAATATGCTCTGCCTCTGTGAAACAATCTCAAACCAGCTTGTATATCTAGAGGCACATGGCCCAGTCTCCCTGTTATCTGCCTGACACCCAGCCAACCACCAGACATGAGAGTAAGACCACCCTAGATAAGCTAGTCTTAGACTATCTACTAAGCTATGAGAAATATATGAGCAAGCCCATAATCAATTACTTAAGCCTGGCCCAGATGGCTTTAGTACCAGGCTGATCTAAAGACTCAAGAGCAGCAGCAAACAAATGAGGTTTGGAGTGGTTTGTTATACCTATATATCAACAGTCAACATATAATAATGATAAATAGTGATACAGAAAAGGGCCATTAATCTGGCAAGAAAACTACTCATTAAATACTAATTTGTTCAATGTGGTTTAGGTTTTATAGACACACAGCCATAACTAAAGAGAAAAAGAAAACCTAACTATTACATTACTTTGTAATTGGTAAGCCACCACCACCCTTTTTACTAAAAGTACTTAAAACCATTTTTTATATGCAATTTTTTATAACATGCCTTTGGAAAACAACTATCACATAACAGCAACTGACTGTACATAGAGGGGAAGTATTTTTATGACAACTAAAATTGGAGTTATTAGGTTTTTTTCCTTTTAGGTAAGTTCTCCAGGGACTTCTAAATGTTCCAGGTGTTACAATGGAGACTTAATTTTCAGATGCACTTGACCATAAGAGCAACTATTTAATATAAAGCAATCAAGCATTACTTCAAAAATTCTAAACCATACTAAGTCATTATCTCCCACAAAAAATACACTAGTTTTCTCAATTGACAGGCATCTAACATATTTCAATAGACAACAGAGATCTCTTTTCTCTTCAATGAAAAACTAGCACTGCTTTAATGGTCAAGTCACTGATCTATCACTGCCAATATCAACAAGTTCTAGCTATTGCTGAGAGGGTAATTTTGTATTAATTTTGTCAAGAACCAAGGCACTCATTGGCTGCCGACATAAATAGGAGTCACTTATTTTAAAAAGGCAATGAAACCTTTACTATTTTTAAAAATATATATTTTATTGATTTTTTACAGAGGAAGGGGGAGAGTTAGAAACATCGATGAGAGAGAGTCATCGATCAGCTGCCTCTTGTATAACCCCGAAACCAAAGTACATGCCCTTGACCGGAATGAAACCTGGGACCCTTCAGTCCGCAGGCTAACGCTCTATCCACTGAGCCAAACCAGTTTCGGCTAATTTTTAAAATCATTTCTGAGTTTCACATGATCTTTCTATTAAACCAGTTATCAAAAAGTAAAATCTGTTTTAAAGCATTTAAAACATGTGAAAATTCCTGTGTGGATTTCTATTAGGTCTAGTAATAATTTACTTTTTTAAATCAAATTTATTTAAACAATATAACAAAATTTAATCAACAATATAGTTGCCGTTGTTTTCTACTACTTGTGCCCAACGCTCAGAAAGCATTTTAATCCCTCTGTTGTAAAATTCTTGTGATTTTGATGCAAAAAATTCGGTCAATGCATTTTTGAGGCATTCTTCATTATTAAATTTTTTTCCAAGAAGAAAGTTTTGCAAAGAACAAAACAAATGGTAATCGGAAGGGGCAATATCAGGAGAATATGCAGGTTGAGGGAGAACTTCCCATTCCAACTGGCACAGTTTTTCAGCAGTGATTCTTGCAGTATGCAGTCGTGCGTTATCGTGGTGAAGAATCACGCCCTTCCGATTAATTAGCGCGGGTTCTTTTTCTCTTAAAGCTTGGGTTAACCTTTCCAATTGGGCACTATACACTGCACTTGTAATGGTTTGGTTAGATGGTAAAAGTTCATAATGAAGAATTCCTTTAAAATTCCACCAAACACACAACATCACTTTTTTCGCATGCAAGTCAGGTTTTGGCGTGGGCTGCGGAGCCTCATTTTTGTCCAACCATTGAGGCCGCCTTTCCAAATTAACATACAGCACCCATTGTTCATCTCCAGTAACAATTTGCTTTAAAAACGGCAAACGGTTTTGACGAGAGAGGAGCGAACTGCAAATTGTGACTCTTTGATTACGGTTGTTGTCGGTCAACTCATGAGGAACCATTTTCCAAACTTTTGGACTTTGCCAAGTGCACGCAATTGATTGGAAATTGTTTTTTGTGAACAATTCAAAGTTGTCACGAGCTCTTGTTGGGTAATTTGAGGATTTTGCACCAAAAGAGCTTGAAGAGCTTCTTGATCAAAATTGGACACACGGCCTCGACCACTCATGTCATCTAATGAAAAATTTCCCTCGCGAAATTTCTCAAACCAACACTGGCATTTTCTGGCGCTAACTGCATCTTGACCAAGAGCACTACAGATGTTTTTTGCAGCCTCACTTGCTTTTCTTCCTAATTGGAATTCGTAAAGCATGCAGTGCAGAATATGCTCTTCATCTGCCATCTTCTTAGCCCTAGTTTTGCAACAAAAACCAAACCAAACACAAACTTTTTCAAGCAAAACTTGTTAATTGCACTTCACACGTTCTGTAGATACCACGTGTTTGAAGGTTATGTCAATACAAGTCAACGCCAAACAAGATTTTAAACGAATGTTTAAAAACGACATTAATTATTACTAGACCCGATATATAACACATTTAACACATCCAGAAAAATTCTCAGAAGAAAACAATTTAGTTGATTATATTTAAACATTCTAAATGCTCTTCTCCTTTATAAATGAGGTCTGTGGGTTTTAGAGAAGTTCAATGTCCAGGACTATCTTACAAATGTACTGGTACAGTCACAAAAGCTACCAAAAAAGGATTTTCCATCCATTAACTGTAGAGGGCAAATGGGAAGACACCTGGACATTCTATAGATTGTTGATGGGGCCCGGGATATTGGCAGAGTCATGTTAGTTGCACTCCCGCCCTGGGAGTGCTGAGATGTTCTTAGTTCCTGACTAATGAGTGGGTAGAACCTGGGCTCTCCCAGGCTCCTTGTTTTCCTGTGAAATCCCTTGTTGGATTGGAGTATAAAAAGATGTGCTACATGGCTTAGGAGGTTATCAGTCAGTCTGTCTCTGCAGCAGAGGAGGTCAGCAGCCCTCCCAGCTCCCAGCTTGAAATCTATTTCTATGTCTTCTCTCTTTATTTCTAGTATTTCTCAATCCCTGGGCACCTCCACTTAGAACCGGTTCATTCATCTCTCTTTCCATGCGGGACATGGAAAAGGGAGATCCCTGCAGCTTCAGGTCCCCGCAATTAACGTTTTACTATATCAAAAAGATAAAGATTCTCAATAAAACTCTAAAACATTTCAAAGAATTGCGTAATTTATTTGATAGAAAGAAGTAAAGAATGATTAAATTTATGGTTAACAAAAATTCTAGAAAAATTGCATTCTATCTCTCTTTTAAGAACATTAGTCTCATATATAAAAAGGTGAATATAGGCTTTCTCAGACCATGGCACAAAACCTAACTTCTTGCCCTCCAAGTACTGCCCTTGGTTAAATTACAGGTTACCCACTTGTTTTGATACGATATTCATGAACCTCACCATGTTACATTAATTTCCTGCCCAAAACTAGTCTACAACTCCTACCCTCCTTTTCTTTTTCCTTCTCCCTTCCTCTCTCCCCCCCCAAAGTAAAATATATGCCATAATTCTAGTTCAGCTTTTATCCCTCTTCTTTTTAAGTATGTTTTAGCATTCAATCCAAATATAAAGGGATTACAGAACCACCTCAAGAAATACAGTGTTTTCTAAAACCTCTAAGAAAAACCTTTCCTAAACAGCTATAACAACCAACTAATCTACCTCAGGAAATAAGTCTCCTTGTTTATACAGGGTGGGACTAAGGTAGGCTTAGAGTTGTTTGTATGGAAAATAATACAATCTATATATATAAAACACTACTATGCTAAGTATCTGACTGAGTGGTCGGCTGACCACCAGGGGGCAGACACTTTGACCGGTAGGTTAGCTTGCTGCTGGGATCTGGGGCGATCAGGGCTGGGCGAGACGGGACCACATCTGTAAATCTACTTTTTCCCCATGTGCAATAGTGCAAATTCTCACTGTCCTCCCAGACACATGAAATCTACAGTATGACTATTTTAATCTATTTCCTTTTCAAAAACAGTAACACTCCTCTAATCAGGAAGACTTCTAAAAACATCAAGCTTAGAAAATCAAAACCCTGGAGACAAACAGAAAATAATTATTAACAGCTAATACGTATTGACTCTATCTACTCTGTGCCACACTGCGTTTTTCATGCATTACTTCATTAATGACCCTGTGAAGTAAGTACTATTATCATTAGAAGAAAGTCAAGTTCTGAAAGTAAGTCATTTATTCAGATTCAGGGTTACTAATTATTGAAATTAGGATTCTGAAGCAATCTAACTATACAGAGCTCTGCATTCTTTAAGTGAAAAAGCAATCAGAACCATATGTATTACAGACCAAGCTTTAAAGAAGCAACCCCCCAGATCTTCCTTACAATTTACAGTACTGATTAATATTAGTAATCTCATTCAGAGCATAAGTCTAACAATTTGGTGATATAGATTTCCCTGTTCACAGTTATTAAGGTGCAACACATCTGACAGTTTCTTTTTCTTTATTTTTTTTAATATGTTTGGGTTTTGTTTGTTTGTTTGTTTGTTTTCCAGAGAGAAAGAGATAGAAATATCAATGATGAGAGAGAATCACTTATCGGTTGCATCCTGAATGCCCTCTACTGGGGATCAAGCCTGCAACCAGGGCATGTGCCCTCAACAGGAATTGAACCATGACCTCCTGGTTCATGGGTCAATACTCAACCACTGAGCCACAATGACCGGGTCAGATGCAGCACATTTGTAAAAGCAGGTGGCATTTACTACTAGAACCAAACCACATTAATGAGATGGGGAGATTGGAGGGGAGATACATGCACACACAAGGAAAGATGACATTTATTATTAAAAAGGTACTACATTATCATATTAAATAGTCCTAAGCTGTTACATTTTAGAACTTGGCTGTTTCTATCTTTCAGAACAGTAAAGTACCTGATATTCATGACAACTGAAGTACAGCAGTTCCTCCAATAATATCATCATTTCATTATAACATTAATGAGATGTTATAGGGACTTAACTGCTGTTTATATCAATTGTCCTATGGCAAAACTGCTTTTCTTATACAGAATTTTGCTTAAAATTATAGAATCTATCAACTTTGAGAACTCACTGTACTATAAAATGGTATCAAAAATCATATTCAGCATTATCTAAAATACAGATTTTAGAACAATTCCTACAGAAGTTTGAAATCATTTTTCTAGAAACCTCAGGATGATAGTATTTCCCCATCTCTCAGTTCAATCTCTTCTTCCTTAGAAGATAAACATTCTCAACTCCCTGTTTTCTAACTTTCACACCCTAACTTAATACTCAAGCTTCTCAAAGAGTAACCAATACTCATTATCTTCCACTTCCTTACCTCTATACTCTTTGCTGTAGCTCTATATCCAGCTTTCCAGTTAAGTTATTTTTGCTAAAGTCATTGGTGTCTCCTTATTCCTAAATCTAATAAACAGTTTTCAGGTCTTATTTGACTTTTTAAGCAGGGGTTTTAACACTTCAGGTCACCTTTTCCCCTACCCTCCTCATCTTTTAAATTCTAGTCAGTTGTCTTCCACATTGCTACTCTCCTGTTCCCCTCTACCTTACTACTTTTTGCTGGACTCATTTTCCTCTGCCTGTGCCTCAAATGTTGGATGGTCCTTGGCCGCCTTCTCTTCTGTTAAGAATCCTTAAAAGATGATCTTAACCTCCATTCAACTATGCTATATACTACAACTCTCTTGCCCACACAACTCCCCTGGCAACTTTCCAAAGCCTCCCACTCATCTCCAGGCTGCTCAAACTCAACATGGCCACAAATGAACTGATCTTGGAAAGCCAAAGAATAGAGCGTTGAAAAGAGTACATGTATATTTTGTTAGCAGTGGGGGATGTTCCCAATTATCCCCTGGGTGAATGATTTTATTATCCTAACATCATTATCCACCCAGTCTTTCAAGACAGGTAGCTGGGAGTCATGCCTGACTCCTTCCTTTTCTTGATCCAAAGAGCCTATCATCATCAAATACTGAAGTAAGGTTGTAAAACATTAATATTTTCAAATTCCCTCCCTTCTTTTTACTCCCTCAACCTTTCTCAACATTAGCTTGTTTAGCCTTTCCCATAATATTTATAATTGCTTACAGCTATCATACTTATCATATAACATGTATATTTCTTCATTAACCTGCAAACTTAGTGACAGGAAACCGTGTCTTGTTCTTTTTATCCAATGCACCTAGGAACACATAAAGAGTAATAAACATAAATCTGATGAATGAGTGATTCCAAGAAGCTAAGTAACACCTCAAAAGATGTACAATTTATTAACAGTAGAGTAGGAATTTATGTGTAGCATTTTTCAATAATTAAGTGCCATTATAGTACAGCAATAATAGCGTATCAGCAGTACTTTGCATATTAAGTGACAAAATATTCTTTTCTTATGTTTCTATGTGTGTTTTAAATTTTCTATAGTGATCATACATCACTTTCATAATCAATGACAAACATGAATAAAAAATCTTTTGTTTTTCGGAACAATATGTTGTGAAATTGGAAGCTGGAGTGGGGTGGAGCCATTAGGAATCTAAAAGAAAATACCAAAAAAAGAGGTACTGCTTTAATGGAACTTAAGTTAAGCTCACCCAGTAACTGTAAATAGGTGTACAGTTTCATCTTAGCCAGTCAATGACTTACATACAAATGGATCTTTCAACAAAAGATGTTGGCTAATGGGGGGCAGGGAATATATGAAAATTTATCTCAAATTCATTTTCCAGATATAAGTTGTCATCAAAATACAAGAGGAGAATTTAAGTGTATATCTGTATCAGCCATTTCAAAGTGTTATCTGAGTCTCTGGACCCTTTTAGGGGGCCCATGAGGCCAAAATTATTTTCATAATAATAAGATGACATTTTCTAAACATGTCCTCTGATAAATACTGCAAGAGTTTAAATGCAGAGGCAGATATGAGAATCCAGCTATCTTCTATTAAGCCAGAGACCTGCAAAACTGTAAAAATTCTCAATAATCTTTTTATTAAGGAAACTACCGTATAATGATTTTTTTCATTAAAAATGCTTATGGTAACATGTAAAGGACTTATTCTTAATAAATTAATAAATATTTATACATTTCTCAGTTTTCATTTCTAATGTGGCAAATGTCTACAGATTTAATCCACATGAAAAAGGGCTCTTCAGGATCCTCAATAGTTTTTTAAGAGTATAAAGGGATCCTGAGACCAAAAGTTCAAGGACCGCCAATTTAGAGAGTTTGAGGAAGGGGTAAGCTTCTGTAAGCATGACCCCAAAGCAAGATCAACCAATAGATATGTTGAAATAAATATTTTAAACTTCTATATATCCAAAAATAAACATAAGCAGATTACAAGAAAAGTTGAGAAGTTGTGGGGAATACAACAATGGGTTCATAGTATCAATAAGGAAAATACAAACATCCACGAAAGCACTAAAGTAGGAACGAAGACATTTTGAAAACTAATGGAAAAACAGTGTAATACACAAAAACCAACATACATGTAGAAAAATAAATCTCGGACTTATTAGCAATCAAAGCAATTTAAATTAAATCTGACTACGTAAATCAGCAATGGTGTTTAAAAACTGTACCAAATTCAGTAAGAATGCAGGGAAACAAGGACCCCTATAAATTACTGTTAGATAAATAGTTACAACCTCTCTAGAAGGCACTACAGAAACATGCACCAGAAATCTTAAAAGTGTACCTACTCCACAATCTCCAATTTTATCCCGATGGAATAAAAACATACCCAAAAGTCTGCTACAATATTCACTGACACATTATCTATAATTGCAAAACAGAAAACTAGAAACAAATGTCTACCAAAGAGATGGCTGAATGTATTATATCATTCCATTGTGTGGAGTGCTTATCTGATGATTTTAAATGTTGTATATGGAAAGACATCTTTATTAGGTTAAAAAAAAGGCAGTTAAAATTTTGATGATTCATCTCAATAAAACACATCTATGTGCAAAGAACTAGGATGTGCTAGGAATTTGTTATATGCCAAGCATTTTATATGCATTATCACATTTAACCTTCAGAACTCTATGATATAGGCTGCTCTCTCTAAACTTCCATTTTCTCATCTGCAAAACTGAAAGAAGTAATTTGCCCCAAATCATGAAAACTTCAACTCACAAAAACCATTAGATATTGAGGCCAGATTGACTCTAGGTCTTACACTCAAACCTGTATTTTGTTAAATACCACATATATGCTGAAAGGTTAACAGTAAGTCAATACAACTATTTCCTCACCCCAGCTATCTTTTTTCTCTTTTTCTTTTCTTTTCTCTTTTATGTTTCTTTCTATAATGAACTTTCTTGAGATTTTTAATTTAAAAAAAAAGAGTATTTTTATTTTGAAATACCAAAAGCCAAAGATTCAACTTGTGGGGAGAGGGGAGGACTTTGCAGCATAACTTCCAAATTCAGTGCATCTTGTTAATTAACATTCTCTACAGACAAATTAAAAACATATAAACAATATCAGCTTCCTTTGGGAAATTTCACAAAAAGTTTATGGACTTCAGCATCAATAGACTTCATTTATGAACCTTAAGCAAATTATTTAACCTCTCTGAAACTCAACTTTGTAAAATACTGATACTATAATAATTCCTATTTCTCGGGGCTATGATAAGCACTATGTTAAAAGGATAAAACATGTACAGAATATAAAATATAATAAAAAAGCGAATTCTTTTAAAAAAATACAAACTGTAACTCAATAGCAAATATTAAAATCATGCTGTGATTAAAGACTTTTCAATAGTTAATAGATCATTCTCATTTTCAATTTAAATTCAATCAAAGCCAAAAATACCCCCCCAAAATAAATTATCCTGCCTTTTGAGAGGTCCCAAGCCTAAAAGAAGCACTGTAAAACAAACATTTTTATTGTTTCTTCATTACTGAATCTATCCTACTTGACTTTGTATCCTCAGGAGTCTAGCAGAGAGCACAGCATATAGTTGGCCTAAGTGTTGGATGAATAAATTGGAGATCTTGGAACACCTAACACTCTGTCTAATGAGCCCCATTATCACTCACATCTAAAAGCTTTCACACAAAGCTGCAGTGATCATTAACATTCAAGAACAGTTTTGATTTCAACAAAGCAATCATGCAACAAATTTCATCCAACTCCCTTTCCCACAATATCTTACTTCCAAACACACATACCTAAGAACACAAAAGTTCCTGGGATGAATGTTAGTCAGAGAACAAGATATTTCTTAAACTTTAGCTCCCTCACAAGGGTCAATAAGGCCAGAATCTCACAGAAAGCTAAAACGTTTTTCCTGTACTTATTAGTCTTTCTTGGTATTCATTCAGCAAAACATAATAATAAAAGCATAATATGCTAATTAGACTGGACAGCCAAATGACCTTCCAAATGCCCTTCCAGATGACTTTCTGGATGAAGCTGGTGCTGCAAGGGCCGAGGCAAGCCACCATGGCTGCGAGGGCCAAGCCCCTTGCACAAATTTCGTGCATCGGGCTTCTAATAGTGAATAAACAATATCATCAATTAATAATGAAATAGTCCCTGTTTGGGCATTATTCAGAAAATAATTCAGAAATTTCAACTTGTCCATAAGTTTAATTATATTACTAGACCTACAATGAACAGCCATACTACAAAGAACTAGGGAACCCTAATTTTCTGTAAATACTTCAATTTCACCTCCACCATAAATAAAGCATTTAATTATTCTAGAAATACTGAGTGCCCACTACTGATTATTCAAATAATCTCACAAAGTGCCAGGCATTGTTCTGAGCGTTGGGAATACACAATGAACTAAGGAAACAAAAATCTCTGCACTCACTGGAGTTTATATCTTAAAATGGAGAGGAAGAACAGAAACAAACTGAATAAGTAAATTACATATTACCAGGTGCTAAATGTTTAAAAAATGCAGAAAAGGAGAATGGAAAATACAGGGTCAGGGAAAGTAGCTGCTAAAATAAGGGGTCAAACTGCAAAATAAACCATACACAGCAAAGAACTGTTTAAAAAAAAAAACAAGTCTTTATAGATTTACATTTTAAAATCTTGATGATAATGGGGGAGGCCATCAATGTGTGGAAGTAGAGGGCATATGGGAAATCTCTGTACCCCCCAACCCTCTATTTTGTTGTAAACTTAACACTGCTCTAAAAAATAAGTATTTTTAATTAAAAAATAAAATAAGAGGCCAAAGAAAGCCTCACTGAGAAAACTATTTTAACACATTCTTAAAGATGAAACTAACATAAACAAAGCACACATTCTAGTCCTACACAGATCAGACTCATTAGCATAGCAGCAATCTGGTGAACTAATTTTCTCAATTCCTGAAAAGGGTAAGAGCAAGAAAGACTCAGAAGACTTGAGAAAAATCAATTCTCAAGAAGGTGTAAAAATACCTCCTCCTTAGCTCCTTCACAAGGGTCAATAAGGCCAGAATTTCATGCTCCTCGCTCCCCCTTCTCATCTCCCTCTCCCTTCCCCTCCTCCTCCTCCTCCTTCCTCTCCTCCTCCTCCTCCTTCCTCTTTTCCCCCACCCACCTCTCTCTTTTCATTTATGATAAAACTTCATGGCAAGCAACCACAAAATTAACATTTAAAACATTTTATTTTGCCATTGCCAGGCTTCCAACTTGAGTTACTTAAGCTTAACTTTCTATCCTTTTCCATTTCTAACACTCCAAAACACCAACAAATTAGCAGAAATCAAACACCACGCTTCATTTTAATCCATATTTTATTGATTTTAGGAAGAGAGGAAGGGAGAGGGAAAAGGCAGGCAGGTATGGAGGGAAGGAGAGAGAAATATCAATGTGAGAGAGATAACATCAATTGGTTGTATCTAGCAAGAGCTCCAACCTAAGACCAAACGAAGACCAAACGAGAAACATAAGGCATATGACCTGATCAGGAATCGAACCTGTTTCCTTCATGTGCAATGGATTACACTTTAACCAACTGAACCACATTGGCCAGAGCTAATCCCTATCTTATGTGTTCACAAGTTACTTTTAAATTTAAATTGTTACTACCGTGTTTCTCGAAAAATAAAACATCCTCCAAAAATAAGACCTACTTACAGGTTTCCTTCTCAGTGAAATATAAGCCGCCGCCCCCCCCCCCCCCCCCCCCCCCCCCCCCCCGCTAAACATGAGAGATATGGTCCACTGATTCTGAAAGAAATGGAGTCACAAGAAATTCACTAGGAAATTCAGGAATTGGATTGTTATGATGATGTTCCAGAAGATGATGACATGATTGTCATTGAATAAATGAGTAAATTCTTAATACTGTAGGATTCACAGTTTGTCTGGTTTGTGTTCACCAACTACCGTACTACCGTACCGTATACAGGTAATAAATTTCCTTTATTTTCATTTAACAATAAATGTGTACCGTATTTTTCTTCATGGAAAAATAAGACATCCCCTGAAAATAAGACCTAGCACATCTTTGGAAGCAAAAATTAATATAAGACACTGTCTTATTTTCGGGAAAACAGAGTACTAGAATTCTATTTTAAAGGTGCTTAGGGGATTTACTGTTCAAGAATCCAGAAACAAATACTTTTGCAAAACCAAAGGACATTTAAAAAAATAACTTAGATTTGTTCATAGACAATATATGTTTAGTAAAAATAAAACAATAATAAAGCTAATATAATATTTGAATAATCCTATCTAATAAAAGAATAATATGCAAACTAACCATCACTCTGCTATACCAACCAGCCATGACCACCAAACAATCAGAGTAAGTATGCAAATTAACCCCAACCAAGATGGTTACTGCCACAGAGAGCAGGAGAGAGGCTAGGGTTGCCCCGGCGATAGAAAAAGCCAAGCTTCTGCAGCCCTGAACGGCCTAGGCCTCGACTCCAGGCTACAAAGTTTCAATTATATAATAGAACGTAAACAAAACCAAACAGAAATGGCCGCAGCCAAGAAGCAAGCAGGAGGCTTGGCTCCACTCCAGGCTACGAAGTTTCAATTGCAGAAGGTAAATAAATTCCAGATACCAAAGTTTCAATTGTAGAAGGTAAGTAAATTCCAGTTTGGGTCTCCGCGTGACCAGACTGCAAACCACCACAGGCCCATCGTCCAAGCCGCCCCCCCCCCCCCCAGGGAACCCCCACCCTGATCCAGGACACCCTTTAGGGCAAACCAGCTGGTTCCCACCCATGCACCAGTCCCCTATCCTATCTAATAAAAGAGTAATATGCAGATTGACCATCACTTCAACAAGATGGCTGCCCCCATGTGGACACAAGATGGCCAGCAGGGGAGGGCACTTGAGAGGGACCAGGCCTGCAAGGGAGGGCAATTGGGGGTAATCAGGCAAGCAGGGGAGGGCAGTTGGGAGGCACCAGGCCTGCAAGGGAGGGCAGTTGGGGTTGATCAACCCTGCAAGGGAGGGCAGTTAGGGGTGACCGGGCCGGAAGAGGAGGGAAGTTGGGGGTAAACAGGCTGTCAGGGGAGCCGTTAGACATCAATCATGCTGGCATGGGAGTGGTTAGGGGGTGATCAGGCTGGCAGGCAAAAGCAGTTAGGGGCAATCAGGAAGGCAGGCAGGCGAGCAGTTGGGAGCCAGCAGTCTTAGATTGTGAGAGGGATCCCAGATTGAAGAGGGTGCAGGCTGGGCTGAGGGACACTCCCCTCCCATGCACGAATTTCGTGCACCGGGCCTCTAGTAGGATTATAAGTATAAATATACATATTTTGAAGAAGTTGTTTTATCTTTATATTGTTGTAGTCAATGCAATTACACTGCACACACTCATTAACAATGTGTTGTTTTACTCATCCTTATTATAAACTTATTCCCATATTAAATATTCTTCTATATCGTTTTTAATCCTACTGCATAAATACCATAGAATTGTTTAAAAGATTAAATAAGTACCGTATTTTTCGGACCATAAGACACACCGGACCATAAGACGCACCAGTTTTTAGAGAAGGGAAATGAAGAAAAAAAGATTCTGAAACAAATAGTGTCCTAAAATATTTTATGTGCATTAAAACCCAACATCACAGTCATAAACACATATAATCAACCTTGTAAAGTAAACAGCAGCATTTAGAACCATTTTAGAGCCGGGCAAGTAAAATAACTTTTTTTTTAAAGTATATGTGTAGGCTATATTTGGACCATAAGACGCAGGGACTTTTTCCCCCCACTTCTGGGGGGAAAAAAGTGCGTCTTATGGTCTGAAAAATACGGTATACTGTATGGCATGGTGGAAGCACTATTTAAGTAGTTTTATTATTATTGGTCCCAGGATAAAATTTTTATAAAAACTCATGTATATCTAAATTTGTGCACATACCCTAAATTTTTCTTCTTTAAAAATAAAGCCCCAGAAGTATAACTCAAACTCTGCTGAACTACCCTCCAGAAAAAATATATAAGTTTATTTTCCTTCAGTAACACATCTCCCAAAACCCTATCACCAACTATTATATTTTTAATTTTTGCCAATGTGACTGGAGAGCAAGGGTGTTTTTGCCTCATTTAATTTTTGTGTTTCATCATTTATACTGAAGTGAACACTCTTTCACATGTTGACTAGTTTTATTTCTCCTTATGTGAATTGTCAAAATATTTTAAAGTGGCCCGGCCAGTGTGGCTTGGGAGTTGAGCATCAAACTATGAATCAGACGATCACAGTTCAATTACTAGTCAGAGCACCTGCGCAGGTGGCAGGCTCGATCCCAAGCAGTGGGCTTGTAGGAGGCAGCCAATCAATGATTCTGTCTCATCACTGATGTTTTGTATCTCTCTCCCTCTTCCTTCCTCTCAATAAAAATGTATTTTAAAATGTTTTTTTAAAGTAAATTAACTCCAATATTCATGGTCAGAAGAGTCATATATTAAATTTCACTAAAGCGCATGCACTATACCATTCTACATAAACACATTTGCTTTCATAATACACTTTTATAAAGAGAATTATATGCATTCATTCCTAACTCTCAAGTTTGCATCTTTCACTAATATTTTAAAAACAAAAACACGACTGCCAAAGTCAGAGATAGGGTTCAAATTAAAGTCTTTAAAACTACCTAATTATGCAACACAACATCTCAATTAATATATTTATTTAAAAGAATAGAGCATTGATACAAAAAACGTTCACATATTAACAGTGAAAAAGAAACAGAGAACCGTTTGTATAGCATGATCTAGATATACTTTATATGGTGAATATTTTAATACAGAATTGGGAAGAAGAGAGAACCAGTTGCTGTCCTAGGTGCTAGTAGCCCCGTGGTGAGCATGATAGGCAAGGTCTTTCTTTTCCTGTTTTCCTAGAGCTTACATTGAACTCTGACTGTTAATAGATAACCTGACTTTATTTGGATTTACTTTTAGTATTAAGCCACAATATATTACAACAATACAATTTTTCTCAATGGCTTCCCAAATATAACTTTGAATCTAAGGAAAGTAAAAAAGAATATAGCTAAGATACTACTTTCTGGATTTTAGAGCAGGAATTATGATATAGAAAATGTAGGAAATTACACACACACACACACACACACACACACACACATACATACACATTACCTAGTATTACTGAAAGCAAAAAGCCTCAAAATCATTTTTGTTTTATTTATACTCAAATTCTTTTTCATTACCCAAATCTAAAGTTCAATTGATAACATATTTCATTAAAATATTTAAGTTGCAGAATATTGATATAAACCTAATTTTGTTTAAAAACTATTTGTAATAGTATATATAAATGCTGTACACTCCTAAGAAATGTCTTGAACTAACTTACCATAAATTTCTGGAGATAAGCATAGGCAGAAAGTGGACTAATGGGAATCAAAAAAACTTCACACTTTTTATTGTATATGCTTCTATACTGTTTGAGTATCTGTGGTAAAATAACATCTTTTTGATAAAAATAAGAAATAAAATACTTTAAAGTTTCAATGCCAGAAGAAACAGGCATTTGAGCCCATCAAAATTTCCCTACATAGCATCTTAATGTCCATCTAATATGGAATAACATGAATACAAAAATCATTGCTATACAGGTATAAAAAGCAGTAAGGAAGAGCTCCATACACTGTGATTTCCAGGATTTTTGTTTAGCAAAAAAACACAAAGTGAAAAGCAAAGTATAAGTTTTATCTAAGAAGGAGAGAGAAATATGAATAAATATACATATTTTTATTTTAGAACCATGTAAATATTTTAAATAATTATAAAAACAAAATTAAATCAAAATGCAAATAGGTTACTGCCAAAAATTGACAACAAAATGAACCATATATCAATTGACTTAACCTCAGAAAAATCATTTCAAATGATTTTAAGATAGTTATTTGAATATAAATTCCTAGAACTTAAAGTAATTGCAAAAATTCTTAAATTGTTTTCAGCAACTATTTTCTACAATATCAAAATAGCATACTACTAATGGATATATGTAAGTAATACATATGGACATATGTAAATAACAAACCACGACATTCACTACTTTCAAGATTTCAGCATAAAAGAAAAGAGCTATAAATATAAAGCTTAAAAAATTAAAGAGATATTCTAAACCCCTAATCTTATAATCAAATTTATAAATACTAGTGTGAATTCACGATGTTTGTTTCTCACTTAAATATTTATACAATAAATTCAGCAGTTACAGATTATAAAATCAAAACAAAATTCAGCCGTATATTTTTATACACTACCAATATTCTGAAAAGAATATTAAGAAACAATTCAGTTTACAGTAGTATTAAAATTCTTCAATTTAATAATATTAATTAAGAATAAATTTAATCAAGGCGGCATAATACTTGAAAACTATAAACCATTACTGAAAGAAATTAAAGAAAACTTGAAAAAACACAAAGACATCCCATGTTCATGGATCAAAAAGCTTAATATTGTTAAGATGTGAATACTACCAAAAACAATGTGTAGAGATTCAACACAATCCCTATCAAAACCCCAAAGTTCTTTTTTGCAAAAATGAAAAATGGGATCCTAAAATTTGTATGGCATTACAAAGGATTCTGAATAATAACAATAAATATATCATTAATAATAACTAAGTTGGTCTACTTAAAACTTCTCCAATTCAAAACTTACTAGAAAGCTACAATAATCAAGAGAGAGTACTACTGGTGTAAAGACAAAAATATAGATCAATGGAATAAAATTGAGTGTCCACAAATAAGCCCATGCATCTATGGTCAACTAATTATCAACAAAGGTGCCAAGACCATTCAATGGGAAAAGAACAGGCTCTTCCACAAATGAAACTTAAGACAACTGGATCTTATTCACCTTACACCACATACAAAAATTAAAAACTATTTGTAGTAGTATGGATCAGTAACCAAATATGAGAAATTTATAATAATTAAAGTGTGATGTACTAATTAGACCAGATAGTTAAACGACGTTTCAGACGAAGTCAGGGCTACGAGGGCTGAGGCAAGCTGCTGCAGCTGCAAGGGCTGATCCCCTTGCATGAATTTTATAGTAAGACTATAAAATCCTTAGAAGAAAACATATGGGTAAACTTTCATGACTGGATTTGGGAATTCTTTTTCAGACATGACACCAAAAACACAAGGAGGAAAAAAGAAGTACCGTAGGTACATTCAATTTCATCAAAATTTAAAACTTCTGTGCATCAAAGAACACTAGCAAGAGAATAAAAAGACAACCCACAACATGGGAGAATGTGTTTTCATATCATATATCTGATAAGGGTCTAGTATTCAGACTAAATAAAGAACCTTTACAACTCAACAAACAGACAACCCACTTCAAAAAAGACGAAAGGACTTGAAAAGACATTTCTCCAAAGAAGATATACAAGCCCATAAAAAGATGCTCAACAGCATCAGTCATTATGGAAATGCAAATTAAAATCATGATATCAGTTCACACCAGTTAGGATATCCGTTATAAAAAAAATGGAAAAGAACAGGTTTTGGAGAGGATGTGGAAAAATTGGAACCTTTATACACTGAAGTATAAAATGGTGCAACAACTGGGAAAAGTGTTTTTCAGTTCTTCAGTAAATTAAACAGAATTACCATGATCCAGCAAATCCATTCCTAGGTAAATATCCAAGAAAATTTAAAGATTATTCAAACAAAAACATGTACATAAATAGTCAAAACAGCACTGTTCAAAACAGCTAATAACCAATCAACTGAACAGATAAACAAAATGTGGTATATTCAAACAATGGAGTATTATTCAGCCATAAAAGCCATGAAATACTGATACATGCTACAACATGGATGCACCTTGAAAACATTATCCTAAGTGAAAGAAGCCAGACACAAATACAAACAGCAAAATTAAAGCTACTTAAGAGGTTGGAGTATTCAGTAAAAGAATCCATATTGTTTATTTATATTTCTCACTCTATAGGAAAGCACTCAAATTGATATACTTAAATGCACTTGTACATCAGAGGCACAAAAAAGAGGACCTGTAAAAATTAAAAACTTCATAAATCCCCACAATACAATTATAAGTCTAAGTACATCATTATGATGGAGCCGGGCCTGTTCATATTTAAATATTATTATCTCTTTACGTTATGTCTTGCAGGATAAGCTACTTGGTAAAAATAAAGAAATTTATTTGTCAGGTTTCATTTTTCTAAATCTTCTATACTCTCCAAATAAAATCCTGGAAGGCTTGGGGGTACTATAATAGCTGGACAGGTTCAAGGTTTCAAAGGTACTATGCTTACTAACTAGTGCAACCTAACACGTAAGTTCTTTCATTCATTCAGCTATACATCCAAAGAGTTCAAAACTATTCAGCACTAAGGATCTAGTATAAGTGTCTATATCTGTGTCTCTTTCCTTTTCCTACTATTG
Organism: Pipistrellus kuhlii; assembly: GCF_014108245.1. Lineage (NCBI taxonomy): Eukaryota > Metazoa > Chordata > Mammalia > Chiroptera > Vespertilionidae > Pipistrellus > Pipistrellus kuhlii. The sequence continues at coordinate 53,213,253 of NW_023425515.1, read as the reverse complement.
TTCTTTCATGCTTAAACAAAAGCCAAGGTTTAACTTTATAATTTCTTATGTCAAAACTTAAATGTTGCCGAAACCGGTTTGGCTCAGTGGATAGAGCGTCGGCCTGCAGACTGAAGAGTCTCAGGTTCGATTCCGGTCAAGGGCATGTTCCTCGGCAGCTGGTCAATGTTTCTCTCTCATCTGTGTTTCTAGCTTTCTATCCCTCTCCCTTCCACTCTAAAAAAAAAAAAAAAAAATCAATAAAATATATTAAAAAAAAAAAAAAAAAAAAACTTACAATGTTCTGAGAAACATCAGTGATACCTTAATGACCTAGCAAGTCTATACCATGTAACCACCATGTACTAGGTGTACCAGTTAATAATGCAAATTTTGTAATCAAAGAAAACACCATATTTTCAAGAGAAACAGCAAAAGTGCTTTATTCAAAGTAAGATCCATCATTAGCTACACATTTCCCCATCTTTCAGGTAATTTTTGGATACCTTCCCAATAGAACTTTTCTTGTTTTGAGGCAAACCATTCAGAAACTCAATTTTCCATTCTTTGTACATTTTGAAGTGCTGCTCAGAGAAGTGCTGCTCAGAAAGTGCGTATGCCATCAATCAAACAAGTGGTAATCTGAAGGATAAGGTGACCAGACGTCCCACTTTTGGCGGACAGTCCCAATTTATAACAATTTGTCCCTCATCCCATGGCGTTTTTAGAAAGTCCCGATTTTTGGACAAATTGTTAAAAATCGAGACTGTCCCACCAAAAGCGGGACGTCTGATCACCTTACTGAAGGAGCAAAGTCTGGTGAATTGGGTGGGTAGGTTAATACTTTCCAGGTAAGATCTTTTAACGTGTCTTTAACTGGTTTTGAAGTGTATATTGGTGTGTCATCATGAAGCAAAATTACTTTGCCTTGTCTTCTGGAACATTCTGGTCCTTTCACGGTCAAAGTGTGGTTCCAATTGATTAATGGTTGTCAGTAGCAATCACTATTAACAGTTTCAACTGGTTTTAGAAGCTCATAATACAAACACCTTCCTGATCCCACCAAACGCAGAGCATTGTCTTCTTTCTGAAGCGATTTGGCCTTGTAGTCAATGTTGACGGTTAACCTGGATCAACCCATAATTTTGTGCAGTTGGGATTCTCAAAATAAATCCACTTTTCACCTACAGTCACAATTCGATGCAAAAAAGACTTTCTTTCATGCCATTGAAGCAACATTGTACTGATGAATTTTCGGTTTTCCATTTGTCTTTTGTTCAGTTAATGTGGCACCCATTTTTCTTCCTTTAAAATCTTTACTATTGCTTGTAAATGATCAGAAATTGTTTGCTGAGCAATATTTAATCTTTCTGCAAGTTGTTTTTGAGTATGACACACATCTTCATCCAATAATGCTTATAATCATTGGTCTTCAAACTTTTTCAGTTGACCTGAGTGTTCTTTTTTTTTTTTTTTTTAACATAGAAATCAATACTTTTAAAGCATTTAAACCAGCATTCACAAGTATCTTGAGGTGGAGCATGTTCACCAAAAGCTTCCAGAAGTATTCAGTAGCACTTTTCTTCAAAATAAAGTAATGAATTATCACTTCCCACAAATGCTCTTTTTTTGGCACAAAATTTGACATTTTTAAGTGTAAAAGTATCTATGATGGTAACAACTTCAGCAAACTTGGCATATGAAGTTTTGAAGCTTGTCAATATAACAAAATGGCATACATATCAAATCACATAACATATATATCAACATAAGTATAATTCCATCTACTGAAAAAAAAATCCACATTATTAACCGGTGTACCTACCGTGTTTCCCCGAAAATAAGACATTCTCCGAAAATAAGACCTAGCGCATGGAAAGATAAGACATCCCCTGAAAATAAGACCTAGTGCAACTTTGGGAGAAAAAATTAATATAAGACACTACCTTATTTTCGGGGAAATAGGGTAGTATATAGTATTTATCTAACTACCATAACAAATTGCCCTTAACTCAAACATGTATTAAATGACCCAATACAAAAAGCATTGTGCTCCACACTGCAAAAATACAAAGCTGAGTATCTATTTTTTTGCCATATTGAAATTTATAATCCCCTAGAGCAGTGGTTCTCAACCTTCCTAATTCTGCGTCCCTTTAATACAGTTCCTCATGGGATCTCAACATGTGGGTTAACCCGCTAGTAGGGTCGCATAAGACCATCGGAAAACACAGATATTTACATTACTATTCATTAACAGTAGCAAAATTACAGTTATGAAATAGCAAAAAAAAAAAATTTTATGGTTGGAGGTCACCACAACATGAGAAACTGTATTAAAAGGTCACGGCTTTAGAAAGGTTGAGAACCACTGCCCTAGAGAGAGACAAAAACAAGTTAACTAGAATACACAGTAGAACAGAAAGAGGAGGAGAGAGGGTGCTGCGTACAATTGCCTTGGGGTAAGGCATGGAAGACTAAGTGGCTGAGGTTGCCGTTGGGACTGTGAAAACTGGATATGTCTTTGAAATAACAAGGGACAAAGAATGGAGTAATAAAATTTCTTCAGAACCAAGACACTCATGACAATGACAACATCTAACAAGTATACCAATAAGAATTTCAGGGAGGGAGGGAGGGAGGGGGGCAAAAAAAAAAAAATCAATAAAATATATTAAAAAAAAAAGAATTTCAATGTACATTTTAACAGTTGTGCTAAAATATGGGAGAAAAATTATTACCTTCTATAGCAATCACATGACAAAGCAATAAGACAAATCAATAGTGTTTTTAAACCACATAGACTTTGTAACAGACTATATGACCAGACAGACAACAATATTACAGAATAACATAATTCCTGGACAATATTTTAAACCTGCACTGTCCGATACAATAACCATTAGTGACATGTGACTATTGAGCACTTAAAATGTGGCTACTCCAAATTAGGAAGAAATATAAGTGTAAAAAATCCAATAGCTTGTAAAGATTTAGTACTTAAAAGTAAAATATCTTAGTAAATTTCAACTTGATTACATGTTGAAATAATATTTTAAATATACTGAGTTAAACAAAATATTATTTAAAATTACATATGTGACTCACATTTGAGGCTTGCATTATATTTCTATTGAATAGCTCTGGCTTAAACAATTGTTTAATATTAATATTGTTCAGATTTATCTACTTGTTTCACATTGTTTCTTCATGTTGATATCACTATAATCATTTGGTCATAGTGATACAATGTAACATCTCAAAACATCTGTGCCTCAGTATCTAGAATCTAGATTCTAGATACTGAAAGGTGAGAAACACACCAAAAAATTTGTCAGCTGCTTAGCTAGCATTTAGGAGGAAATATAGAAAAAAACAACCAACTAACAACTTTTCCAGATACATTTACCAAGTAGTTAACACTCTGGGCACTGGTAGCTGACATCATGAGATTATGTTAGGTAAGAACTATTGTATTATACTTAGTGATAAAAAGACATGGGATCTAGGAAAATAGGAGAATGGGCACTAAAGAACAATGAGAGAAATTACTGTGTTTCCCCGAAAATAAGACATCCTCTGAAAATAAGACCTAGCGCATGGAAAGATAAGACATCCCCTGAAAATAAGACCTAGTGCAACTTTGGGAGAAAAAATTAATATAAGACACCGTCTTATTTTCGAGGAAACAGGGTAGAAGTTGACAGCTGTACAGTGAGTGAGACCTGCAGAACAGCCAGACCAGATCTCAATAATAAGACGAGGACTGTAGGAAAAAGGAATATTAGAGAGGGTGAGGCAGAATCTACAGAATGCCTGATAAAACTTGGAGAAAATCAAGATTATGATAATTGCAAATAGTGCAAGAAAATATAAATGGCAACAATATTGTATTTTTTTTTAAATAAAAGCAAAGAAATGTGATTGTCACTTTGAAAAGTTTCATAGTTCTTTAAAATATTGAACAGGCCCTAGCTGGTTTGGCTCAGTGGATAGAGCACTGGCCTGTGGACTGAAGGGTCCCTACTTCGATTCCCGTCAAGGGCACATGCCCAGGTTCCAGGCTCGATCCCACTGATTGGCTGCCTCACTTAGAGGGCGTGCATGAGGCAGCCGATCAATGATCCTATCTCTCTCTCCTTCTCCCTCTCCCTTCCTCTCTGAAATCAATAAAAATATATTTTTAAAAATATATATTAAACAGAATTACCATACAACCTACCAATTTCACTACTAAGTAACCAAAAGATCTCCACACAAAAATATGTTTACAAATGTTCATTATTCATCCTAACCAAAGGAGAAAGCAATCCAAATGTCTATCAATTAGCGAATGGATAAACAAATGATGGCATTTCCATACAATTATATAATAATATGAAATATTATTCATCAATAAAAAGAAACAAAGTACTGATGATAAATGCTATGCCATAAATGAACCTATAAAAAAATAAAAGCCTGTCACAAAAGATCACATATTATATGATTCCATTTATATAAAATGTTAAGAATAGGAAAATCCATACAGAATAATTAGTGGTTGCCTAGAGCTGGGAAGAAGGGGATTGTGGGGAGTGACTGCTAATTGGTACAGGGTTTCTTTTAGGGGTAATAAAAACTGTTCTAAAATCAAAATGTTGTAATGATTACATGACTCTGTGAGTACACTAAAAACCACAACTTTTTTGAATGAATTTTATATGTGAGTTATATATCAATAAAGCTGTTTTATAAAAGAAAATCAATCATTGTACACTACTTCCTTCTGCTAAGAATATTGCTTATTATCTAGGTATTGAGTATTAATCATTTAAGTTATAACTTACATAAATAATGATAAAAATAGTGGTATCATTATATTAGCACTAGAGGCTTGGTGCACAAAATTCATGCATGGGGGAGGGGGGTATCCCTCAGCTCAGCCTGCACCCTCTCCAATCTGGGACCCCTTGAGGGATGTCCGACTGCCCTCTCACAATCCAGGACTCCTGGCTCCCAACTGCTCGCCTGCCTGCCTTCCTGATTGTTCCTAACCACTTCTGCATGCCAGCCTAATCATCCCCTAACCACTCCCCTGCCAGCCAGTTTGCCCCTAACTGCCCTCCCCTACAGGTCTGGTCACCCCTAACTGCCGTCCCCTGCAGGCCTGGTCACCCCTAACTGCCCTCCCCTGCAGGCTTGATCGCCTCCAACTGCCCTCCCCTGCAGGCCTGGTCACCCCTAACTGCCCTCCCCTGCAGGCTTGATCGCCTCCAACTGCCCTCCCTTGCAGGCCTGGTCCCTCCCAACTGCCCTCCCCTGCTGGCCAACTTGTGGTGGCCATCTTGTGTCCACATGGGGGCACCCATCTTATGTGTTGGAGTGATGGTCAATATGACTATTATTCTTTTATAACATAGGAGAAGCCTGTGCGTGTTTGGAGGCCAGCTGGTTTGCCCTGAAGGGTATCAGGATGGGGGTTCCCTTGGGGCATGGAGCGGCCTGGGTGAGGGGTCTGTGGTGGTTTGCAGGCTGGCCATGCCCCCCGGTGACCCATGCTGAGGCCCTGGTATCTGGGATTTATTTACCTTCTACAATTGAAACTTTAGAGCCTTGAGTGGAGGCCTAGGCCGACAAGGGCAGGCGGAAAACTTGGCTTCCCTCATTGCTGGGGAAACCCAAGCCTCCCTCCTGCTCTCTCCATGGCTATAGCCATCTTGGTTGGGTTTATTTGTATATCTGCTCCTGATTGGCTGATGTGTGTGACCGATGGGTGTAGTGGAGGTACAGTCAATTTGCTTATTACTCTTTTATTAGATAGGATGATAGCAAAAGGAAAATGAGAATGACAATAAATAGTATCTACCATAATGAAAAAACAAATATAAAAATAATTTTAAGAAACAAAGAGTATACTAATTAAAAATATGATAAAAACTACAAGAGGAAACAGCCTCTGAGAAATAAAAATGGAGTACAGGAGACTGGCTTCCTTAAGACTTTTTGCACTATTTGATTTCTTTAAATAATATTAATATATTACTTTATAAAAATAAAAATAATTTTTTTTAAATGACTAGAGTGCTTGGTTTATAAGCAGAATGAAATCGTGTGCTCTTAAAGAGGTAAAAGGCACAGGCTTCATTTACAATGACGCACTCTGCACCTCTCTCAAGAGAACAGGTTTTTTCATCCAAGATGTTAAAAAATAGAAAGTTATAGGAAAATCTTACCCTTTGTCTTTTTCTTTACCATAAAATAAGCAATTATTTCCAGAAAAAAAAAACACACAGGTAATATCTCCCTGACACTATAGATCATTTTTCAAACAGTGAGAAGTATTTTAAATGTGCTACTAGTAAGTGTTCATTGAATGCATTTTACCTCCTATTGCCATGAGAAGCATTCTTTCAACTTCACTCTTACTCCCTGTCTAATTCATTGAGAAAAATAAAGGTTTAAAATCTAAAACATTTAGATTTAGTGATGACAAACAACAGTAATTTTCTAGAGTTACTGATTTAAATTGTCTTAATTCTAACACTCTTATGCTAGAGCCAGTGTCAATTTATGTATGTATGCACAAAACATACCTCCACACTAGAACTACCTTATAAACATTCAGATTATCTAGGGAAGGATACATAAGAAATTGGGCCCTGGCCAGTGTGGCTCAGTTTGTTGGGCACTGTCCTGTGCACTGAAAGGTTGCTGGTTCAATTCTGGTTGGGCCAGGTTGCTGGCTTAATTCTCAGTGGGGGTGTACAGGGGGCAAGCCTACTGATGTTGGGCTCTCACATCAATGTTTGTGGAAGGAAGGACAGATGGAAGGACGGACGGAAGGACGGACGGACAGACGGACGGAAGGAAGGATTAAGAAATTAACAACTCTAGACTATGTTAATAAGGGACATATTAATGATTCATATTTGTGCCACTGTTGGGAATGGTACCCTGGAGACAAAAGGAAAAGCTGGGCTCTGGCCAGTGTTGCTCAATGGTTAGAGTGTCGTTCCATGCATTGAAGGGTTCAGAGTTCAATTCTGATCAGTGTACATTTCCAGGTTTGGAGTTTGATCCCTGGTTGGGGCCCTTATGTGAGGCAACCAATTGATGTTTCTCTCTCACGTGATGTTTCTCTTTCTTCTTCTCCCTCTCCCTTCCTCTCTCTATAATCAATGAAAAACATATCCTTGGGTAAGGTTTTTTTTTTAGAAAGTCGGTTTGGCAGAATTAGTGTTTTTTTTTTAATTCATCATTTTTCCTCAATCTGATCAAACCAAAATGATTTTAAGAAAACTGTAAAACGACTGTAAGATTTTAAGTACAAATAGAATGTAAGATTCAACCATTTACAAATTTTTTACTTGCATACCCTTTGAAAGTAAACCATTCTCCCCAAAACATAAGCAAAGTGGGAACGGGAACTGTAAACTAGATTCCAAATCAACCAAGTTATATCTTTATACCTTGTACCAGACCAAGTACATTACAGACAGAAGTATATATTGTCATAATTTACTGAATGTTCATTATTTGCTGCACAGTAACTCATTTAAAAATATATATATATTAATTTAAAAATCACTATTGTTTCAACTTAGCAGTGGTAGCCAATTTTTTGGAAAACAAATTGTTCTTTAACTCTATAGTCTATTTTTCTTTGCTGTTCTATTCACACAGGCCTTTATGTGAATGTATATTTCTGTATTACATTCAACCAATTTCAAAGATATTTATATAATCAAGAAAGATTTGTATGAGCCAAGATAGGAACAAAGACTGCAACCTCTTTTATAAAATCAATGAACCATGAAAATACTTCATACTTGAAATCATGAAAGATTCCCTTTGCACAAACCCCCTTAAAAAAATGCTAAACATTACACAAATTCATTTATTCATAGTGATTATGTTCTTGGTAGTACAGTATCCAGGAAATCAGGTTGGTCCTGTTAGTACTAGCATCTACTCCTGTCACACCCACGTGCTCTGCCCCTCCATTCTCCATTGCAGGGTGGAGCATAAGAGATACTACAATCTCACAGCTGCCCATCCCCATTGCTGTATCACAGTATCATGAGTCTTATTAAAAATAAACACACTAGCACTCTAACAAATTCATCTTTAAAAAGTATGGAACTGTGGCAACAGTATCAGCACATGCATGTTTCACAGCCTTCTCTGTACATTAAGCACATGCGAAAACAGAGCTCCCGCAGCCTAAGAATTTGCCGACACTTCAAACAACTGCAAACTTCTCCAAACCAGCATCTCATACCTGCAATTCAAGTTCAAAACGGGGCAAACAACACAGGACGCAAGTACTAACTTTCAGTTGAACCATGCCAGTGAAATGAGAAGATGTCACCTCATTTTCTAAATGCAATTCCCATTCAGCCATAAATTGATTTGGAAATCTCTGTATTCCCTTCAATTTTTCCCCCAGTACCAATACCTGTGCCTCCTTTCACAATTAGCTGTTTTTTACCAGTGCATGCAACACGATAATCTGAAATTCTCATATGAAGATCTTAGTGTTTTAAGAACTCTGGAAAGGTTTGATTGGGAAAGAAATGAAAATAAGGTTCTAGTTTTCAGTCTCACATGAGCTCTTTTCCAACATCAACATGGATAATCTAAAAATTCCCTAAATTCTAATAACCTAACTTTGGGTGTCACAAAGAGATTATCCTCCCTTAGGAATACAGGATCTCTAAGTTGCCACCTACTCTTTGGTTTTAATCACCATGCTTAAATACACAAATACTATTAATTATTCTCTCATTACTAAAAACAACTTTACTTTAAAAAACATTTTATATGAGGAAATAATATTCAACTTATTTCCCTCTTTCCAAACCTAGGCAGCTAGCTAAATTTTCACCAATAGTATACCAGAGATTTATTATTAATATTTTAATGAAAATTACCATAGGGTCCTTATTTTTTCTATTTTGAGTATAATATCAAGTGATTCTACAATAGGAACTGTATATTAACATTTACTTAATAACATTTGAATCTGGATGTAAACAAAAAGAAATGTTGGCTTCACCATAGTAAATAAAATGTTTTTAAAATACCGATTTAAACTTGCAATGAGTGCTTAGCTCAACAAAAAAGTCAAAAACAACTTATTATAAAATCAACTTTTAAAGTCTGCTGGACCCTTCACAAACCAAGTGAAGGCTGCTATTATTATTACCACTGTTTTAAATGTGAGGTTTACCTGAAAATGATCATATTTATAAAAAGTTTTTAAGTTGTACCAAAGGTTAAAGGCTATATAAAATACCTGAAATTTTAAAATCACACTTTAGTGCCAAAAGTATTTTCATTGTTTTCAAATAAATAACCATGGAACTATTATAACTAGGTTTTTCAAGTGCCAAGCTCTTAAATCTACATTTTAAAAATTGTTTTTAGAAATTTAATGAAAAGTATTTAAATGAAAACCCTTCGTTTACTTACTACTTTCAACATTTTTGCCAAAGCCGGTTTGGCTCAGTGGTAGTGTCAGCCTGCGGACTGAAAGGTCCCAGGTTCGATTCTGGCCAAGGGCATGTACTTTGGTTGCCAGCACATCCCCGGTAGGGGGTGTGGAGGAGGCAGCTGGTCGATGTTCCTCTCTCATCGACGTTTCTAGCTCTCTATCTCTCTCCCTTACTCTCTGTAAAAAATCAATAAAATATATTTAATTTTAAAAATTGACATTTTTAAGTGTAGAAAAATTAGAAACTGCAATTAATAGGCTGATAAGTTAAATATCATTGTCAGTAACCAATTGTGTCTGCTGAATTTCAAGGGAACCTATTGTATATTAAATTTTTAAAAAGTGAACTCATCTACCCTCTCATCTCAGAACTTTCTCAACTTTCCCATTACAACCAACAATTTAACTCGCAGTCAACTCTTCCAGACCAGTAACATCAGAATTTATTTTTAACTCCTGACTCCTTCCCAAATATTCCCCTTCAATCCAATACAAAGTCGTGCCAGTTCATTCACACTGTTCTCTTTTCATCCCATTTTCACATGTTATTTTATACTCCCTCAGGATTCACAACACACCCTTAGTATGGTATCCCTAAAAGGGCCCTGATGACTACTCTAATCCATCAACTCAGCTGCCCAAATCATCTTCTAATTTCTTGGTTCAGCCATCTAAAGTAAATTCCAATATCTCTTTAAGCTCAACCAAACTCTTACAGGCCCCCTCTACCCTCCATCAGCTATTAACATATTTTCCAGATTCCACCTCTCATTTTCTTATTTAGACTACTTTAATTCAGATTTACTAACTAGCTTAGTAAATACAAAAAATCATTTACAAAAAACACCATCTCTGTGCCTCTGTCCAATCTTTCCATCGAGAATCCTTTATGCTTCTGTATCAATTGAGGTTATTGCTTCCTTTACCACCTGTCTTACAACACCCTTCTGCAGAAGTCTTCCCTCTCTGGCCCATCTGCCTCACCCCTTTATTCTCTGTCCCTCTGAACAAAGCATTCTATTTGTATTTGCAATCTCACAGTCATCTTGGTATTGTCTTCATATTTTGGCTCATAAACTGCCTCTACTACTAAATGATAAGCTTTTGAGGACAAGGACTGCATTTTCTTATGTATCTCTCTTCTGAACACGGTTCCTTGAACACCAGCATTCTAATATTTAATCATTTCTCTTTATTCTAAAATGTCCTTAAAGTCAAGGTTGTCAAAAACAATTAGCACTGAACTCCAACTTTTTAAATGTTGATTTATATAATAACAGAGAACTAAACATTTTAACCTACACTGTACAAGAATTACCTCATCAGTCAACATCCACATTATCAAGAATTAAGTCATTTTCAAAGGAAATCCTGGGGATAAAAATGAAAAGTCCAAAATTTTAACATTATAAGTTATTCTATTTTGCTTTCTGAAATAGATCTAATACCTGAAATTGGTTTTGAGTGGTTTTTAAACTATATTAAAAGCTGAAAAAACAAACACCCCAGTAGCACAAGAAGTTCTTAAGTAGCTATTATAAGATTTGCTTCATCATAGCTGAAAATTACCTTAGAATTTTTAAATATTCCTTTCAAATGACCCCGAGAAGTGCTTAGAAAGCTTGACCCTTCCCTGAAGATGCATCATCAGCTTCCCTTTTCACATACCCTGCATTCTACAATAGCAGTCAATACCCCACAACCCCCTCCCCAAATTAACTTTAAAAAATAACCTTCCATTAGCTATTACCTTCGACTACCCTGTTTCAGGTAAGTTCCAAAAGCCAACATGAATTGAAATCCTGAATTCAACAAAAATCATTTTATGTTGCTTAAGGATATGATCAATTTCACATAACAGCATATGCTTCTAAAAAAATAAAAATAAAAACTCAATTATTCAGTTCTCTCCTTCTTCTAGGCAACAAAATAGTTTTCTTTGCCCTCGTGGAATAAGAAACTATAATTTTTGCCAAATTCTGGAAATATTTTTACATACGCTGTCATTAAATAGCACATAAACAGATCCACAAGTAAAGATACTAGTACATCAGAATACTGGGTACTTAGTATGCCAAACACCTCAAAAACATAGGCTTCCAGCACAAATCTGGGACAAGAATATACTCTAGCAACAACCCTGAGCTCAGCCCAAATATCCCTGTTATATGCAGGACCACAGCGTTCTGCAAAACCTATGATGGAAAGCTCTAAATCCATATTCTCAAAACTAAATCCATAGTTTTATCTAAATGTGACAGAAAACCAATGCAAGAGCATTTTAAATAATCCTAAGGGGACCCCTGACCTCTAGATCATTTAACAAGTACAAATGCAATGGCACCCAAAATTGAACTTAAATGTCAGGTCAGTAACAATTAACATTCAACTTAGTATCTGGCAACATGACAATGCAAACCTCAATCAAAAATTGGACCTACTCCCAAATTACCTTTTGACTAAACAATAAATTATATAGCAGTAGACAGGTAATGTCAAAATGGGAAGGATCAAAGATAACATATTAAACCACTTATCCAATTTAAAACAACGCAAATAGATATTGCTACTGGGTATCAGCAGTTCCCACTGGCCCCCCGCAAAGGAAGGAATCAATGCTCGCCTCCCAACGAGAAGGCCGGTTACTGACCAAGTTCATCTCAGGATTTAGAACAAATACTTTGTATAGTCACACAAGCAGGAAAGAAATGTTAGGCAACTGTTAACACTCGGTCTCTCTATTAAGTATACAAAACGGTGGAAACCCCTGAGACCTGATCTAACCGAAATACCCCTCATTCCAAAAGACATCAAAATGAGCAACATACATCATGTTTTATGAATCAAGTCTTGTCCTCTTTATCCACAAGGATGGGCGAGTAAACACTTTACCATCGCTATTTTAACGCGGGAATACTCCAGCACTGAATACAGCTGACTATCAACAGCAAGGAACGTGTAAAAAAATAAGTTTCAAATCAAATCATCCAAACAACAACAACAAAAATCATCTTCTCTCAATTCAAGGTTAATGAGACCGGGGGAGGGGGTATGGGAGGAGAAAAGAGGGAGCCGCTTCATCCTTGAAGACACTGTTGTTGTTTTTTGCCTCCTTTCCATTACATCCGACTGCTGTACCGGGAGGTCTAAGACTTGAAGACCCTGGCAGCCCCAGGGTTCCTATTTTGAGGATGAAGTGGAGGAGGAGAAAGGTGTAAAAGAAAATCAATACTTACTGCTAACTTTCATGCTGCCAAACGCCGAAGGCTGCTGCACCGGCTTGCAGCTCTCCGCAAAGGAGGTGGTTCTCGGCCGCCCTGACATGATCGCTCTCTTCCTGAATCACCTTCTTCTCCTTCCTTCCTCCTCTTCTTCCTTTTGTTGTAGGGTGGGATGTTAGGGTAATGACCAATGCAGCATTAAGTTCTCCCACAAGAAAAAAAAAGGCTTCGTTCCCTTATGTGTTCTTTTCCACTCCTTTTGTATAGCTATTTTTTAAAAAAAAACAAAAAAACAAAAAAACAACGAGCGATGTATTTCTCCTTCAAGACAGATCCGTATGGATATTTAACATAGATGATTTGGGACTAGGGGGCGAAAAATACAATCCATTCCCCTCCCTTTCCTTGGAGGGGAGAAAAGGAAAGGGGGGGGGTGAGGAGGGTCCTAAAAATATATATATATAATATGTATATCACGGGAGACGGGGACAAATACTTGATTGAAAATAAGTACTTTGAAGATTATATTTTTTTCCTCGGGGATTTTTTTTTTCCGAGTCAATGAAGAAGGGAAGCGGCGGAAGGATCACGAGTCTCACGCTTGAAAAGAAGGGGGCTGGGAAGGAGGGAGGGAGAGGGAGAGGGTGGCTCGGAGATGCGACGGGAGCCGCTGAGGCTCGGGCAGCGGCGGGATCCGGCGGGCGGGCGGCCGGGGCCCGGCGACCTGGAGGGCGGCGGAGCGGCGAGTCGGTCGGTCGGTCGGTCGGTCAGAGGCGGGCGGCGGCGGCGGCTCCTCTCCTCATTGCGCCAGGAGCAGCTGCGGGCGGCGGCTGGATCCAGCGGCCATGGCGGCGGCGGTGGCGGCGGAGGCAGCTCCCTTCAGACCCCAGGCAGCGGCTCCTCGGCTGCTCCCCATACGCCGGGGACATGGGAGCCCAGCAACCGCTTCGGTCCCTCGGGGCCCCCTCCCCCGTCCGCGGCACCAGCGCGGCCGCCCTCCCGCCCCTCGCCTGTGTGCTCGGTGCCTGCGCTCAGGAAGTGTCCGCGCTGGGCTCCCAGTCCGGAGCCCCTGTCACAGCGTCTGTGGGGCCGGCTCCTCCCGGCGTCCTTCCTTCCTTCCTTCCGGCCTTCCTTCCTTTGTCACTCGGCCCGGGCGGCGGCGGCGGCGGCGGCAACACAAGCCCGCATTCGCCCGGGTCAGGGGCTGCTCTGTGTGAGGAGCGCCGTCTGCGCAGCCGCCTGAGCTCTTCCCCGCTACCCCTCCCCCGTCCACCTCGTCCTCCGCCTCCTTCCTCCCCCGCCCAGGCTTACACCGCCCAGCGCGCCCGACGCCCAGCGTAACAGGCGTCTGGGAATCGCCGGCCGAGCCCCGCGCCCGCCCGCTTCGGTCGCGGAGCCGAAGCCCGAGCGGAGCCAATCACGGGCGTCGTTTTTCAGCTGCTTCTCCCGGAAAAAGCCGAGAGACCTAAGGAACCAATGAGAATCTGTCGCTCGGAAAGCCACGCCCAGAGAGCGAAGAATACCGAAGACATCCGAGCGAGAAGAAGGTGGGTTCGCCTTGTTCGGAGAAGAAATTCGATAATGGCCACAGTGGCCAATCAGAGTCCTCAAGAAAAAAAGAAAAAAGAAAAAAAACGCTTGAAGAGTTAAGAACGGTGAAACCCGGGGTTCTGGGTGAAACAGCACGGCTGGGGCTGCCCGTGGCCGCCTTGTCATTGGCCAGAAACTCCGCTGGGAGTGTGCCTCCCTCGCTGATTGGTGCATGGAAGGAGGCCTTCCGAGGACAGTCTGGCCAGTCAGAACGCCTCCTTCCTTGCCGGGGCGGGGCAAAGAAGAAAGCAATGGGAGGGCGTCTATAACGTGCCTTCTCATTGGCTGGGAGCTTTGGAGCTAGAGTTGGGGCTAAAGGGAAAGGGGAGGGAGCCCGAAACCGCTACGGCAGCCAATCGGCACTCACTGCTGTCCAATCGCAAGACCTAGCTGCACTGTGATTGGCCCTCAGTCTCCGGCGGCGGCGGTGGTCCCCGGAGTCCCGAGCAGCTCGGCTGGGGCCACGGCGGACCGTGAGACGGGCTCGCCTGCGGCTGCAGCTAGACGGGGCCGTGGCGGACGGAGTGACGGGCTTGCCTGCGGCTGCTCCCACACCTTATGGAAACCCACACATAGAGAGTGCGGACTGTCCGCACGGCCGCTCCGAAACTGCTGCTGCGGTCGGCGGGGCTGGGCTCGGAGCGCTCTGGCGAGCAGTGGGTTTAAGGGCCCCTCCCCACTCGCTGGAGGCCTCGGGCTGGGCGCGGCTAATCCTGCGCGCTCCAGACTTGCCTCCGCCTGGGATAGTGCATCCAAGTGCCAGTGTCTTCCCTGAAAAGCCCAGATCCGTGCCAGATGCCTCCCCGGCCGGGAGCGAGTCCTCAGACGCTAATGTGGGAACAAAGCTTTCAGAAAGGCAGCAGCGCCCCTGGGCGGCCGCGCCCCGCCCCGCCTTCCCTCTCCGCCGCGGGGGCCATTGATTAGACGGAAGCCAGGCGGGGCTTGGGGCGCGGGGGGTAGGGGGGGAGTGGACGCCCCTGAGAAATGAGCTCATGCTTGGATGCGCGCGCTCCCGGGGCACTGCTGCCTGGCGCTAAACGGGCCCCGAAATCAGGTGACGGGAGATTCTTTCAGGTCGGACCTCCTGAAGCCTCCGCGGAAAAGGGGCAGAGTATCCCTTAATAGCTTTGGGTCCTTTGGACGGTGATGTAAGGCCGGTGGTTATTGTTCTGCAGAAAACCAGCTCCTTTGGTTCGCCTGGGAACAGGATAGCAGGAAAAAAGTAACAGGGACATTTGCCATCCAGATTGTGATCCCGTGTGGTGCCTGTAATTTCCACCGGCACAGCCATCTCTTTCCATTAGGATGCTACCTCCAGAACGAACATGTAGAAATACCTACAACGGGTCAGATCGCCTAGCTCTTTGGTTGGAAAAACTGATGAGGGATAGAAGGAAGCTTTGGTGGGAGGCAGGAAAGGTCCAGCTACTAGAGTTTGCAGACAGGTCTCCAGGGGTGAGCAAGTACAACCACCGAGTGAACCTGGTCGGGTGGGAGACAATGGGGAGAGAGAAGTCATGGTGCACGTTGGAGTGTCCGTGCTGTAACTGAAGGGAGCAACTGTTCAGCACTAGCAGAATGTTGCCCTCAGGAATGTGGGTCTTGTGTTCGGAGATATTCTCTATTTTTGGTGTGTTTTTTCTCTAAGAGAAACCCTAAAGCTGGATTTTTGTGTGAACTCTCTTGATTTTTACATTTGCCAACCAGTGAAGGCCAAACTAAAAATACCTTGGGGCAAATGTGGCCAACAGGCAATCAATTTGTAATTTCAAACCTGAACATGGGTTTTTATATCCCAAGAGCTCAGAATTAAGAGAGAGCATGGAGTCTCTGGGTATCATGGAGGGGGAGTAAAGAATGTTAAAAGCAAACACACACAGTATGTGGCAACTTTATCAGATTGAATGTTGCCTCCTTCCAAACCATTATTATGAAAGACCTTTGTCACTGGTCTTTAAAATGCTGGTGAGGCAAGGCTTTAAATCCTGCCTGCCTTTTTATTCCCCATCCTTATTCCCAATTATACCAGCAGGAAAGTGAATAACAAATATTTAGTTGAGGTAATACAAATTGGAACATGGCTATTTTGTAGATAATAAGTACAAAAATAGTCTACCGCGGTGGTCAGCAAACTATGGCTCGCGAGCCACATGCTGCTCTTTGGCCCCTTGAGTGTGGCTCTTCCACAAAATACCACGCACGGCCTGGGAGAGTCTATTCTGAAGAAGTGGCATTAAAAAGAAGTTTAAGTTTAAAAAATTTGGCTCTCAAAAGAAATTCAAAATCGTACTGTTGATATTTTGCTCTTAACTAATGAGTTTGCCGACCACTGGCCTACCGTAAGGCTATTAGTTTTACTGTAGCTTTGCTGTTGTTGCCTTCAAATATTTTGAACTGATGCTGTTTAAAAAGAAAAAAGAAAAATCTCACCAAGACTGGGAAATTTTATATGCAGAAAAAAGTGTTTCAGTCTAGAATTAGGACTTCCTTAAAGTTTATGAAAAAATACAGAAGTAATGAAATTAACATTCAATGATTGTTTCTCTAAAGTTTCAAATTCTTGCCCTACCTTCCTGCCTGCTATCAACCACTTATCTGTTTATAATAATTTCAATAGTTAATATTTACTGAGTGTTTACAATGTGCCAGGCACTGTTCTTAAGATTTTCACACATGCTGTTATCTCAAAATTGATAATCTTATGGTGCAAGTACTGTTATCACCTCTGCTTTTCAGATGAAGAAACTGACGCAGGAAGCTTTACTTAGGAACTTACTAGGTCCACAGAGCTAAGAGAGCAGAACCAGGATTCATATTCTCTGGTCTTAGCCTCTTCTCCATACCTCTCTCAAAAACACTTCCCACCTCTCCTGGAATACCTTATTTTATCTTAAATTCTAAGCCTTATGTCTTGAACTACGTTCCTGGATGTAAATATTGGGTCGGCAAGTAAGTAATTGCGGATTTTTTAAAGAAAATCAAAGACAATTTTTTCATGGAACTAAATAACTTTATTCTGTAATGTATTGCCCATTTTGATCAATGACCTTTTGCCATCTTTCAGGCAGCATCATAATCCCACGTTCAAAAAACTTCTGGTTTTTATTAGCAAAAAACTGAATCAGGTACGATTTGACATCATCATCATTATTGAAATTTTTACCATTCAAGGAGTTTTGTAAAGATCGAAACAAAAAGTAATCAGATGGTGCAAGGTCAGGACTATATGGTGGATGTGGCAAAACATCCCAACCAAGCTCCATTAATTTTTGCCGAGTGACCAAAGATGTGTGTGGCCTTGCATTGTCATGATGGAATACAACACCTTTTCGATTTGTCAATTTGGGCCGCTTTTCTTCAACTGCATTGTTTAATTTCATTAGTTGTTCAATGTAGACATCAGAATTGATCGTTCGGTTGGGTGGTAAGAGTTCAAAGTAGACAATTCCTTTGTAATCCCACCAAACTGATAACAAAACCTTCTTTTGATGAATATCAGCTTTTGATGTTGTTTGAGTTGGTTCACCTGGCCTGCTCCACGATCTTTTCCGCTTGATATTGTTGTAAACAACCCATTTTTCATCGCCAGTTATCAGTCGTTTTAAAAATGGATCATTTTCATTACGTTTCTTTAGCAAATCGCAGCTGCTAATGCGTTGCGTTAACTGTGATTCTTTCAGTTCGTGAGGAACCCATGTATCGAGTTTTTGAACATAGCCAAGTTGTTTTAAGTGATTTTCAATGCATGTATGTGATACATGAAGCTTCTCTGCAATCTCACGTGTTGTACTGTGACAGTCCGAATTGATTATTGCTTTGATTAGGGCGTCATCAACTTCAACTGGACAACCAGAGCGTTTTTCATCTTTGAGTGAAAAATCACCAGAACGAAATTTGGCAAACCAATTTTGACACTGCCGTTCTTTTAAGGCTTCGTCACCATAAACAGCACATAACTTTTTATGAGCTTGCGATGCGTTTTTCCCTTTGTGGAAATAAAAAATCAAAATATGACGAAAATGTTCCTTTTGATTTTCCATTTTTCAACGAACGCCAAACGAAAACTACAAAACAGATCAAAAAACTTTTTTTACTGATTAACAGCTGAATAGCCAACTATCAAATAACAAAATGTGTTTTACATTTTTACTACGTCTGCAAACCTAAAAATTCAACTGAAGCCATATATGTGTGAAACCCGCAATTACTTACTTGCCGACCCAATATATCCCCTAGTTTGGTTTCCTTCAGGATTTATCAGATGGTCCCTTGCAAAGATCAGTGATTCAGAACCACATTAATACCGTAATAAGCCAAAGGATTAGAAAAAGATAAATGTAGGAAAACTGAGTGGTACAGAATAGATAAGTAGTATATATAGTAGGGAAAAGTAAGAGAAGGTGTCTACAAGATAATAGTTATAAATTAAAATGAACCGTGAACTGGCTTATGTAGTAATAACAAGGACTGACATACCTCAGAGAATTTGGGGGTCCCTGACCATCACAATAAAGGGAGACTTAACCTTTTTGTTGGTAAAATAAGGTAATACCTAGATTGCAGGTTCAATCCCTGGTCAGAATTCATATGGGAATTAACAGATCTGTGTATTTCTCTGTTTCTCTCCCCCCCCCCCCCCCGCACCCTTCTAAAATCAATTTAAAAATAAACAAAACACTTTTTTAAAAAAGTAAGACCTCAGAAAAACTAAAAGAAAAGTAGCATTGTAATATTGCTCAATTTGATTATGAGTAAACAACTGAGACTTACAGAGATACCCTTTGTCAATAACTTGAAGCTAAACAGGCACTTTCAGAAAAATTCGAGGAAGCAATTTCAGGGCTGAGCAGAAGGGAGAACAGAAAAGCGGGGCATCTTTAAAAGCTGAAGCAGCAGCAGAAATTTCCTCCTCCCTAGGTAAGCTTTGATGCCAAAAAGAAGTTGGCTGTTACTGACATGCAATATATCATATAAAGGGGTCAAATTATGTCAAAGAAAAGGAGAGGAAGTGACTCATTGACTACTAGAAATCATCAGTACGAGCCTTGTTTTTAATTTGTCAGTGGTATTAAGAACCATTTAGAAATTGTATGTGTTGATCAATAATAAAAGTTAACTCACCCAGGTACTGTGGTAGGTGTTTGGGGCATATGACCCCCTATAGAGCAGATAAAATTTTTCTCTCTTTTACTGGTGAATAAACTGAGAGACAAGAGCAGTCAGTTGCTCACATTTACACAGCTAGAATGTGGTGTTCAAACCTGTACTTAACTCTTGTACCCTAGCAATTGAAATGTATCCTTCAAAAATCATTCAAAAGATGTAATAAAAAACAAACTACTCAAATCCACTTAGTGAGCATTTATGCATCTTGTGATCTCTTTGTTGGACAGTGTGCCACGCCATAGGAATACAGAAGCACAAAGATAAATAAAAACTATTTAGAAATAACTACTGCCTTGCTCCAATCTTAGAGGAACTCTCATAGAATGGAAACATGTAAAGAGATAACACCAGAATGCGGCTTTGCATCTGTGACTATTAATAATGGGGAGCAGTGATAAAAAAAAAAAAGTTTGGGGCCTTAGATAATTAAAAACTATTTTTAAAGACGAGATGTTTTATAAATATGCAGAGTATGTTGGAGCTAGATATTGAAAATTTTTTACTAGTAGGGTATGAGATAAAAATACTTCATAGACTACTACTTTAAATAAAGATTAATTTCCCAGATGCATGAAGGAAAGAAGATTCCTGGCAAAGAGAACAGGTTATACAATGGCAAAATGTGTGTAAAAATGTATTCTGACTGCCCGGGGGCCGGGGGGGGGGGGGGGGGGGGGGGTAGTTTGAAATTATGTAGCATATAAGATCTGGACCTAGCGAAAGTAAAGAAAACCAGTATTGGATAATAGAAGTATAGTTAAGTAAATTATGTTGCAGTAAGTCCATATTATGTAGCCAAAGACTAATAGCAACTCAGAAATAATACTAATTTAATAATGTAGAACTTCAGATTGTAGATTATATTTCCGAGTCTGTAAAATATATATTTGTACATTTGGATCAAATTGAAAAGGATTGCCCAGTCAGAGTGGATCAGTGACTGAGCATCCACCCAAGAACCAGGAGGTCAATGTTAGATTCCCAGTCAGAGTACATGCCTGGGTTTTGGGCTCAATCCCCAGGAAGAGGCATGGAGGAGGCAGCCAATTAATGATTCTCTCTCATCATTGATGTTTCTATCTCTCCCACTCTCTCTAAAATCAATAAAAACATATTAAAAAAAAAAGATTGTGCCCTAGGTGGTTTGGCTCAGTGAATAGAGCATTGACCTGTGGACTGAAGAATCCCGTTTTCAGTTCCAGTTCAGGGCATGTACCGGTACCTTGGTTGCAAGCTCCTCCCCAGCCCGAACCCTGGTCAGGGCATGTGCAGAAGGCAAACAATCCATGTGTTTCTCTCACATCAATATTTCTGTCTCTCCCTCTCTTGACTCTCTGAAAATCAGTGGGAAAATATCCTCAGGTGAGGATTTAAAAAAAAAAAAGATTGAAAAGGATGGCAGAAATTAGAATAATTTTGTTAATATATTGGTATATTTAATAATAGATGAAAATATTCACTTTAAATGTTAATATTCCTACAATAAATTTGCTTGTTTGATTTTAAAGAAAATTGAACCCCAAAATAACTCATTTTTACATTGTGATTCACATATTCCTCAGAAAGCCTCTGATTACATGGACTTCTTAATAAAAACAAATTTCTCAGCAAAGCTTTTCAACACTAGCACTTTATTGATAATCCTTTGTAATATTAGTTAATAAAACTAGCCAATATTTATTGAGTACATACCATAATAAAACTATCCAATATTTATTGAGTATAAAACTAGACAATATTTATTGAGTACATACCATATTGAGATATGCAAGACATCTATCTGATATAAAGAAGTACATGAACAACATGAGTGGCTTTGTGCCCTTGGGGAGCTTATCTTTTGGGGAAATAAACGCATGAAAAGTTGAATAATTATTAAAAATCACATTTTGAATCCATAAACAAGTTATGGATTCAAACAAGAACATCCTTTGTTAATATGATCAAATGAATTGCTCATGCTGTCCTATTTTTAATAGGCGAATAGAAGATACTTCAATCTAAAGTGGATCTTAAAGAAGTAGTAGGATTTGGAGATGAAGTAAAGACAGAGGAGGTAAATTATCTTCCACCACTTCATTTCTAACCCATCACACAAACCCCCACTCCTCATAAACTCTTAGGTGGGTTGAGCTGTCAGCAATTAAGAACAGTGTAAGTCTGTTCATCTAACTTCAGGAAAACCAGCTTGGCTAGAACAAAAGCTGATGGAGGACACTAATGGATATAAGGTTTAACAAATAGTGTGAGGCCAGATTTGACAGAGCTTTGAATGTTTCACCAAGAAATCTGGGTTTTGTCTTCTAGACAGGGGAGAATTATGGGAGCTATTTTAATAGATGTGAGGCATTGTCACTGTAGGCAAGTGTGGAGGAGGAACAAACTTTTCTCTGCCTTTAAGGTTTTTCTGACTGGTCTAATAGTCAAATAGACATAAGACAGATTAGCAAGAGTAAGTAACCACATTTAATACATATATATTATACGGATGGGACCCCAGCACAGGTGAGAATGAGATGCCACATGCAGGAGAGAGTCAGATATAGAAAAGGGGAGTCTAGTTATATACGACATTCTGAGCTGGGGATGAGCTAATGCACACTGAGGGCTTTCAGGGGGCAGGATGAAAAGAACATATTTAGTAAATAAAAGATTGCCCTGCTATATAGGTAGGTCAAAAGGCTATTGCTGATCATCTCTTAGGGTGGGCAAGGCCCCTAATTCAAGTCCTTCTAGGCAGTTACAAGGAAGGGCAAAAGTTTCTTTTGAGCCTGAAGCTAAAATTGCCTTTAATCCAAAACTGCAGAAGCAGTTTGGGGTGACTCATTCTGAACCCCCAGAAAAGCCTCTGAGGTAACATATGCGTGTATTTTTTCCTACTGCTGAAAATGTGTTCAGGGTAACAAGACACAGCATACTTGGTCATGCTTTTTATAACCAGTAAGGTGTGCCCAAATGGAAAGTAATGGATGACTACCCAAAAAGAAGAGGGACAGTGTTAGAAACATTGCCACTAGAAAATGAACTTTGTATTACAAGCTTCATATCAAGTCTTTGACAGATCACTTAATTACTCTAACATCTAAAGGAGCATACTATCCTATCTAATAAAAGGGTAGTATGCAAATTATTTGTCACTCCATTACAAAGGTGGTGGTGCTCAGTCCTCTCAGCCCCACCAGAGTCCCCCAGTCCGGGGGAGGGGGGAGGGCAGGGAGAAGAGGGGAAGGGGGGCTGTCTGCTGAGAGCCAGCAGCATGAGCAGCCTGGCAGAATGCTTGGTTTGTTGCCCCAGTGACGAGGCAAGCTTTGGATGGGCCTCTGGCCAGGCTGAAGTGCAGATGGGCCTCCGAACCATGGAGAGCCTCTGGACAGCGGGCACAGAGCTGCCAGGCCCTGCAGAGAGCTACTGGCACACAGGTTCATGCACAGGGCTACTAGTCCTATATAATAAAGAGCTAATATGCTAATTAGACTGAACAGCAGAATGACTATCCGGACAACCTTCCGGATGAAGCCGGGGCTCTGAGGGCCACGACAGCAGCCGGGCTCTGAGGATCTATCATTGCATAAATTTCGTGCATCGGGCCTCTAGTCAAAAGATAAAAGGAAAACAAACTCTTGACAAATCCTGTTTTTTATGCTTACCATATTTTTGCTTCTAAGAGGGTATGAAGATGAGGTTAATATAGTATTACTATCGATTAGATTATTTCAAGCTGGTTCGATTTCTTTTACTGTTTCTATTTGCATTTTTGAAAAAAGCTTTTTTAGATGCGTGTAAATGTGTTTACATTGAATTGAGTACATGAATTCACCTGAATTGAAAACGATAAGTATATGTTGAAAACAGTCTTTTTAACAACAAATTTTAGGTCCTTGTGTCTTGTTTTATGTGCATTAAAATGTAATTAATCTGGGCTTAAGAAATTCTCAATTGGAACAGATACTTTAGGACCTCATTAGCCAGTAGCAAATCAGAAATAGTCATATTTCAATCAGAAATATTGTATTTTCTTAACATGGGAGTAGTACTCATACATATCTCTCAAAATAGAACAAAAGTCTTTAATCTGTATCATGTTGATGGCGAATGTGAATATATTATATAAGAAAATTGTCATTCTGTTTCTTGGCTCTTGAATATATTGACTTGGAGGAGAAAAAAAACATAAAGAAAAAATTTCAGATCTCCCATGGATTATCCAACAAGGAATTCCAGAATGCAGAGAAGGCCTGTTTCCTGCAGGCAGGCCAGTTTCCTGCAGGATGGCTTGTGGCCATCAAGATGTATGATTGCTCTGGCTTCATTTCTGTGCCCTCTGCATGGAATTCTGAAAGTCAGTGGGAGAGAAGGCACAAAACCCTGTGGAATGTGTGTTCTTGTATAGTGTCTAGATCAGGCAGTTGTAGGAAGTGCCAGATAGCAGACCAGAAAGGATTCTTGTGGGAGAGGATTTATAGCTCAGTTTTATAAGCCCATTGATATTTCACCACATCTGTTCATTAATTTTATAATTTACTAGAGGCACTGTGCACAGATTCATGCACTGGTGGGTCAGCATGGCCTGCAGGGATAGGGCCAAAACCGGCAGTCTAACACTGCCTCTCACTCCTGCCTGCCACTCCCACTCATCCCAACCCTGCTGCACCTGCTGCGGGCTCACACCCGGTCAGTCCTGATTAGGAGAGACTTGGGATGCCCTAGCAGCTCTCACCAGCCATGAGCCCTGCGTCTGGTGCCCATAGGGAGGCAGGGGGAAGGGACGTGGGCTTGGGACATGATTGGCCCTCTGGGCAGGTGGTACCACTTTAATATCACTTCTTCCTTGCGGAGCAGCTAGGGAGGGAAAGGAGCCACAGTGCCCGAGGCCAACTTCCAGGAGGCCAGCAGAACTGTTGGGATTGTACAGGTGGCGCTGGTCTATAGGAGCCTGGCCCATTCTCTGGAGATTAGACCTACAGGACTATTGAGGGCGGGAGTGGCTGCCACAGGGCTGGTGGGCCACTGAGACGGTGGGCCACTGGGATGGGTCGGTCAGCTGAGTGGAGCTCCCACTGCGGGAGCGTACTGGCCACCAGGGGGAAGCTCCTGCATTGAGCATCTTCTCCCCTGGTGGTCAGTATGTGTCATGGCAACTGGTTGACCACTTGTTCGGTCATTCAGTTGCTTAGGCTTTTATATATATAGATATTAGAGCCCCGGTGCATGAAATTCATGCACGGAGGGGGTGGTCCTCAGCCCAGCCTGCATTCTCTCCAATCTGGGGCCCCTCAGGGGATGTCTGACTGCCAGTTTGCCTGCCTGCCTGATTGCCCCTAACCCCTCTGCCTGCTGGCCTGATTGCCCCTGCTTTGCCCCCCTGCCAGCCTGATTACCCCTAACTTGCCCCTTGCTGTCCTGATCGCCCTTAACTGCCTCTCCCTCTGCGGAAGTCCACCTGGTGGTTCAGGGGAAGGCACTGCTCCATTATCTTGCTGCTGCTGCTGCTACTGCCAGCCTGAGCCTCAGCTCTTCACAGCTGCCCACAGCTGCCTGAGCCTTGGCCCTTGCAGCCGCTGTGGCTTTGTCTGGAAGGAAGTCTGCAAGAGGTCCACTCTAATTAGCATATTACCCTCTTATTAGTATAGATTTGGGGACCATTACAACCACGCAGAACTTAAAACACATGGCCCTGCCTGGTTTGGCTTAATGGAGAGAGCATCAGCCTGTGACTGAAAGGTCCTAGGTTTAATTCTAGTCAGGGGCATATGCCTGGGTTTCGGGCTCAGTCCCCAGTAGGAGGCCCTCAGGAGGCAGCTCAATGATTCTTATCATTGATGTTTCTATCTCTCTCTCCATCTCCATTTCTCTCTGAAATCAATGAAAAAAAGAAAAAAAAAGAAAAAAGAAAAAGAAAACATGATCTTTACTTTGGGCTTTGTCATTTTACAATATCCTTTGTGCAGTATTTTAACTTCCCTCAACTTTCCTTTACCCCACTCTTAAAATGCAATCTGTTTTGGTAAAGATGATCATGAAAGTGATTCTAGTTGGTAGAAGTTTTTTTTGTTTGTTTGTTTTGTTTTTGTTTTTTTGTGTTTGTTTTTTTGAAGGAATAGAGTCATGAAAATATTTTAAAAATTGAGGATGGTGATGGTTGTACCATTCTGAATTTACTTTAAAAAACTAGTTCATTGTACAGTTTAGGTGACATGTACAATATATGAATTAGATCTCAACAAAGCTGTTCTTTTATTTCTTTTTAAATAAAGACCAGTCTTATAATCAATTACAGATGTTTTCAGAGCCCCCCCAGGATTTGCTTACCACATCCCAAACCACAGCTGTGACTCCCAGTTACCTCCAGTCCTGGTGGATCTGGATGGTGTGGTTTGCACAAGAGAAGGTGGCAAGAGACTTGTGGAATTTCTGCAACCCCATTCCTGTGGTCTCCTCATAGGGCACCAGGGCCATTTCCACTGTGCCAGCTCTCTGTTGCCTTTAACCTGTTGGGCCAAAGAATCCTGCGTGCTCTGGCCAGAAAGCACATTCTCTCTTAGGTGACCAGAATGCTTTTTTTAAGGTCATTTTATGGACTCAAAAGAATAAACAGAAATGTGGAAAGCTTTTGTCAAATTCCTTTTACATGGTTCTTCCAGTCTCATGGGAAGTGAGATGTGGCTCTGAATTCATTCCAAAGGGTGTCTTTGGGCAAAAGAACCCAGAATGGTACAACTCCTGCAGGATGCTCTACACACGTCCCTGTTAGGACTCAGGGGGGATCGAATGTCAGCTTAGTGGATCGAATGTCAGCATCCTGGCTGAAAGAACCAGGTTCAATTCCAGTCAAGGGCATGTACATATTTGCAAGTATCAAGGTTTCTCTCCCTTTCCATTATACTCTCTCTAAAAATCAATGGAGAAATATCCTCGGGGTGAGGATTAACAACAACAAAGGTGATCCAGTTATTCTGTTTTTTTCATCATTAAATACTTTGGCTATGGTTCTGTAAATTTCATAAATTTTATTAGACTGTTTTTGGAAAATCCATGAAAAGACATAATCCTAATTGCACTAGGATATGTTTATTGTGTATCTACTATGTGCCCAGACCGGTGCTAGATATGGTGGGAAACTCATTTGCTTATAGCAAATTGCAAAAACTACTATATTTGTTTTAAAACCTAACTATGGCCTGTTCAACTGCATTTTAAAATATTTTCAAGGTTAAAGGATTATGGACCCTTTTAGAATTAAAAACAAATCTCCAACAGAGCCAAGTCAACTGGAACTCTAAGTGAACTATTCTAAGGAGGTTAAGCTTTTAATCTAGCATGAGACAAGTTAAGGTGAAGTACATCTAAGCACCAGAGAAATCACTGAGTGAAAAAAAACACATATATCAACAGGTGTCGCCAAAAGAGGACATAAACAAAGTTCGCCTTTATCTCTAATTTTCTTCCTGCTTACATGGAATTACATGGAGATATAAAGTGTTTCTCTTTATCTCAGTTGATGCAGGGCACATAGGAACTCAGTAAATGTTGGCAAAATGAACAATGTAATTGCAACTGAAACAGCAAAATCCTAATTAAAACCATTACAATTACAACTTTATAAAATATTTGCATATAGATAAGGAAATGTCCAAAAATACAGTTGTTTTATTCATTCGTTGGTTTTCTGAATTTTTTTTTTTTACATTTAAAATGTTTACATTAGGGGAGGATCCAAGATGGCTGCACAGGTAAACACCTAACCTCAGCCTCACACAACAATTTCAATAAAATACAACTAAAATACAAAATGGACATTACCCAGAACCACAGGAAAGTCGACTGACTGGAAATTCTACAACTAGAAGGAAAGAGAAAACCAGAAGGAAAATCAGAGGAGCTGTAAAAGCTAAGGTACGGAGACACGCTGCATGCGTGGAGAGGACGGAGCCCAAGAGGAGGGGCGGCTGAGTGCCTGGCTGGTGTTCCCTAGTGGGAAGGAGATAAAAAGCTCTGGACTGAGCTGAGCCCCAGTTCCAACTGCATTGAACCCCAGTTCTAGGCCAGACCTTGGGGACCCAGCCTCAACCAGAGGGAGCCTGGCCTGTAAGGCAGGATCTCAGGGGAGCTGCAAAAGGCAGAGCCCCCGAAGGCACGCACATTATGCGCAAAGGACGGACTGTTGACTTTGCTGCTAGATTGCCCTAGTGGGAAGGAGACAAAAGCTCTGTATGATCCCCAGTTCTGACTGCACTGAACTCGTTCTAGGCCAGACCCTGAGGACCCAGGCTCATACAGAGGGCTCCCAGACTGTAAGGCGGAAACCCAGGGGAGGAGGTGAGCACATTGTGTGCAGAGAACAGACGGTTGACTGTGCCGCTGATTGCCCTAGTGGGAAGGAGACAAAAGCTCCAAACTGCTCTGAACTCCACTTCCAACTTCCAACTGAACTGAACCCCAGTTCAGGGCTCATTGGGGGAGAGACTAGACTGTTTGGTAGTGGGCGAAACTCGAGGGCACCTTTCTCTCAGAGGAGCTCCTAGTGAGTACCGAAGGACCCTGAGAAACACTGAAACTCAGGAGCCTCATAGGGCGGGGCTGAGGGAAGCCAAGGCTGTAGGCTCCACCCTGAAACTCTGCCCCATCCAAGCTGAACACAGAGACTTTTAAGGCTACCAACTCAGGAAGCTGCGAAAATGCAGAGACAAGGAATCAGATCACAAATTAAAGAAATGGAGGACAAAAAGCAACTAGATATAGAGTTCAAAATCATGCTTATAAGGTTTTTCAAGAATTTCCTAGAAAAGGCAGATAAACTAAAGGAGACCTATGAGGATATGAAAAGGGATCAACTAGAAATAATAAGGGATCAACAAGAAATAATAAGGGATCAACAAGAAATAAAGAATACAATGTCTGAAATAAAAAATATTATACAGAGTCCTAAAAACAGAATGGAAGATCGCAAGAATCAAGTCAAAGACTTGGAACATAAAGAGCCAGAAGACACTCCTCTGCAAAAGCAAGAAGACAAGAGAATCCAGAAAGTTGAAGATAATGTAAGAAATCTCTGGGACAATTTCAAGTGAACCAACATCAGAATTATTGGCGTCCCAGAAGATGACAGAGAGTAAGATACTGAAAACATATAGAAAGAAATAGTGACAGAAAACTTCCCCCACCCAGTGAAAGAATTAGACTTACAAGTCCAGGAAGCGCACAGAACCCCAAACAAAAGGAATCCAAAGAGGACCACACCAAGACATATCATAATTAAAATTCCAAGAGCAAAAGACAAAGAGAGAATATTAAAAGCAGCAAGAGCAAAGCAGGTAGTTACCTATAAAGGAGCACCTATACGATTGTCAGCTGACTTCTCAACAGAAACCATGCAGGCCAGACGGGAATGGCAAGAAATATTCAAGGTGATGAATAGTAAGAACCTACAGCCAAAAATACTCTACCCAGCAAAGCTATCACTCAGAATCTAAGGCCAGATAAAGAGCTTCACTAATAAAAAAAAAAAAAAAAGCTAAAGGAGTTCATCACCACCAAACCAGAATTATATGAATTGCTGAAGGGGGTTCTTTCAGAAGAGAAAGTAAATAAAGATAAAAATTATGAACAACAAATATGTAACTATCAACAAGTGAATCTAAAAACCAAGGAAATTAAAAACAAAACAAACTGATGAACAATATTAACTGTTGAATATAATAGAATCAGAGGTATGGATGGGGAGTGAACTGAAGATTCTTAGGGAAAAGGGGAGAGGGGGATGTGGGAAGAGACTGAACATAAACTGTGCACCTATGGGTGAGGACAATGCGGGGTGGGGAAAGGGCAGAGGGTGAGGTGGGAACCTGGTGAAGGAGAGCAATGGAGTGGGGGGAAATGAGGAACATTTGTAATAATATGAACAATAAAAATTTATTAAAAAATAAATTTTAAAAAAATTTAAAAAAAAGAACTATAATTAGCTTTTCTGGCTCAATTTTACCACACTGATCAAATATATGCATTGAGCAGCCACAGGTATATAGCATTTCATTATGTTCTTGGAATAATATTTTTAAAAATGCATGAAAGTGAGCAGGTAAGAGAAGTCTCATAAAATGAGAATAGTTTATAACCTGACATTCTTTTTTTTTTTTTTAATATATTTTATTCATTTTTTACAGAGAGGAAAGGAGAGAGAGAGCTAGAAACGTTGATGAGAGAGAAACATCAACCAGCTTCCTCTTGCACACCCCCTACCGTGGATGTGCCCACAACCAATGTACATGCCCTTGACATGCCCTTGACCGGAATCGAACCTGGGACCTTCAGTCCGCAGACTGATGCTCTACCACTGAGCCAAACCGGTTTCGGCGTGACATCCTTTTTTAAATAAAATTTTCATGGACCTTCTTTTTCTCATTACTCCCTTTATGTGGTATAGTGATTGGTGTTTAATAATTGTATAAAAATAGATGCCTCAGAAAACAATACTTGGAATATAGAACAGTATCAACAGCATCTGATATGAATCACAGGGTTGTTTGGATTTTTTTTTTTTTTGTGTGTGTGTGTGTGTGTGTGTGTGTGTTTAAAGGAAAGATGTACATATAGAATCCCACCAGATATGAAGTATTGTTGCAATTAGTTTGTGTGTGTGTGTGTGTGTGTGTGTGTGTGTGTGTGTGTTCAGGGGATAGCTGATAAACTTGAGAATGGAATGCTGTACTGGCCATACTCATCTTGCACACCTACTCCTGTGGATAGAGAAATGTTCCCACAAGAAAGAGGAATTCTGTTGCAGAAGTAAGAAAGAAGAAAAAGGGAAGGGGGAGTGCTGGGACAGCACACTGGGAAGACCAAAACTATAGTTACCTTAAGCAGCTAGAGGTCTGTTTGGGTGATAAATTTCAATGAGATATTTGCTACACACAGAAAGCAGCAGGAGGTACAAGGCTGGTGCCTAAAAGGAAACCTGGAGCTGTTTCAAGAGAACAAGGATTATCCGTGAGACATTGATCACTAACTCTGTAAGGATGCATGAAGCATCTGAGAAACAGTGGGGTTACAGAACAGAGAGTTGAGGTGTTGACTCCTCACTTTTAAGGATTATGAAGATGTGGAAATAGTAGAAAGAATGGTTCAAGAGGGTAAGCAGTAGACCATTATATCATTTTTTAAAAAGACTGTAAAATGATATATTTAACATTAGAAACTCATTAGAGTCCTCTATAACTACATAGAGTGTAAATTAAGAAAGGTGAGTTCAGGTTGCATAGCAATTTGGAATAAATAAAAGAAAATTTAAAATAATAAAGGTTTAAAAGTAGGGGAGAGTACACTAAGAAAATATGGAGATATTAATGTTTTGGGGGAAGGCAAAACAGAAATTGTCCTGACTGACCCCCAATAGTGTCTTGGAGGAAAAACCTCAGGTCAGTATGATAGAAGCCAAGAGCTGACATAAAGACAGGAATTCTAACTAAGGGAAGATTTGCATTACTTGCTAGTACAGTGGGAAAACGTGCTGGCATTTGGAAAATTCCTCATGGGGAAATTACAAATTAAATTGATGCTATTCATATTGATATTTTGTACATTTTCAGGGAAATTGGTAATCTATAGGATTTTACCAAAGACGCACTAAACGTTTATCTCCAAAGTGAATGAGTCAAAAGTTGCAGATTTTAGAGACTTGCTAAAACCTCCTCAAGCAATCTAATAGATTTTTTTCCCCTTTGGAAATTGGCCCAAAACCCAGTGAATCTTGGGACAAACTTCAGTGCTTTGGCCAGATACCCATTTAGATGATTGGTCCCTTGCCTTGAACTTTAATGTTGAGGCCAAAATTTATTGGCATCCAAATGAAAACTTACAAAAGAGGCCTCATGATGCTCCCTAAAGAAACAATTTGTTCCCTGCCAAAATTAGGATTACCTTGCTTTACAAAGATGTGTACTATGCTGACAACCAAATGATGATTTGCCAAACATATCCATCGTGGATAGCAAAGGAACCTCATATAATCCAGAAAGGAGATGGCCTTCCAGACAATTGATGCCCTAGGGACCTGCTGAAGGCTGTGCTGAAGGCGAAAATACCGTAGTAGGAACTGGTATTGCACTAACTTAATTACCTGGCAAGTCAGAACCCACCGTGGTAGATGTAAATCCCTGAGTGGAGGTTTTAAGCCCTAAATGTTAAGGCCTAGGCAGGGGTCTTCAAACTACGGCCCGCGGGCCACATGCGGCCCGCAGAGGAGTCTGATCCGGCCCGCCAGGTTTTTTGGGCAGTGAGTGCAGCCGAGGTGTTACAGTAGGAATTAGTAGTTCATATAGTCCGGCCCTCCAGCTCTCTGAGGGACCGTGATCTGGCCCCCACTTTAAAAAGTTTGAGGATGCCTGGTAGGGTAAACATAGGAACAAAGAGGGTCTATGGCACCATGTATTCCATTTCTGTATCCATGGCATATATGGACAATAGATAACTCAGTCTTAGGGTCTTTCTCAGTCAACAGGGAACTTTAAGTAGGCACCACTTATCATTGGAAATTGTTAGGCCATTTAAAAGCTTTTTTTAAAAAAATATATTTTATTGATTTTGTACAGAGAGGAAGGGAGAGAGATAGAGAGCCAGAAACATCTATGAGAGAGAGTCATCGATCAGCTGCCTCTTGCACACCCCCTACTGGGGATATGCCCGCAACCAAGGTACATGCCCTTGACCGGAATCGAACCCAGGACCCTTCAGTCCCCAAGCTGACGCTCTATCCATTGAGCCAAACCGGTCCCAGCTAAAAGCTTTTTTTTTTTTTTTTTTTTTAAATTTAATTGAATTTATTGGGGTGACATTGGTTAATAAAATAATGTGGTTTTCAAGTGTACAATTCTATAATACATAATCTGTATATTGTATTGTGTATTCACCAAAGTCAAGTCTCCTTCCATCAACATTTATCCCCTCTTTACCCTCTTCTGTCTCCCCTGACTCTCTCTCTGGTAATCACCATCTATGAGGTGTTTTGTGTTCCAGTGTGTGTGTGTGTGTGTGTTTGCTTAATCTCTTTACTTTTTTCACCCAGCCCACCAACCTCCCTTCCCTCTGACAGCTGTTCAGTCTGTTCTCTGTATCTGAGTCAGTTGCTATTTTGTTTGTTTATTTTGATTACTAGATTACTTATATAAGTGACATCATATAATATTTGTCTTTCTCAGATTGGCTTATTTCAGTTAGCATAGTGCTCTCAATGTCCATCCATGTTGGCACATAAAACATATTTCTTTGCCTGAGGATTGCTCCCAGGTGACAGATGCCTAGTCTACCTTCAGGTGAGAGGACAATGGTTTTAAAAAGCACTTGACTGTGGGAGGGCTA
This sequence comes from Pipistrellus kuhlii, assembly GCF_014108245.1. Classification (NCBI taxonomy): domain Eukaryota; kingdom Metazoa; phylum Chordata; class Mammalia; order Chiroptera; family Vespertilionidae; genus Pipistrellus; species Pipistrellus kuhlii. Next base: position 53,180,469 of record NW_023425515.1, on the reverse strand, counting down.
TCACCTCCCAAAAGAAAGAGACTGGGAGCAAAACTGAGTCAATGTAGACTCATGAGGATGTCCAGGAAGTCAGGGATCCACTCGCCATTCAGCTAACCCCAGGAGGTGGACTTCCATGATTCATTCATTATGCCTGTCCCACTGCCCAAGAATACCTTCTCTGAGTAGCCATCCGTTGAGCAAACCTTCCCATAATGAAATGCTAATGTGGCCAGGTTGCCTAAAAGAGTCTGTGGTCAGTTGTGTCTTGGTCTTGGTTTAGTATTTGTTGGAAAATACTTGATATTTAAGGGGATGAAGTGAGGCAGCACCTATGAAAATTGTTTGAAAGCTTTAAAGGCCTATACTCATGTAGGAGAGATAGGTGTGGATGATTAATAGGAAATAGAATGGTAAGCCCTGGAATTTTCCTTAGGCTTACAATTTCTTATTTAATTGGTTCTTTTCAATGTGACAGAAGTAGAATCTCTTGCCTTCTGGTAGGTAAAAATAATGAGATGTTTGCCTTAACTTCGCTATTATTATGTATGTGTGACATCCCTAAATCTACTCCAGCGTAACCTACATATTTATCAGATTGGTCTAACTTTCATACCACTGACATCATTTCACCCAGCTGTTCAGTAACCTAAATTGATTTCCTTGTCTACTGTAGAAAATCTGAGCTCATCAGTCTTTCATTCAAAGTCCTCTTTCAGCTTCCTACCCCTGCCACTCACCCACCAGCCTCCACCACCTTCCTAATCTTATCTCTTCCTGCTTCACCTTATAGAAGCAGGTACTGTTGGAGCTGGTAGTCATCAAAAAGATGGTTCATCCAATCCCTGTATTTCATAGTGGGGGAACCTAAAACCCAGAGAAGTGAAGGGCTGTGACACTTCCAAGGTCACACAGAGTCAGTCCTTCCAAGTGGCCAAGACAACGTGCTTTTCATTCCCCCCACAACTTGTCCCTCTGGACCTAAGCACTGGGATAGGATGAGCAGAACTGCTACCTAGGGAACAGCATGGCATGGGATAAAATGAAGCATGAAGCAATATTGAGAATTTAAAACTTAATGTGCTTGCAACATACTGTGTTTGCAACAAATGACCTTTATATAGAATTTGTCACCCTCTTAAAAGGGAATTTTCTAAAGCTGGGAATTAATCTGCAAACTTTTGTTCTACTGGCTTTGGAAGGGAATTTTGTAACAATTGTGGTCTATCTAAATAGAATGAGTGATTCAGGACAAGAAATCATTAACAGGTATGTCAGGGTTTCTCATGGGACTGGCCCATGGAGTTATTACTATTTGCCAAGTTTTTTCCTCTGAATTGAAGCTAACAAGGTCATTCCAAGGGTAACTATTGGGGAAGCTCACTACAATGACCCTGTTATAACTTGCCCAACTAGAAGCTAGGAAACCACACCTTCTTTAGAAGATTTATATGGCAGAAAATTGGAGGGAGTTAGTAGTTTAAATCTTGCTGATTATCAGGAATGGCAGGAAAAAGTGGAAGAAAAGCCTTGATTACAATAATATTGTTAAAGAAAATTAAATTACTCCTTATAAAATATTTGAGGGTGTTTTTATGTTTCCTTTAGTTTCAAAATCATCACCATGGAACTTGAAAACATCTCTCATTATTTTTACATATACTTAGACTACAGTATTTATTTAGATTATTAAAAATTCCACATAAATAGAGCCTGAATTAATGAAGTTTTAATATGTCAACAAGGAAATCCATTAGTGTAAGTCAGTGGTTGGCAAACTCATTAGTCAACGGAGCCAAATACCAACAGTACAGTGATTGAAATTTCTTTTGAGAGCCAAATTTTTTAAACTTAAGCTTCTTCTAATGCCACTTCTTCAAAATAGACTCGCCCAGGCAGTGATATTTTGTGGAAGAGCCACACTCAAGGGACCAAAGAGCTGTATGGGGCTCGTTAGCCGCAGTTTGCTGACCACAGGTCTAAGTGTCCAGGTTCAGATTTAGTACTTTTCAGACTTTGTCACACACACACACACACACACACACACACACACTCCCCTTTTGCACTAGGAGCTGCCCAAAACAAAGGTCAAAGGAGCAGACTTTGTCCTCTGCTCCACAAAATAGAAAATGGTGGTTTGTTTTAATACAAACTTGCACTCCCCTCCACACACCCATGTGCACACACACAAAAATCCTCAAATTCCTTAACCCGTTTGGCTCAGTGGATAGAGCATCGGCCTGCAGACTGAAGGGTTCCAGGTTCGATTCTGGTCAAGGGCATGTACTTTGATTGTGGGCACATCCCCAGTAGGGAGTGTGGAAGAGGCAGCTGATTAATGTTTCTCTCTCATCGATGTTTCTGACTCTCTCTCCCTCTCTCTTCCTCTCTGTAAAAAATCAATAAAATATATATTTTTAAAAAATCCTCCAGTAACTGATTTTTCAGGAAGGTGCTTCATTTTATCCATGGCTTCCCTTTCTCCTACACCTGGCAGAGCATTAGCAAGAGCATTACATCACCTGGGGTGCGAAGCAGTATGTGCTTGTGCTATATTATTTAGGAAAGACTTTAGAGGTCCAGTCACTGGATGAGGAAAAGTAGTTGCACTTTGCATAAGCAAAAGTCCAATAAAAGTTGGTTATATTGAATTTCGTTGACTATTGAAATGAGAACTCTTTGTAACTGAAGAGTTCTATGTAAATACTAGAGGCTCAGTGCACAAAATTTGTGCACCTGTTGGGGGGAGTGTTCCCTCAGCCTGGCCTGTGGGAGAGGTTCCTGCCACCACCACTGCACTCGCCAGCTGTGAGCCCAGCTCAGGGTCAGGGCTTCTGGCTGAGCGGCACTCCCCCTGTGGGAGCACTCTGACCACCGCGGGTAGCTCCTGCATTGAGCATTTTCCCTCTAGTGGTCAGTACACGTCTTAGCAATCAATCATTCCGCTGTTTGGTCAATTTGCATAATAGCTTTTTATTATATAGGATAATGTACTAATAATGTAGAGATCAATATTAGGCAATTAGTCCCTTGGTATATAGTTCATTTAAGCCCAAGACTCCAGAAAAGCAGTAAGATGTGCTTTCATAGCCTCCTTCTTACAGCTTTAGCTTCTTCTCTCTGTTTATGCTAATCTCTGCAGTGAACATTATCCCCTCTCATGAGACCAAAGTAACTGATTTCTTTCAATTCTTTACTGACAATACATCCCTTCTCAAAGAGCAAGGGGGCAAGGGCTATCCCTTCCTGATTTTTGCTTCTTGCTCCTCATATAGATTGAAAATCCTTTATGCTTGGCTTGGCATTTCAGGTGAGTCTTGATCCATTTCAGGTGAATCTTGATCCATTGTGTCATACAAGATGCACAACTACGTAGTGTCTTCTTACTTCTCCTGGGTGAAATGCACATGTGACAGGCCTCAGAGCCCACCTTTGTCATGCCCCCAGCCTTTCACAGATGGAGCCCCACACAACCTCCACCTCCAGGCCCCAGCCTACCTAAGGCTCTGAGGCAGTTCTCCCAAAGGCTGGAGGAGGATCAGCAGCCTCAGCCCCAACAGTCTGAAATTAGGCTTCTTGTCCGTAGAACATTAGCAATGAAGAATGGGGGCCTGTGAGGTTTGGAGCAGCAGCATCTCCAATCAGCCATACACCTGGAAGGCAGCAGGATGCAGTGGAAAGAGCAGCAGCTAAGGAGCCAGACCTGGGTGGTTAAGGTTAGCGTCCCCATCCTGGCTCTTAACTCTGAGACCTTGGGCAAGTCAATGAATCTTTCTGAACCATCTAGTTCTTTATCCATAAAGAGGAGGTTGTGTCCAATGCCCATCCTCTGCAGGGGCTCTTGCTGGTAACTATATTTAGTCTTTCATTACACTCTTTCCTTATTCAAGAAAGTAGAGGCTTCCTTCTTAATTTATATCTCAAATTATCTTTGCCTGGTAGGATGATGGAAACTTTACCTTAGGGGTGTTGAACTCAATCAGAGAAGGGGCCAAAATCTAAAATCCAGCCTAAATCGCGGGCCGAATGGTTTACTGAACAGTCATAAACTGTCATTGTGATGGAAACGCAGCGGAGTGCAATGATGACAGCGAGGTGAGGGCCACATTGCAAGGCCTGGCGGGACAGATTTGGCCCGCGGGCCTTGTGTTTGACACATGTGCTTTACCTAATAAAAAGTCAATCACCTGCCTTCTTTTGTAATTTCTGTTCTAAATTACTTGCCTTTTCATATTCTTTTTTTAAATAAATCTTTATTGTTCAGATTATTACAAATGTGATCCTCTTCCCCCCCTCAATTGCTCCCCTCCACCAGGTTCCCCATCCCCCATTGTCCTCATCCCCATCCCCCATTGTCCTCATCCATAGGTGCACAGTTTTTGTTCAGTCTCTTCCTGTACCCTCACTCCCCTTTTCCCCGAGAATCGTCAGTCCACTCCCCTTCCATACCTCTGATTCTATTATATTCACCAGTTAATATTGTTCATCAGATTTTTTTAATTCCCTTGGTTTTTAGATTCACTTGTTGATAGTTACATATTTGTTGATCATAATTTTTATCTTTATCTTCTTCCTCTTCCTAAATAACCTCCTTCAGCAATTCATATAATTCTGGTTCGGCAGTGATGAACTCTTTTAGCTTTTTTTTATTTGTGAAGCTCTTTAACTGTCCTTTGATTCTGAGTGATAGCTTTGCTGGGTAGATTATTTTTGGCTGTAGGTTCTTGCTATTCATCACCTTGAATATTTCTTGCCATTCCCGTCTGGCCTGCATGGTTTCTGTTGAGAAATCAGCTGACAATCGTATGGGTGTTCCTTTATAGGTAACTACCTGCTTTGCTCTTGCTGCTTTTAATATTCTCTCTTTGTCTTTTGCTCTTGGAATTTTAATTATGATGTGTCTTGGTGTGGTCCTCCTTGGATTCCTTTTGTTTGGGGTTCTGCGGGCTTCCTGGACTTGTAAGTCTATTTCTTTCCCCAGGTGAGGGAAGTTTTCTGTCACTATTTCTTTCAGTATTCTTTCTGTATTGCTCTCTCTCTTCTTTTGGAATCCCCATAATTCTGATGTTGTTTCGCTTGAAATTGTCCCAGAGGTTTCTTACACTATCTTCAACTTTCTGGATTCTCTTATCTTCTCCCTTCTGCAGAGGAGTGTCCTCTGGCTCTTCGTGTTCTAAATCTTTGTCTTGATTCTTGTGATCTTCCAGTCTGTTTTTAGGACTTTGTATAATATTTTTTATTTCAGACAATGTTTTCTTCATTTCTTGTTGATCCCTTATTATTTCTAGTTGCTCCCTTTTCATATCCTCATAGGTCTCATTTATTTTATCGGCCTTTTTTAGGATATTGTTGAATAACCTTATAACTGTAGTTTTGAACTCAATGTCCAATCTTTTCTTTTCCTCCATCTCCTTCCTTTGTCTCCTTCCTCTTGTCTGCATTTTAGTTGTTTCCCTGATTTGATGGAATAGCTTTGTGTTCTAGATGTTCTGGTAGAGCCCAGTAGCACAGCCTTCCCAGTTACCTGAGGTGGACAGTCTTGGTGTAGCCCTTTGTGGGCTGTGTGTGCAGTCTTGTTGTTGGTATCACTGGGAAGCTTTGATCTCCAAGCCAATTGGCTGTGAGGATCAGCAGAGTCTCAGCTAGGAGGGCTTCTGTACTCTGCTTGGATAGGGCGGGGTCTCGGGGTGGCGCAGACAATCTTTGGTTCCCTGTCAGTCTCGCCTTAGAAAAGACCTGTTCTCGGAGAGTTTCGGAAGATTGGTTGCAGGCACTCGCACCTCTTTGGTAAAGGCACAGACAAGCTTTGGATTCCTGCCAGTCCCTTCTTAGAGAAAGCCAGCCTCTGGGAGAGCTTCTGTGCTCAGCCAGAGATTGGGCGGAGTCTCGGGTTGGTGCAGACAAACTTTGTTTTCCCTTGGGCTCCTCCCCAAGTCCCGCAGTAATGGCCTCTGGCTTCACACACCTCTGAGAGATCTCTGCCCACTGCCTGACAGTCTGGCCTCTCCCTGTCTGGGGCCGTCTATCAGAGCAATAGGGTGATTCTGTTTTCCTCTCGAACAAGAAAGCCAGTTGCGCGTTAGCTGTCCGCCCTCTCCGCGCCAGGAGTAAGCCAGTAGCAAACTCAGCCCGGCCAGCCCTCTCTGCGCGCCAGGAGTAAGTCAGCTGCAATCTCTGTCTGGCCCTTCCTCTCCCCACGCCGGGAGTAAGCCAGTGCCTTTTCGCGCACACAGTTCTCCATACCTTCACAGTTCCTGAGGTTCAGCGTGCCTTCTCTTGCCTTCCCAGATGGCAGAGCCTCCTCTCAGCTAGCCGTCTGGCACTTCAGGGCAATGCTTCCCCTGTTTTTCAGTTCTAACTTCAAATTTGTTGTGGTAGGCTGCATTCGGGTGTCTACCCTATGCCGCCATCTTGGTGTCTCTCGCCTTTTCATATTCTTAAACAATACCTTTAAGCCATAAAGCTATTGGAGGACAGGAATGCCTAATTAGTAATAATAATAATAATAATAATAATAACTAATATTTAGTGAGGGTTCATTATGGGTAGGTACTGAGCTAGGCACTTGACATGGATTGTTGTATTTGGCCTTGCAGCAATCTTTTGAAGTAGGTACTAATAACATTGCCATTGTATAGAGAAAGAAACTGAAGGCTATATAGCTAGTTAAAGAGGGTAACAAAAGAGATTGGGAGTTAGACTTCTTAGTTAAACCACTAAGTTATTCTTTTTCCTACTTCAAGCAGTGCTCAAGTTTAATTCACTACAAATAATAATGAGTAAATGCATTGCTTTATTTGTTAAATATCTTCTGGGTGCAAAGCCATGATGAGAAGTTGTACTATGGAGCATTATAAAAGAAGGATAATATGGTGCCTGTTCTCAAGAAAACCAGAAGCTGATAGGGAAGCAGACAGAGAAATAGTAAGTTCCAATACAGGTAAAATATAGTAAGTGTTTTAAGAGTGCTACAAGCTAAGTGCCACTGGGCCCAGATGGGGGAAACAGCACATTTCAGTGGTATCCAGAAACCTTGGCTAAAAAGTTTACCTTTGAGTTGACTTTTGATGGACAAGGAGGACTCTAAGAGGCAGAGAAGTGAGAGAAAGACATTCCAGGCAAAGGAACCACATAGGCAAATACACTGAGTCACTGCTGACTCACTAACCTCAGTGCAAGACTTGTTCCTGGAATAGCAAGAAGTTTGGGATTTCTAAGCCTTTGTGTTTCTTTGAGAAAATCCTAATTTGGTAGATGATAGCAGAAAAGCAGAATCATAAAATCTTGGGATTTAAGGGTCCCCTAAGGTCATCTAATCCAATAGCTCATCCAATGCCTAAATCTCTTCTAAAACCTTCTACCACTTAGTCACCAAAGCTCGCTTCCTATACTCCTCGGAATAGATAAATTATTAGTTCCTAAGCAGCTGAGCTCATCACTTTCTGAAATTATTTATTTGTTTAGTTGCTTATTGTCTGTCTGTCAGAATAAAACACAAGTTCCACAAGGATAAGGATTGTCTTGCTTATCATATATCATCAGTGCCTAGTATCAGTGCTTAGCATGGAACTGACATACAATAAATATTTGTGGAAATGAATGAATTCCATCTCGGGACAACTCTGACATTTATAAAAATTTTAGGTGATTTCCACAAGATAGTTTTTTACATATATGAAGACAAGTTCATATACCACCCCCCTTGTATTCTCTCCAAGTTCAATATCTCCTGCTGGTCAACAATTTCTCATGAGATACAACTTCACTATTCAGATTATTCCCTCATATAAGCTCCATTTTGTCACAATTTCTTTTAATGTGTTGTTGCAAGAATGGAAAGCAGTACCCCTAACTTTATGACACCGTCCAGCTAAAGAGGTGAGATCACCTCTCTTGGGTAACAGAGTGATCCAAGATGGCAGCTGGTGAGGTCCCCTTCAGTTCATGTTTCTCTAATTGTCAGCTAACTACGCTCCTTTCCCACAGCCTTTACTGCCCGCTGGTTTCTACTGCCAGCTCACATCTTTCCTGTCATGACTTGTACAGGTAGATTTTGAAAACCTAGCCCAAGGCCTTACATTTAGGAGGCTGTTACAATAGTCCAAGACAAAGACACGAGGTACTGAACTAGTGCAGTGTGGCCAGAAATGAAGAAACAAAGGGAGAAACACACCTCACACATGAACAATGGGACTTGCAATCTACTGATTTAATGACTGCTGGCATGCTTTCTTAATGGTCCCTCTCCCTCCAGACCACTTATGAATTAAAAGCTAAATATCAGCCTTAGCTGGTTTGTCTCAGTGGATAGAGTGTCGGCCAGCTGACTAAAGAGTCCCAGGTTCCATTCCAGTCAAGGGCATGTACCTCCGTTGCAGGCTCCTCCCCGGCCCGGGATCGAGGGCAGGAGGCAACCAATCAATGTATTTCTCTCACATCTTCTAAAATATAGTATGAGTTTAATCACCACTTCTCTGTAAGTTCTAACTGATCTTAGACTTAGATGCTTTATAGGCCTGATGACTAACTAGGTATTCAGCAGATGTCACTGTATAAATGAGAAAAATGGAAATATTTTTATGGATAAATTTCATTGTACCTAAATAAGGCTACTTGTATTTTCTTGTGTGGTTTTTTTTTTTTTTCCTGGTTCCCTTTTAGGTGTCTAATTATTACATGGCCAACAATTTTCTTTGAGATCAGTTCTCACCTAATTCTGCCTGGACTGGATGAGCCCTCTAAACTTCAAGCCAACACAGATTTTACAGGAATTACCACTAGGTCTGGGGAATATTTGGAACTCTTCTATATTGCCTTCTAATCCCCTAGGCTTTGAACTTCTGGGAAGATCTTTCCACCCCTAGCACTGGCCTCTATCCAACACAGACTGATAGGATGTCAACTTTGGAAGTGATTTTTTGGTTCTTCCAGCTCATCTCTCTCCACCTCAGAGGTGACTGAGGTGAGGCCCACAGCCGGAAAATGACTTGTTCAAGGAGGCGTTGCTACAGAGTGATTGCAGCATGGTCTTTAGGGGCAGAGCCAAGTTTGAATCCCAGATGCATTATGACCTGATTGTATGACTAAGGCTAAGGCTCTTCACCTCCTGTGCCTCAGTTTTCCTGTCGGAGAATGGGGCTAAAGATCATCACACCTGCCTCACGTAGGTGCTGTGTGTATTCATTGATTAATATCTGAAGCAGCTAGTTCGTGCCTTGCACGTGATAGAAACTCAAAAAAGTGTTGATTCCCTCCCTTTGGTATAAGGTCCCAGAGCTAATGTGACAGAAACAAAACTCAAAGCAAACCTAGGTCTTCTGACTTCAGGCCAGAACCCTTTTCACACACAAGGGTTCTCCCTGCAAGTGTGTGAAGAATTTCCAAGGGTTACTGGGCCATGACAGTTTTAAGTTCTATAGTTCATTAAAACCCAAAATTTCTGTAGTTTTGCTCCTCAGTTTATTAACTGGATTGCATCTTTTTTTTTTTTTTTTTTTTTTTTTTTTTTTTTTTTTTTTAAAGACCCCCTTTTCAAAGAGCAGTTTTAGGTTCACAGAAAAATTGACAAGCAAGATACTGAGATTTCCTATATACTCCCTGACCCCTACACATGTATAACTTCCCCATTCTCAACACCCCTAACAGAGTTGTATGTTTGATACAATTGATGAATCTACATTGACACACCATTATCACCCAAAGTTGTACATTCTGTGGGTTTGGATATACCACTATATTTTTACAGAAATATTTTATGTTCAACTTGTGTTTAAGATGCCCTCTTGAAATGTTCAGGGAATCTTTAGCAAATCCTCAGCACGTCACTGCTCAAGAAATTCCATTGCACAGAGTGTTTGTACCAGTTAGAATTTGTGAAGCCTGCTAGAAGAAATTCAGGTAGTTAAAAGAAATCCCTGATTGGATGAAACCATAAGAAAAGAAGGTCCTGACTATTCTGAGGGTATGGCCTCTGGGTGTGTTTGTTTATTTGCTTTGGGGGATGTCTCTCTGACCTCCTTGGGTCCCTGGAAAGAGAACAAAGGCCTCTTCTCTTCCTGATTGCACCACCAGGAAGCCCCAGGTAGCTGAAATGAGAATGCTTCAAATACAGGAACAGGCACATTCCCAGAGAGAAAATAGGACAAACAGCTAATTAAGAGCTGAACACTGGAAGAAAGGCCAACATAACAGCACTGGAAAACAAACTGGTAAAGTAAATGAAGCCTGAAAAAGGTCTGTAGTGAGTGTCAAACTTAGACCTGGGTTTACATTCAGATAATCTATACTAATAAAAGGGTAATATGCTAATTAGACCTGGAGACCTTCCGGACATTCTTCTGGACAAAGTGGCGGGGCTGAGGCAGAGGTGGTTAGGGGCGATCAGGCCAGGAGGTGAGGGCAGTTGGGGGTGATCAGGTTGGCAGGGGAGAGGGGTAGATGGGGGCGGCCAGGCCGGCAGGCAGAGTGGTTAAGGGCGATCAGCAGGCAGGTAAGTGAGTGGTTAGCCAGCAGTGCCGGATTGTGAAAGGGATCAAGCCTAAACTGGCAGACAGACATCCCCCGAGGGGTCCCAGATTGGAGATGGTGCAGGCTGGGCTAAGGGATGCACGAATTTCATGCACTGGGCCACTAGTTTAATAATAACAATGGATGAAACTGAGGTAGGATGGGACTTTATTTGTACCTAATTGCTCATATTTTATTATTTAAGAATTAATACATGCAAAGGTGTATATTGAAAAGTCAACCTGCCCTTTTGACTAATCACTGTAACTTTAATAAATCAAGTCCAGAACAACTACTGTTACCAGTTTCTGGTATTACCATCTAGAGATAGTCTATGAATATACAAGATGGGGGGGTGAGATCATAAATGTAACACAATGGACACACTGTTCTATACTTAAGATTTATTTTTTTAACAACATATTTTTGAGACATTTCCTATTTGTACATAAAGTTGGTTTTTGTTTTTTTTTTTTTTTGGTTTTTTTTTAACAACAGCATAGTTTTCCATGGTGTGGAAGTGCAATTATTTATTTGACTAGTTTGAAAATTATGGATATTTAGTTTGTTTCTAATCTTTTGCTAGCATTTTCCTACTGCTTTTTTTTTTTTTTTTCAAATATGCCCCTTCATGGTATCTTTTAATGAATATGCTCAATAACTGTATCAGCTAGGAAATAACACTTCATATCTATCAAATCAACGAAAATAAAAGGCTTAAGTCTTTTATTAAAAGGGCTATGGAAAAACAGGCACGCTGAGTGGTTCGTAGAATATATTATACACATAAATTTGTCCAAGTATAATTGCAATTATTCTCAAACATGACTGTGTATCATAAGTTTCTTAGAGTTGTCTTTTCTCAAAATACAGATGCTTGAGTGACTTTCCTGGAGATTCTGATAGAGAAAGACTGAACTGAGTTCTCCACACCTAGGAGCAAGGCTGAACGAACTGCTCTCCTATCCCACCCTCAAGCTGGGATGTGCACATACTGGCAGCTACCAAAACTTCAGGTAGTTCTTAGAGGAAATGGCCTTTTACTTGCCTTATAAATTCAACTTTATTGAGGGATGGCATATCTCACTGTCCCTGTTATTACACATTTTAGCATTTTTCATGAAAAAAGCACAGAGTTGATTGTATTACACAACTATATTGTTATTGTATTTCACAACTATCACTGATCCTTACTTATCATTGCAAATATATATATATATATATATATATATATATATATATATATATATATATATATATATAGCTTTAATGCCTGTGTGCCTACTAATTTGGCTGTTTTCCCACATGGCTTTATTTCACATGCACATCTAGATACACAAATGTAGGTCACAAAGTTATCATTTTAATAGTTATATGCAAACATTTTACTTCACATTTTGCAAAACCTACTCTTCAGATCAGGGCTTTTGGGCTGTGCCTGGTTTTCCCCTATTATAAATGGTACAGATATATAAATACCACTTTTAAACAACATTTTTTGTTTGTTTTGTTTTAAATTATTTCTTTACGCATTAATAAAAGAAGTTGTACATCAAAGAGATGAACAGATTTCATACATTTGCCTGAACAGACTGACTGCTCTACGGAAAGATTCTAATGGATCTTAGCCTCTCCAGCGAGGAGTTTTATTCCTTTTATTTTAACTAATCGGGTAAATATGAAGCTTTATCTCATACCTCGTGAACTTATTGAGCATGTTTATCAAAAGTCATTATAATGGTTTAAGTCAAGGACTCTGGCACCAGACTGCCTGGATTCAAATTCTTCTTGAATAATGACTTTCAGTAACTTACTTCCTTTCTTTGAGCCTCAGTACTCAGTACAACAGGCCATCGTGAGTGCCCGTGAGTGCCGGGAGCAGTGTTGGGCTCCACAGAGAGAACAGTAAACACAGCAGACACAGACACAGTTCCCACACCACCAAGCTCCCAGATGAGTCAGGGATCCAGGCACTTCAGTACTGAATGGCAGGTTTGTGACAAGGGAACCTGTTGGGAAGAATGCCTGACATGAATATTTGATTGCATTGGAGATGCAACATAAATGCTCTAAAATAATAGAGTCTAAATGTTGATTTTAGGTCATATTTCTTCTCATGTAGACTATTTAGTCATAGCCATTATCCACTCACCCATGGAGTCTAAGTATTTATTACATGTGTGTATATTAGTATTTATATTTTCCAGTTTGTAAAAGCAGCGCTCATTCCGTTCCAGTCACACTGGCTCTGCTGTTCCTTGAAAAACCAAGTCTTGCTCCTTCCTCAGGGCCATGGATTAGCTGTTCTCTCTGCCCGCAAAGCTCTTCTCCCAAATGGCTTGTTCCCCTGCTCCTTCAGGCCGCTCAGATGTCGCCTTCCGCAGGAGGTCTTCCCTGTGGCTCTATTTAAAATCGTGAGCTTCATTGCCAGTACTCTCTACTCTCCTTCCCTAATTTATTTTTCTTCACTGTACATTTCACCTCTATACTAGAAAACTTGTTTTGTTAATTTTCACTCTCCACCTTTAAAACACACAGGTCTCAGAGTGAGGAGTGTTGTCTATTTTGTTGTTTGTTAGACTCCCAATAGTTAAAACAGTGGCAGGCAATCAGTAGGAGCTCAATAAGTGTTTACTGAATAAGTAAATGGTCATTTATGCAGAACTGATACTATGGCACACCTATCATTCTGAGACTTACTTTCTAGTTGAAGGATACAAGCTTAGATATTTTTTCCTGTAGGTAAATATAGAGCTTCTTCATTCTTTTTAACAACTGTGTAGTTGTTCAAAGTAGTATGAACCATTTTGTTTTTCATTAATATACATTTCCCCCCAATTTTTTGCTATCACAAATATCTATATTAATAAAAGGGTAATATGTTAATTAGACCGGGAGACCTCCGGGGGGACCTTCTGAACTTCCTGACAAAGCCATGGTGGCGGGGCTGAGGCAAAGGTGGTTAGGGGGGATCAGGCCAGGAGGGGAGGGCAGTTGGGGGTGTTCAGGCCAGCAGGGGGGCATTTGGAGGCGAGCAGGCTGGAAAGCAGAGTGGTTAGGGGCTATCAGGCAGGTAGGCAGGCAGGTAAGAGGTTAGGAGCCAGCAGTCCTGGATTGTGAGAGGGATGTCTGACTGCAGGGATCAGGCTTAAACTGGCAGTCGGACATCCCCCAAGGGGTCCCAGATTGGAGAGGGTGCAGGCCATGCTGAGGGACACCCTCCCATGTACAAATTTTGTGCACTAGGCCACTACTGCTGTAACAAACAACATATCTATCTTTGTGCAATTGTGGTTTTCTTGTAAGACATTTATTTTGGGTATCAAGATTTTGCTCATGTATTTATTGCAACTATTTTTCTACTGCTTCCATTTTTATCTTCTGTATGTGGTAAAAGCTTCAAACTGAAAATGAAAATAATTCTCCCTCTTCATCCCCCAGCTCCCATTGTTCCTCACATATCATCTCAGAGATAATTAGTGCCAATGCAAGCTGATGGGACTGAAGAAAAATGTTTATGAAATGTACTTCTCTTTACTACAGTCAATGTCCTTTGATACTTCCAGTTATTTTCTATTCTATTGACTTTATTTCATTACAAAGTGCTTGCAGAAACCCTTTAAATTAATTTCACAATCACTAGTTTATTGAGACCCACAGTTCAAAAAGTTCTGCCCTCCTCTCCCTTTCCTATGTTTAACTAGTTTATGGAAGAATGTACCCATTTGTGTTTTCCTGTCTGGCCAGCTGTTAGCCTTTTGGAATTAGAGAACTCCCTTGATCCCAGCCCAATTAAGTAAGGTCTAGCTCTTATCCATTTTTTCCCCAAGTCTTGAGACCCAGCCTTCATACCTGCTGAGGATAAACAGACGGTAACTATCTGACTTTGAATGTCACTGTCTCTGCCTTGTCTTGTCCACCAGATTGAAATTAGCCCCACTCACACCCCATCTGCCTAGATAAACAGGGATATAACTTTAAGACTGTTGGCTCACTTCCATGCTGGTACTTCCAGGGAGGTCACTCTGTAGAATGGGAACTGTTTCCAGGCAATGCTAGCACTTAACATCAGGAAGGGACAGAATCATACATTTCAAAGTTTTCTTTATTCAAATCCCTTGAGTTTAGAGGTGTATGGGAAAATGGAAAAGAGCCAATAGGAACCAGGTAAAGAGTTGGGGCTCTGGTTGGGCTAGGCTCCTACATTAGTCAAGATCAGCTCAGGAACAAGGTAACCCTAAGCATATAGATTAGATGCATCCAGCCTACAGCTGAAAGTGCAGGGGCAAGGAGGGAATCAGGAAATAATTAAGAAGAAAGATTCCATGACTCTTATATGAAATCCAGCTGAAACCATAACTCCTCTCCTTGGTATTTGACTCAGGACCAGTGAGAAGATCATGTTAGGTAAATAATTTAAAAATATATATTTTATTGATTTTTTTATAGAGAAGAAGGGAGAGAGATAGAGAGCTAGAAACATCAATGAGAGAGAAACATCGACCAGCTGCCTCTTGCACACCCCCTACCGGGGATGTGCCCGCAACCAATGTACATGCCCCTGACCGGAATCGAACCTGGGACCTTTCAGTCCGCAGACGCATGCTCTACTGCTGAGTCAAACCGGTTTTGCCATGTTAGGTAAATATAATAATTTAAGTGCAAAATGATGTGACCAGGATTTGAAGAGCAGAGCAGGTCAGATAAGCAGATTTTTCTCAATTAGGAAAAGAAGGCAATCTATATCTATATCTATATTTCATTTGTACATGGATTTTAAAAAATCTTTATTGTTGAAAGTATTACATAAGTTCCCTTTTTACCCCCAGTGATCTTTTCCAGCAATCCACACCTCCCCCCCCCCTACTCCAGGCCCTCACCACCCCCTTGTCTGTGTCTATGGGTTTTGCATATATACATACAAGTTCATTGGTTGATCTCTTCCACCCCTCTCCCCTGCCTTCCTTTGAGGTTGGACAGCCTGTTCAACATAGTTTTTTATATTTTTATTGATTTTTAGAGAAAGATGAAAGGAGAGGGAGAGAGAGGTAGAAACATTGATAAGAGAGCAACATCAATCAGCTGCCTCCTGCATGCCCCTGACGGGGGATTGAGCCCACAACCTGGGCATTTGCCCTGACCAGAAATCAAATCTGCCACCCTCTTGGTGCATGGGTTGACGCTCAACCACTGAGCAACACTGGACAGGCAGAAGGAAACACTTAAAAAGAAACCTATTTTATTCTTGGAAAGAATTTTCAGAAGGGTGGGTTTTTCATTCACTTATCCACCCATTAATTCATTTATTATGTATGCTTTCCCATCAGAGGTGCACACTTTTTCCTATTTTCTTTGGCTCTTTGGGTGTCATGGACATGTTTAAGGAACTTGTGCTACTTAAACATGCAGGTTTCTTAGGTAACATTGTTTGACATTAGTGTCAATGGGCCCCTGAAGACTAATGGAAAGTGCTCAAGAAAGTTCCACCGGAGAAGTAAGTTTGTTGATTGTTTTTTTCTCTGTTGGGTAGGTAACTCCCTGTGGAGCAGCAAAATAGAGGCAGAGGTAATGACCAGATCCTGAAAAAGTAAAGTAGATTGTTGGAGGTGAAATATCCAATACCTGAACCCCAATGTCGGCAGAGGTGGTTTTGTCCTTCAGGACTTGAGCAATGCCTGGCTTCTCATCTACTTTCTCCTGCATCCTGGGGAGGCAGCATTGTCCTCTACTATCCAGGGAGAACTGGGCAGGAGAGTCATGTTGTTGGATAGTCACTTGGCTCCAATTCTCGATTCCAACATCACATTTGCATCTCACCCTTGGCAGCTCTTTCTTTCCTGGTTCTATCTGACCCAACATGAACCTCAGCTTGAGTGTGTGTGTGTGTGTGTGTGTGTGTGTGTGATATCCTCCTATTTTCCATCTTTCCAGATCTCACGTGAGACATCTGAGTATGCAGTAGAATAGAATGCACTGCAGGCTTGAGGAAAAATGCAGGTTTAGATGGAAATTAGATATTGCTTATCCTGCATACTTTCTTCCTCTCCCTTGGCTCTCAGTTTTGGAAAAGGGGAGATGTTGGTGCATATTTAGACTCCTAAAAGCCCCCTGAAAGCTAAAACAAAGGGGCCCTTTCTGCAATTAGTAGAGCACCAGTAACTGGCAGATATTTCAACCTTTCAATTTTTTTTAATCCTTCCTATACCAATTGGAACAATTAATGCCAATTCTTAAAAGGAAAAAAAAAAAAAAAAAAAAAAAAAAAAAAAAAAAAAAAAAAAAAAAAAAAAAAAAAAAAAAAAAGGCCAGTTGGGTTTAAAATACACTTTAAAAATTATTATACTCATGGATTTATTAATGTAGATAAACTATTTAGCAGTCAATAGATTACATTTAGTCATGGTTATTACACTGTTTAACACATATAACGTTTTAGTATAGACAACTGCAAGAGAAAAACAAAAACTAGCCCATAATTTTCCCAGATCTGTTATTGTAGATTTTTTATTCTTTTTGCTACTTATCTTTGTCTGGCTTTCCAGAATTATGGGGTACCCACTGGCACAAGGAAAAATGGTATCAGGCTCAGGGACCAAGGATCCTGACCTGGATCCAGCAGTGGGACCTAGGTCACCAAATCACAACTCGGGAACTGGCAAAAGTAAGGCAATGGAGCAATTGAAGGTAGGAAAGTCCATGAGAAAAGGGTGGAATTAAAGGTGGTTCAAGGACAACCTTAGGCTATGTCAGGCCCAGGAAAGGAGAAGCATAGGAAAAAGCCTCTGGGAAACTTAGAGCTGAGCAGGAAGGGTTGCAATGAGACCAGAATGTCCTGGGTCCAGATGGTGTGGCCCAGGAGGTGTGTGCCATGGCAGTGCTCTCCCGGGGTCCCCAGGATCCTCCTGTGAGTGGGCCTCTGCTGGTCCACAAAGCCTAGAGCTTGTAGGCAGCTGCCGGTAGCACATTCAGTCAGGAGGCAGTTTCCGAGTCCCCAACCTCCTGGCTCTAGGAGATGACATGGATAGACTCATCAAGGGTGGCCTAGAAGTCAGTCTGTACTCTTTGGTTTATGAGGCTTATGTAAGGTTAAAGGACAGGATACCAAGAACAGAAGATGTGCTATAGACAATTTGAATTTTCAGTTAATTGCATCCAAAAACATCCTAAATAACCATTTTACACACACACGTGTGTGTGCTATATTTTAATGTACAGTAAGTCCTCACTATTATCCAGAGGCCCTTGGAACTGCAGGAAGGGATAGATAACAAAACCATTTTTAACATAGTTTAATTGTTAAGCTCCTAGAGCCTCTTACCAATATTATAACAAAACGATGTCTAGCAAAATTACTATATTTGAGGACCTGCTTTATACAGATGTAAAAGACAAGTTCTGAAAGGCTATATAAACAAAAAGTTAAAGATATTATATCATAAAAGAGGTTATGAGTGATGTTTTCCTTGTCTATATACATTTTTGTTTATTTATTTATATTATTATTATTATTTTTAATCATTACCTGAATATATGTTTCTATTGATTTTTAGAGAGAGTGGAAGAGAAAGAAAAAGAGCGAGAAAAATGTCAATGTGAGAGAAACACATCGATCGGTTGCCTCCTGCACGTGGCCCGACCAGGGCCCAGACCAGGAAGGAGCCCAAAACTCAGGTACATGCCCTTGACCAGAATGAATCCAGGACCCTTTGGTCTGCAGGCCAATGCTCTATCCACTGAGCCAAACTGGCTGGGGCTACATACATTTTTAAATTTAAACAATGAACTTGTTGTACCAGCCAAGGTTCTTGCAAGCAATAGAAATGGACCAAGTCTGATTTCAATGGAAGAGGAACTTATTGAAAGGATATTGGGAATTCACAAAAATACCCGCAGTCTGCTAACCCAGGTTGGAGGGAAGTCAGTAACCAGTGAGCCCCAAATTGTACCTGGAGCCAGTCTGGTGAGGATACTGCCATTGCTTCCACCAACCCCTGGTCACCATGGCTCACAGTGCCGCCCGCCTTAAAAGCTGGACACCACCGTTGCTGACCCAGAAGCTCTTCTCCCTTCACCTGTCACAAAATGGATACTTGCCACTTGGTGGCAATAATCCCAGCTTCAAAGCCCGGGAGCTCACGTCTATTTGGCAGGGCTTGCGATGTTTCCCCACATCCAAGGACAGAGGAGCTGGGAAAGTGAGAATCTGAACTTCCCGCTTCTATAGTGGTAGATAAGATCTGCTCTCATCAGGTGAGGAGTTCTCCAAGTATAGAAAGTCAAAATAAAATTTTAACTCTTCCTTTTTACTTATAACTAGAGGCCCAGTGCACAAAATTCGTGCATGGGTAGGTCCCTAGGCCTGGCCAGCAATCAGGGCCAATCATGGCTTTCCAGCTGCCAGTGAGAGCCTTCCTTCATTCCGTGCCATCCCCTGGTGGTCAGCACACATCATAGTGAGCAGTTGAACTTCTGGTTGGTCAAACTCCTGAGGGGACAATTTGCATATTAGCCTTTTATTATGTAGGATATTTTTAAAATAATAAGACAAAACCAAACGAAACCCTGAACAATTCCAAACCAAATCAAAACAAACCAAATAAAAAGCTTAACATGAATGTAACTACTTTAAGGAAGACCACTATTTTTTTAAATAGGAAAAATAGATGTGCAGATATTAGACACATCTGAGGGGAAAACAATTTTTAGGAAGTTATCTAAATGTATGTACATATTAGAAACACACACCTCATATTTTCTGGTTTTCTAATCAAAAGTTTAATTCAGAATACCTGCCATTTTTTCTATATCTCTGATGAATTTATTGTTACTGAAAGTTATTTCTTCTAATGTAGGAACAGGTAAATTAGATATCTATAATAATAAAAGCATAATGTGCTAATTAAACTGGACATCCTTCTAGACATCCTTCTGGATGACCTTCCGGACGAGGCCAGAGCTACAAGGGAAACCGGGTCCTGGGTGCCTGCTGGAGGCTTGAGGCTACTCTTGCACAAATTTCATGCATTGGGTCTCTAATGGTCTACTGTTCTAGTACCGTATTTTCCGGCATATAAGACGATTTTTGTTCTAGTAAAAAGCCTGCTCAGATTGGCCAGAGTCAGAGAGGAGGTCTATTAAAAAAAGAACTAGTGTTGCCTCGGAAGTGGGGGGTAGTCTTATACAGCGAATATAGGCCTAAACCTATGTTTTAACTGTAAAATTAGGGGGTCATCTTATACGCTGGAAAATATGGTAAATTAGATCTAATCTGATGTTTTAAGCAGCTTTTTACAAGCATGATTAGTTGAGTAACAAAGAGTGCTTCTCCACTGAGTGAAACTTCTTTGCCATCAAAAATAGAATTTTTTTTAAATGTCAAGAATAATATGTATTCAATGATACATTTTACTAGAATTAGCAACAACTATATTTGCACAAGCAATTTAGGGTAAGATTTAAAAAATCCAAAGACCTGGTATAATTAAATGTATTTGTGTTTATCTTTCACATTTTCTTTCTTATATTTCCTTAGTATAAGCACCAGAACACTTTTCTCTAAAATGCCAATTTTATTGTGTCATTCACATGCACAAAATCTTCCTATACCTCTCTGTGACTTTAGGAAAAATACAGCTTCCTGAGCTGGCATTAAGACTTCTCTTCAGTGTGGCAGCCCCAAATCTGCAGCCACATCTCACACTGTTACTGCATGAACCTGTAGGTAAGGCCAGTGGGTAACTGAACAATCTTGTGCTTGTCTGCCTCTGTGCCTGTGTTCATATGATCTTCTCTACCTAAAACGTGTTCACCAGCTCTTCTTATCCATATCCATTTTGCTTTTCTCTAAAATTTGGGCTCAGATCTCATGTTCTGTAGGAATTCTTCTCTCTCAGCCCAGCTGAATCAATCTTCTGAATTCTTATAGCAAAAGCCATCCAGCTTTCTGATTCTTACCAGTGATATCAGGGTGTGTGGCATGCCGCAATTTGTTACCCCTAATCATTAAAGCTGGATATTGTAATTTTTAAGCTAATGAATTAAAGCAATCTTAAGATTCTCCCATATTCACACTATTATCCATCACCTGAGTCCTGAGGGGCTTTCTGGATGGGGTACAACCTCTGTAGACAGCACCGGTGATTACCCATCACTATGGGTCTCACTGTGGGTCTGCCTGGGAGTGTGCCCCACTGTCTCATTCCAAGTGCAGCACCTCGTCATTAACTCAGTCTGTCCGTCAGCCTAGGACACAGGGCTCATGTTGAAGACCCAGAGGGTTGGAAGACTTTGAGAGCCCTCCTACAGTGATAAAGGGAAAGGAGGAACTTGGAGATGACTCTATATTTATAATGGACCTAGTAAGCTTCAGCAGTTACCTAGAGGGTGGAGATGGAGCAGAAGGAGTTACAGTTTGGGTGTAACAACATGCAGGCGATAATAACAAACCTTCCAGAACAGGGAGGGTGGAGGGATTGTAGAGATGACTCTGCACTGAACAATCCGTGTTTGGTTAAACACAAGAGACCACCCCAGCCCACCACTGTTTAGGGACTCCCAGAAATAGTTGGGTGGAATTTGAGAGTGGTCAGATTTCCCAAAATTGAAGGTGACAGCAGAGCCAGAAAAATGCCATTTTTATCATTACTGCGGCTCTATTTTATTTCAGACAGGTGTGGCCAGAGACAACAACATGAGTTATATTCAGATGTGTTTATTTGTCATTTTAAGGCACATAAGAACGATAGATAAAAATAGTTGTACTTAGGCGAAGGAATCATTTGTAACTTTCATGGTAACAGTTTAATAAAAAAATATATATGGTTATTCATAAACTGTTACCACAAAATTAATAAATATAAAAACATTCTTAAAGTGTTACCGTAAAACTATACATATATAGTGTATTCACACACACACACAGTGTCCTCCCGCAATTACAGAAAGCAGAGTGTGATTGAGGTCAGGCCCAGGCCATCCTTGCTGGGATTTACCATGGGTTAGTCAGTGGCCTCTTCAGACTTCATGAATGCATTTAAATAAGCTCAGGCTGTAGCCTTCCACAGGTCACATGACTCCCTCACCCCCACCCACAAGTGGCTTGCGAATTTTCAGACTTGTCTGATTCAGTGACCGCAGTGGTTCTTCAGAGCCTATGAGAAACCCTGGCTTACACTAGCTCAGATGACTGCAATATCACAGTCTAGTTAATTCTGAGGGATCTTTTGAGAGCCTGATAGAGACTTTAGTCTGGGGTCCAGGTTTCCACCAGCTGGGGCTTTATGGTCAACTTCCAGTATCTAGAAGAAGTGTCAGGGCTGTTGAATGCACTAACATTGTCAAATAAATGGCTTTCTGTTGAACACCTAAAGCATTCAGGATTTGATTAATCTCACTATGACCCTGACTTGTTGGGACTAGACCGAACACCCCAGAGTTTACAGAGAAACCACATACACTATTAAATGCCATGGCCTCAGGGATGCTGTAGGTGAGTCTTCTCACACTTTAATGTGCATGTGAATCACCTGGAGATTTGGTAAAAATGTAGATTCTGATTCAGCAGATCTGGGTGGGATTAAGATGCTGCGTTTCTAGCAAGTTCCCAGGTGATAATATAGCTGGTATGAGGGCCACATTTTGAATGGCAAGACTCTAAAGCAGGGGTCTTCGAACTACGGCCCGCGGGCCACATGCGGCCCGCAGAGGAGTCTGATCCGGCCCGCCAGGTTTTTTGGGCAGTGAGCGCAGCCGAGGTGTTACAGTAGGAATTAGTAGTTCATATAGTCCGGCCCTCCAGCTCTCTGAGGGACCGTGATCTGGCCCCCACTTTAAAAAGTTTGAGGACGCCTGAAGGAAGCAGAGCAGATGGAAAATATTCCAGGGCTTAGTTCCAAATTATGTCCTTCTATGGACATGATGTTCTTATGGCTGGAAAGGAAGTCACCTTTAAGACAAATGGGAATGGCCTTCATCCACGTGGCCTTTGTAACCTTCTTCCTGACATTTTGGTGTGAGCAAGCAGAGGTAATGGACTGGTTAGTATTGTAGAGGAACCCAGACATATGTCAATATTTCCTCCCCACTCCACATATACGCTCTCAGATACTCACTAAACACACCCCATTTTTCACCAACCACTATGATTCAGGACAGGGCAGAAGAGATGATGGAAGTTGTTCAGTGGCTGGAAAATGGTTAGTGCTGGACAGCTGGGATTTTCAGAAAAGGTAACAGGGTTCTTGTCCATCTCTGCCGGCTGTCCAGGTGGTAGTTGGCAGCTCACTGTGGGAATCAGAAATAAACAAAGAAAACTGTATTCAT
Source organism: Pipistrellus kuhlii (assembly GCF_014108245.1). Lineage (NCBI taxonomy): Eukaryota > Metazoa > Chordata > Mammalia > Chiroptera > Vespertilionidae > Pipistrellus > Pipistrellus kuhlii. The sequence continues at coordinate 53,157,663 of NW_023425515.1, read as the reverse complement.
GCTCTCTAGACACTTCTTGTCTAGTGAGGAAGCCACACACAAGCAAATAACAATGGAATAATGTATGAACTTTTTAGTAGCCTGATGGCAATATCTGTTGTGAACAAGCTGGGCTAGAGGATGGGGCTAAGGTTTGGGAAAGGACCTAGAAAAAGCTTCACACAACAGAGGCATGGAAGCTAGGACTTTCCTAGGTGGAGATGAAGACATGAGAGGACGTCTAAACCAGCGTCCTGACAGGCTTCCTTGAGGGAAAGGCTGGGAAGAGAGAGCAGCTCTGAAGAGGAGTGCCCAGGACCATGGTTTTCCAAAGCATACGATGTAGGGAAGGTGATTGAAAGGGGAGCAAAGGCTCTGGTTTAAAATTAGATACATATTGGGACAGATGGAGCTCCCACTGAGCTATGAGGGTTTTCTCTTCTCATTTTAAAATATATATATATTTTTCATTGATTTTTTTACAGAGAGGAAGGGAGAGGGATAGAGAGCTAGAAACATCAATGAGAGAGAAACATCGACCAGCTGCCTCCTGCACACCCCCTTCCAGGGATGTGCCTGCAACCAAGGTACATGCTTTTGACCGGAATCGAACCTGGGACCCTTCAGTCCACATACCAACGCTCTATCCACTGAGCCAAACCGGTTTCAGCTCTCTTCTCATTTTTAATATTTCTCTGAGTGATAACAAAGAGTTAATTGCTACAATGAAAGGGGGTATTTATGAGCTTCTTAAAGATCTATGCACCAGAAAACATCAAAGTCAGGCTGCAGTGTTCCCGGGACAGGCCTGCTGTCAGAGTCAGGTGCCACATTAAAGGGGCGTAATTGACATCTAATAGCCCAAACCCACAAGTGTGAGCTCCATTTTAGTCATTTCTAGTCTCTCCAGGCATGGAGTCACCGTGGCCTTTACAACTCACATAGTATGACCTCCTCTTTCTTCTTCTAGGTCCTAGCCTCTTACTTTAGTTCCTGGAGAATATTGATCCACCTGTGAAAATGTCAGATGGGCAGTATCACACAAAAAATTAATCCACACTGAAGTGTAAATAATCACTCAAAAAAAAAAATGGTAGTGACTGGTGCTGTCCCTGTGTCTAATTAGAAAGAGGAGAGCAATTGATGGAGGAACGGTGGGGAGCAGGAAGAGCAGGGTGGGGTGGGGAGTGGGTTGTCCCTGAAGAGAAACAAATACAGGAAGAGACGCTGGAGCCGCCACTGCCTTTGATTCTACTTGTTTACCTTCTCCTGGGAAGGGGCAAAATAGAAGCTGATATTATTTTTAGAGCTATTTTCAAAGTGTGGCTAGACACGGCTACAGTGCTGTTTGGCTATGAAGAATGTTTAACATGTCTGGCTTTCTTACAGAGGCTTTTTCCCCAGGTGCACCAGTAAGCTAAACAACACACCCTGGAGAAAGAAATCCCACGTCAGTCCCTCCTGAATGACGTGGGGTGGCTCCTCGGTTACCATGAGGGATCCTAGCATGGCCTTCTGGTGCCAATAGGAGGAGGGAGGGGTGATTTGCTTTCCTGTTTTCCTGCTGTACTCCGCTTCTCCAGGGTCTCTCACTATTTGTCAGATTTTTACATTTCTCAGAGAGAGAGCCCAAGGACTCCTTTGAGACCGTGAAAAAGGTATTTTCAGATGTGGAGGCTGAGCTGTTCCAGAGCTGGTGAGGACTAAAAAGAGGTAAGAGTGAGTACGACAGGAAGGTGGAGGGGCTGGGACCAAGGGCTGGGCAGTAGACATCCAGTTCTCATCCTGGCTTCTTATGAGCTCTGCAAAAGTTAATAAGTTAGGACATCTTGCTGGACTCAGTTTCCTCCTTTAGAAAATGGAGATTAAAACAATTAAATGTTGCCCTGGCCGGTGTGTTCAATGCTTAGAGCATAGGCACATGCACTAAAGGTTCATGGGTTTGATTCTTGGTCAGGGTGACTGCGGGAGGCAACCAATGCTATGTTTCTCTCACATCAAGGTGTGTTTTTTTCTCTCTCCCTCTTCCCTCCCTCCCTCTCTCCCTCCCACTGTCTCTGGGAATAAAGGAAAAAATATCCTCAGGTGAGGATTAACAACAGCTACAACAACAAAAAAACCCAGTTAGTGTTATTGTGAAGATTTAAAAGAGATAAAGAATGGAAAGCACGGAGTCTGGCTCCTAGTAGGTGCTCAGTCATTACCTTTCAATGACTACCCTCCAGTCTGTTACCCCATTCCCTTTTCTGTGCCTCCCCCTTCCTGTTGGGAGGGTATCTCAAAGACCCCCCTTTTCTAGATGGAGGAGTTCTCATTGGTGGGAACCAAACCACAGAGAGGGTGTGTTAAGGACAGAGCTCCTGAGTCTCTCAGGCTGGGAACCGTCTCCTTCCAGAAGGTCCAGGCTCCTCTTTGGAATTCCTTTCTCCTTCCATGCTCAGGGCCGTAAAGGGGTCCCTTTACCAAAATTCCAGGGCAGGGGGGGGGGGTGTGGGGTGTGGTGGTGGTGGTTCAGGCTGGTGCTGCTCCAAGTCTGAGCAAGAGACAAAGACACTCTTTCCCTGGGCACTGCTTCTTTGGTGGCCCTCCCCAAAGGGGCTCTTTCCACATTCTGAGTGTTAAAACCTCAAAAGTCTAGGTTAAGCATCTAGGCCTGATACGTGGGCTGTGAGTTCTCCTATTTGGGGAAAGTACAGCTCGCTCGCGCTCTTTTTTTTATTTGGTAAGGTATAACTAATAAAGTCTACCATTTTAACCATTTTTACATATAAAATTCAGTGGCAGTAGGTGCATTCATACGATTGTGCAGTCATCACCATCATCCATGTTCAGAACTTTTTCATCATCTCACATTGAAAGTCTGTACCCATTAAGAACTCCCTAGTCCTCTTTCCCTCCAACCTCTGCTAGCACTGTTCTACTTTCTGTCTGTATGTATGTGACTATTGTAGGTACTTCATATCAGGGGAATCATGTAATATTTGTCCTTGTGGGCCTTTTGAAGGAAAAAATTATATAGTGCAGAATTATTCTACTGACTATTCTGATGTTGCACACACACATATGTGTAAAAATAGGTATACAATTCTATGTTACAGATCTATTTACAGCTTAGACAATTAAAAAATAAAATGATCAAACTAACTCTAAAAAGCCACATAATCCTATATAATTAAATTTAATGTGAGAGATGTTATTTTGCTACAACAAATTCCTAAAATTGTTTTAATAATTGAAAGAGTTTGGGTTCTGGTTCTATATTTAATTTTTGCCTGCTTTTTGATGTGACTCATTTTAGTGCAGAGAATAACTGTTTGCATAAGTAATTTATAGAAAATGTTACTAATAACATCAAAGCTTGGTTTGATAGCACTGGATAATAAGACAACAAACACACTTAACCATAATGATGCCAGCAAACAATTCTTGAAGACCAATATTAATGAAATGTTACCAGAAAATAATGCAAAAATTATTTTTTGAAGATAACATTAGTATTGTGATGTTGTTGAAATCTGAATTAAAGGAAGTCTCTAATCTAATTCTTATTAGAATTGGAAACAGAAAAATGTTCTATTGTAATTACCTGTTATACTTGCTGTTAATGAGCTGTTATGAGTTGATGCATACAAAGACAAGCTCTGGTCAATAGAATCTGGATGTGAAATCACCTCCTGTGGCCTTGAATCGCCTCTTAAATCCAGCATGTTCATAAAACTGTTCCAATTATCTATTGCTATGACACAGCCATCCCTATATTAGTGACTTAAAATATTAACATTTATTTTGCTCACAAGTCTATGATTTGGGCAAGGCTTGACGGGGACAGTTTGCTTCTGCTCCATTAGACCTAACTGGGATGTCTTGAAGACTGAGGGCTGAAGTAAACTTTTTCTGTAAAAGCCCATTTAGTAAATCATTTTTGCCTTTGTAGACCACATGATTTCCATTGAAACTGCTAAAGCTCACCATTGTAGGGCAAAAGAAGTCACAGACAAATAAATGGGCATGGTTGTAGTCCAATAAAACTTTATTTATAAAAACAGGCAATAGGTCATATTTGGCCCACTGGTCAAAATCTGCCCACCCCTGATTTAAAAGATTGCTCACTCACATGTCTGGCAATTGACACTGGCTGCTGACTGGAACCTTATCTGGGTCTTCAATTCCAAGAACATAGAGCTATATTCCAAGAACAAAAGTACCTACGTGTAGCCTCTGCATGGGTCTTGAGTTTTCTCACAACATAGAGCTATATTCCAAGAACACTTGTTCAGGAAAAAAGAGCCAGGAGGAAGCTCTATCTTTTTTTTTTTTTTTTGCCTGAGAACCACATTCTTTTTGTTGCAAAGTCCACTGTGGTTGAAGAGGAAGAAATACAGATGCTGGTGGGATAGTGACAAAGTGCCGGAAGAGCATGTAGAACCAGGAATATTGCTGAGCCTATTTTGGACAATACAACCTTCCATATTTACCATCTGTGATGATTCAATTCTTTCACTACTTTTTACATTCGAACCATTTCAAAATCTTTACTTGTACAGCAGGCCTTAACATCATTTGAGCTTCATTTATTGCGAAAACATTCACAGACACAACTTAGGCACTGAAATTTCATGGAACATTCTAAAATAGTCATCTGGATTATTTAGAACAAGCTAAGAATTATTATAAAAAGTAAAAAGTCAAAAATTTTAAAAAAAAATCTCAGAGGTCTTGCAGTTCTCTGAAAATATCTTCTGCATTTGAGAAATACTTATCTCAGCCTTAGGTCAAAGGTACAAAAAAATTCCTCCCAGCCCTTACATGGTCCAATTCAACTTCCCAGAGTGAAGGTCGGTCTCATAATCAGAAGATGTGTGTACTTGCTGCAAGAGTCCTCACCCCAGAGCTCCCTGGGAAGCTGTAGTTCAAGAATTTGGTCTTGGCCATCTCTGTGTCTTTCTCCTCAGAGACACTGCTCACCGACCTTAATTTCTTTTCACCACTTTCAGCTGCGTTGTGGCTTTTCAGCAGGCTCTTCACAGCAGTGTGAAAAAAAGATTATCTTCTTTATTATCGTCTGGATTTCTGGTTGACGTGCCTTAGCTTTGTGGACCATCTTCCAAAAGACTTTCTTAGGATTTTTCTTGGTGTCCAACCTGGAGAACTACATACCTGATGCAGGCTGCCAGTTGGGAGAAGAAAAAGTATGAAAACATTTTTCTGCTTCACCAACTGGCTTCTCTTTTAAATATCTGAACAAATAGGTCTTAAGAATGTGGCCCACTGTGACAAAGCCTTGCTGAGACCTTCATTCAGTGCTTTTCATGATGAAAGGAGACATGGAAAGCATGTCTTCAGGCATGGAATACCAGCATTCAGAAAATCCGTAGCGCTGAACTGAGATACCACATCTAAAGTCTTTAGGGGACATTGCAAGCACACAGTAGACTTCAAAGAGTCAACAAATGTCAGGTAGGATGGTGGTAATATCCCATATCCCCATACCCAGGGTGTCTTTTTTATATGTTGTTGGGATAGAGGGCGACCTTAACTGAGCAGCTGGAAGAGAAGTACTAGCCTATCCTGAAGGTGGGGAGATACTTGGTGAAAAGCTATTTTGTTTTTTTTCCTGTTGCATTTGGTAACTGAAAGGCTGAGCTATGGACCCTTCTTTTCTTCGGTACATCCTGGTAAGGGATCGACACTGAGATGGCCAAAACCAAATTCTTTCTTTCTTTCTTTATTGATTGATTGATTGATTGATTGATTGATTTTTACAGAAAGGAAGAGAGAGGGATAGAGAGTTAGAAACTTTGATGAGAGAGAATCATCAACCAGCTGCCTCTTGCACTTCCCCCACTGGGGATGTGCCCGCAACCAAGGTACATGCCATTGACCGGAATCGAACCCGGGACCTTCCAGTCCGCAAACAGACACTCTATCCACTGAGCCAAACCGGTTTCGGCCAAAACCAAATTCTTGAACTACAGCTTTCCAGGGAGCTCTGGAGCGAGTACTCTTGCAGCAAGTACACACATCTTCTGATTATGAAGATGCTTTTCCTTGTTCCTACTGTTCATTTTCCAAACCTCTCTATGACTCATGTGGTTGCCACAGAGATAATTCTGATGTCAGGAGCAGAGGCCATTGATTTGATAGGAGGAGAGTAATGACTGTTCAGAAACAAGTCTCCTCTCATCACGCAAATACCCCTAATTAAGAAATCCAGAGACAGATTCTGTGTCATAGAAACATAATTTCCTTTGACTCAGGAATTCCAGGAATTGCTGCAGGCTATAAAGCTTCCTTGATTTCCTGGGTTAAACAGCTTTACCCCGAGTTTTCTCGAGCAAAAGTGAATTCAGTCTTTTCCATGGACCAGGTGTGGGCCTACTGTCTTGAGAATTAGGTCTGAGAGTTCCTGCCCTCCTGCCCTCAGGTTCCTACAATTGAGGAAAATAATTTTTAAATGGTTAATCCTGAATGCTATGTGGATCCTGATTTTTTGTGTGTTTTTTTTTTTAGGTGAAAACTTTGGACACTGTTTTAGGTTGAATTGCTCTTCTCCAAAATCCATACGTTTAAGTCCTAACCCCCTATACCTCAAAGAGGACTTTATTTGGAGATAGGGCCTTTACAGAGGAAATTAAGTTAAAGTAAGGTCATTAGGGTGCACATCAGGGAGAGAGGCCTGCAACGGATCCTTTTCTCACAGCCCTCAGGAGGGATCAATCCTTCTGATGCCTTGATGTTAGACTTCCAGTCTTCAGAACTGCAACAATATATTTCTATTGTTTAAGCTATCCAGGCTGTGGTCACAAAGCCCTAGCAAACTAATATAGAAACTCAGTGGCCTCCTTCTGCTCTTGTACAATCTGGTGGGAAAAACCTTGGGTGGCTATAAATTAAATGTTTGCATAGTTTCAACTTCTGAATAAGATGGTGGAGTAGGTTAACACTGTGCTCCCATGACCACATCAAAATTAAAAGTAAACTACAGAACAACCATTATTTAGAACTGCCTGAAGTTTAGCTGAACAAAGTGCTATAACTAAGGATGCACAGAAGAAACCATATTGAGACTAGCAGGAGGGGATGAGACTTAGAACAGGCTGATCCCACACCCATGTGTGGAGGTTAAAAATCAGGAGGGATTATCTCAGCTGTGGAGGTCCTCCCTGGGGAGCGAGGGGCCCCAGCCCCATATAGGGACCCCCCAACACAGGAATCTTCAGTGCCAAGGAGGGAAGTCTCCATAACTTCCAACTTTGAAAACCAGCTGGGATTATGGCTGAGTGAGATAGAGCTGCTGCAGTGTCACGCATTCTCTTAAAGGGCCCATGCATAGGCTTACTTGTTGAAGACTCACTTGCTCTAAGCTACAGTGCAGGAGTAGGAGCTCAAAAAATGTGAGGAACATACAGTGAAGAAATGAATTGTTTGGCTTCAGGGGAAGAGCTGGAGGAGCAGCTTTCCCCTAAGATGAACACCAAGACACATTATAATTAAAATGGCAAAGGTTAAAGACAAAAAGAGAATCTTAAAAGCAAGAGAAAAGGATTTAGTTACCTAAAAGGGAGCACCCATAAGACTGTCAGCTAATTTCTTAACAGAAACTTTGTAGGCCAGATGGGATTTGTACAAAGTATGCAAAGTGATGGAAAGAAAGGAACTACAACCAAGATTACTCTACCCAGCAATGTTATCAGTTAGAATCAAAGGACTGATAAAGAGTTTCCCAGGCAAGAAAAAGCTAAAGGAGTTTACCACCAAACCATTATTAGAAGGAATATTAAAAAAAAACTTCTTCAAGAAAAGGAAGATAATAATATGAATAATAAAATGGCAATAACTATGTACCTATCAATAATTAATTCAAATGCAAATGAATTAAATGCTCTAATCAAAAGACATAGGGTGATTGAATGAATAAGAAAAACAATACCCATACATATGCTGCCTACAAGAGATCCACTTCAGATCTGAAAGTAAAAGGATAGAAAAAGATATTTAATACAAATTAAAATATGCTGGGGTATCAATACTTACATTAGACAAAATAGACTTTAAAACAAAGACTATAACAGGAGACAAAGAAGAACCCAGCAATTCCACTCTGGATATTCACCCCCAAGAACAAAACACATTAATTTAAAAAGACATGCATTTCTATGTTCATTGCAGCATTATTTACAATAGCCAAGATATGGAAGCAACCTAAATATCCATTGATAGAGGAATAGATGAGATAGTACATATATGCAATGGAATATTTGCTCACCCATAAAAAAAATGAAATCTTGCCATCTGCAACAACATGGATAGACCTAGAGAGTATTATACTAACTGAGTATAATACTCTCTAGGTCTATCCATGTTGTATAATACTCTCTAGGTATATCCATGTGAAATAAGTCAAAGAAAAATACCATGATTTCACTTATATGTGGAATCTAAAAAACAAACAAAACAGAAAAAAACTCATAGATACAGAGAGCTTTTCAATGGTTGCCAAATGGGAGGAGGTTTGGAAGGGGATGAAAAATGCGTAAGGATAAAGATGTGACTATTGCTAGCTCTAAAAACAATCTTGGGGATGTAAAATGAAGCATAAGTAATATAATCAATAATATTATAAAAATGTGTATGGTGTCAGATGGGTACTACACTTTTATTTATTGAGGTGATCACTTTGTTACATAAATGTCTAATCACTGTTATATACCTAAAACAAATATAATAATGTATGCCAACTGTAAATTGAAATTAAAAAAAATTATTGATTTATTTGAGGGAACAAAAGAGAGAGAGAGAAAGAGAGAGAGAGTGAGAGAGAGAAAGAGAGAGAAAGAGAGATTTGTTGTTCTACTTATTGAGTCTTGTACGTGCCCTGATGGGATCAAACCTACAACCTTGATGTATCAGGACAATGCTGTAACCAACCAAGCTATCCAGCCTGGGCCTAAAATATTATTTTAAAAGTGTTTGAATAGTTTTCACCTACTAGATATGTGACAAATTTATTTAACTATTTTCTTATTCCCTATCTCCTTACCCTGATTTATTTATTTTTAATTGTACTCACCACAGTCTAGGGAATTATTTTATCTTTTGTTTACTATTTCACTATTTCTTCATTAGCTTCATGTTAGATGAACAATAAACACCTGTTGAATAAGAATTTTTTTCTCCCTTGATCCTTTCCCTTTATCCCTCCATTCAATATTTAAGTATCTCTTATGTCTATTGTGTGCACAGCATTCCATGCTCATCCCTGTCAGAACATAAAAAGGTTTAAAAAAAAAAAAATGGCTCTTTGGAGTTTGTGATTGCAGGAGAGAGCATGCCTGTGAGAGAGGCTGCATTCCACTGTGAAGTGGTGGGTGAGTGTGCGCTGGACAGAAGTCAGTTCCTAACTGCTGCAGAGGGAAGGCACAGGGACTGAGGGTGTGAGGAAAGGCTCGTGGAGGAGGAGAAACCTGCACCTGAGATGGAAGTAGGTAACAGGAGAGTGTACAAAAAACACAGAATGTTCATATTCCATTTGCCTCCCCTGATACATGAGGCCTCTATTTAGGAAGGAGTAGAATTGCTCCAGTCCAGGGGTGGGCAAAGCATGGGGATAGAGATGATGGACATAAGCCAGAAGATGCATTGTGGCATCCCAGGAGGCCAGAGCCAAAGCCCAAGGACTCTCAACGTCGGCTGCACATGTTGGAAACTTTAAAACAAATTCCAATACCAAGACCCTGTTTTAATCTGGATGTCCTGGAAACTGCAGGCCGGAGTTCGGAGGGAAGACATCCTTCCAGGATGTGGATTGATAGCAGTGGCCTCTGGCTGTAAGACTCCGGCCACTGTGGCCCAGTTATGAGACTCCGGTAGTTCCGGAGTGATGGGATAACTACTGGAAATATGACACCTGGCCGTATTCCAGTGGTATGGCCTCCTTTTCCTGAGTGTAAAAGTGCCTACTTGTGACATCAGAAGAATGTGTTGACAGATGACATCCTGTTTCCAATTCTTTACTATATTTTATGGTGGAGTCCTACCTCCTTTCTCTCTTTGTAGGGACTTTCAGCTTCCTGTAGGGGTTTGTAGTCAGGAACCATCCAGAGAAGCAAGTTTTGATGTTGCTGGTTTTTATTTGTTTGTTTGTTCTGAGGAGGTTGGGGAAATTGGATTCAGAGTTTCCAGGACTTACTTTTTGGATCCTGTTAGCTTAATTTCTACTAATTACCTGCAGAGCCCTATCATAATGCTTGGCATATAGAGGACTCTCAACCAGTGAGTCAGCTGAGAACCTCTGAAATGCTAAACTTCAAGTCCAGCCTGAAAGAAAAGTACTGCCACATTCCTTTTTATGTACTCACGATACTTTTGGTACAAACAGAAAGGTAGAAGCAAAGAGAGACTTGGCCAGCCTTCAAAATAAACCTGGAAATCTTGATTAAGATCTACAAGGCAGTAAGCACTGGGTAAAATATTGTGAAAACGGGATTATAAACATGGCTTTTGTTCTCCCATCACTGACCATCTATAATAGTTGGAGAGGCAAGAAAAAGCAAAAACAACAGCAACAAAATGAACACGTGAAAAGTGAACAATAAAGGATTTATAGAGCAATCAAGACAGGGGCCTTTCAGGAGTATATGATCGATGGCCCAATAAATTCTGAGGCCAGTTGGCAATGGTCAGAAGAAAGGTCACACCAGGCTGAGGCGATTAGAATGTGGGTGAGGGGCTGGTGTGAGCAAAGGTGTAGAACCTGTGGGGCTGCAGAATAAGCCACCCCAAGATGTGCCTCAGTGGTATGCAGATTACTTAGAACTAAAGGCAACATTAACTGCAGGCTGGGGAAACTTCTCTCTTTTTAACTACCCAGAAGAACTTGAATTAGTGGCCTTGCTCATAAAAAGTTATTATCAGAGATACCTTCTTTTGACCTGTCCATAGAGCAGGGTAAACTCCTCTTCACTAAATGTCTGCTCTTGTCATCCTGCAATGACCCTTCGAAGCCTCCAAGGTGTGTTACCTCATCCCTAGCTCAGGATGTGTTATATACCTCTATCCCCCTTCCTGTCTCTGAAGCTCTCCTGCATGTGGAGTCTCTGGCTCTCTCATGTATGTGGGGTTCCCATGCATATTTTTGTATTAATTTTGGTTATTTACTCTTGCTAATTTGTCTCGTGTCTATTTGATTATTAGACCAGCCAAAGAACCTTGAAGGTAGAGGAAAGTTTGTTCCTCCCTAGCCCTGAGGTGGACAGTAGCAAATGAGTAACAGACAGTAAATTCATTTGGCAGCAGCAAGGTGAAGAGTTTTAGGCAAGTTGAGATTGGGGGAGGATAGAGTTCCAAATTGGATGGCCTCAAACCCCAAACCATAGTGAGACTTCATCCTGCAGGAAGTGGGAGCAATGAAGGGCTTTCAACTTGAGTTGAAGAGATTCTATGGCCCATCCCTGATCTCAGCAGCAGATCTGTTTTCACTCCTGATGGGATCTCCTGCAATCCTCACCCAGTTTCATGTTTTTGTGCCATTTAAAGGGCACAATACCTGGACGGTGTGTGTGTGACTTCCAGCTTGGGGGGCTGACCATGGTCTTTTTAAACAAGGGACTTGCTTGTTTTCAGTATCACATGTATTTGGCATTGAACTTCCTGATGAGGGTGGGAGTGACCAGGTAGCTTTAGAATGCTCCCTTTCTGCCTCTAGGAAGCTGGTCAATGACTCAGCAGTGGAGGGTTTTGCAATAGGTTTACAGAACCAGACCAGCTTGCTTTTCCCAAGAAAACCTTGGTGTCCTAAGAAAACCTCAGCCTGGGCCCCTGCCCTGCCGGGTTGAAATTCTTTCTGTCTTCTGGTAGCACGCCTGTAGCACATGCTCTGGAACCAGCATTGGGGAGTCTCAAAAAGGCTTTGGAATCAAGTCAGATTTTCAGTTCAAACTATGGGTCTATCTGTAAACCAATTGTATGATCTCAGGCAAGTTACCTAACCTCTCCTTGCTACAGTTTCATCTGTAAAAATGAAATAACCACCACGTTGTGGGGTGGCTATAAGTATTAAATGAGATAAGTATTAAGTGACACGTAGTATTTATCTCATGTATTTTTTTTTTCTATTACCAAGTATATAATGGTTCTATTATACAAAGGAAATTAATTATGTCTCTTGGCTCCTCTCTAAAAAAAATAAGATTTCCTGATTCCCCAACTGCCCTTTCCCTCTAGGCCAGCCCTAACATTTGAGTCCTGCAGGTGGGGGTGCTCCTGCAGTAAATGAACTTGACCTTGGGGTTCAGGGAGAAAATTCTGTTGCCTAAGAATTGGATTGAAACAATCCTCATTTTTCCAGGTCTATTTAGAAGACCCTTTCCTCAGACTGAGCTGTCAGAGGGGAGGGCGTTGGGGGAGGGTTGAGATGGATGAAGGGATTAAGCAAAGAAAATAAAGATTCATTAACATAGAAAAAAAGAATACATTGAAAACAAAAAAGGTGGATTTTGGTATAAAGCAAGAAAACTTAAAGAGGATTTCTAAATATAAATCTATGTTTCCCAAATAACTTCCTAAGACAAATACTGACATCATGTTTACTGGATGCCAGACATAGCTCATAGCATTTTACAAATAGTAATTCATTGAATCCTCATAACAACCTTCTGAAATAGGTAGGTGTTACTGTCCCAGTTTACAGCTGGGAAAACTAAGCCACAAAAAGGTTATGTAACGTGCTGAAAGGCACCCAGACACGGGGGTGACTGCAAGCCCAGGCATTTCAGTGGGGGTAGAAAATGATTGTACAAAAATGAGTGGAGAAGAGAGCCCATCTAAAATGCCTTCTTTTGACAAAGCCTTTAGGTAGTATCACAAAGGGTTTAAACGTAGATGGATCAACAACACTGCTCTTTATGATAAACCCTGCCTCCCAAGTGACTTCTACTATTATGAGTTGCCTCTTGAGGTCCCTCTTGAGATAATTCTAGTAGGCCACACTTCTTTTTCTGGTTTATGTCTTTGACAGACATCTGCTGAACATCAACCATGGGCCAGGCACAGTGCTGGAGACACCAAAGAAATCATGACACTTGGGCTCAAGAAGCTTACAGTTGAGTGGGGAAAGTCAAGAAATTAACCAACAGTCACATACATACTGAAGAAAGAGCTCTGCAAGGATAAAATGATCCTCATTTCTCTAAAATAAAACCAGAGCCGACTCATTTACAGAAGAATAGTTGCCACAATCTGCCCACTGACAGAGTTAAGCAGGATGCTTTTCTTTATCTCCTCCTTCATCTCTCTAATTTCTCTCTGCTCTTTGGACTTCTTGTCTTCCTTCTCTTTTTTTACCTGTCCTTTTGCCTTTCTCTTAGTCACCTGAAGATCTTTCCAGGGCCTTTCCCAAGTAGAACAGAGAAAGAACACACAGGAAGAGGGAAAGTTTAGGTTCGTTGCTGGGCAAAAACAATTGAGGGAATCAATCAGGTGACGACACAGATAGACCTAGAACAAGCTTGTAGCAAATATACACCCCTGGACTACAAGGCTTGAACGGGCAGCCCATCCTTGGGTCCCCTCCTCTTGCGTGGAGTCTGAACCTGCTTGTGATAAAGTTTTCATACTTTGCTTGAATCTTCTGGTCCACGGAGCACATTCTTTGGCATCGTGAGACAAGACCCTGGGAAAAACACCTTGGCTCACCGTTCTGGTTATAACTTATTCTCTGAGCCTAGGCATCTTGCTAGTGTATTGAAACATCCAAAGGCAAGTCAAAGAATGAAAAGAGTTGGGAAACATTGACAGAGATCTTGTTAATCTCATATCAGATTATTTCTCCCACAATACAGGCATTTCCTGTCTCTTGTGACTCAATAGTGAAGTGAACATCCCAAGATGTTCCCTTGTTCAGATGCAGTTTGGCTGAGGGTGCTAAGATCAGGAACATTTTGAGAGAGAGAGAGAGAGAGAGAGAGAGAGAGAGAGAGAGAGAGAGAGAGAGAGAGAGAGAGAGAGAGATCAGAGTACATATCAGAGGTGAGGCAGAGCGAAGTCTGAGGACAACAGTAGCCTCTTTCCTGCCTCGAGCCCCATAAATGCCATCTGTGCATTAGACCTTCATAACAAAGCCCAGATGGTGCTACTAGGAGGAACTGCTTTGTTTGGGCTTCAAGAAAGGGGACTCATGCCGAGACCGGTTTGGCTCCATGGATAGAGCGTTGGCTTGGGGACTGAAGGGTCCCGGGTTCGATTCCGGTCAAGGGCATGTACCTTGGTTGCGGGCATATCCCCAGTAGGGGGTGTGCAAGAAGCAGCTGATGGATGACTCTCATCAATGTTTCTAACCATCTCCCTTCTTCTCTGTACAAAATTAATAAAATATATTAAAAAAAGAAAAAGAAAAAAAGAAAGAAAGGGGACTCAGAAAGGTGATGGTAGTAAAGATGTCCTCCTGCCGATAATGCTTATTAGTCACAAGCCTGTGAAGAAACCATCTTTAAGAGAAAATCTTTACCACAATAACTTTCTTGCTTCTCTTCCATTTACTCCACTCTAACCTGCTTCTCCCTATGATATTTAAAGCACTGTCATTTTCAGAATTCAGTTACTTCTGGGTAATATTGTTTCTTGCTCTTAACTCATTGGCAAGCAGTGAAACTGGATGATTCTGGCTCTCTTTCGGCTGCTTTGTTAGCCCCAGAACAGGTTCTTTGTCTGCCTTTGTTTCATCCATTTATCTGCTCAGAAATCCATCCATCAAACACTTATTAGGCTTATCCTTTGTGCAAAGTTTCCTGATGTCTACTCTAGTGTACACAAAAATGCAGAAGACATACTCTATGCTTTCAGAAATTTGAAATCTGTGACGACACATTTAAATATAACAAAATAAATAAAGACATAGAAAAGACTTTGTAGAACTTGAACTGACTCTTCTTTTTGCCATTTTAGAATATGGTTCTTTAAAAGCATGCCTTCTATATCTGACACTTTCCCTTCCTTCTTCTATGAGCTCCAGGAAGGCCAAGTTTATCCTTCAAGGCCAGGAGCTGGGACCCACTTTGGATTCAGGCTGGATACCTCCAACCCAAAGATTTCAATCAGCAGGGCAATATATGCTTGGGTCACAATCATGACTGGCTCCATGCAAGACCTTAGGGCCAGCGGAGACATGTACAACACAGATGACAGTAGCAAAGGCAATGTTTACTTCCCCATGGTTCCTTTGTACAAGTTACAGCCCTTTCCTCAAGAGCATAACAATCAAGAGCTTGCCAAAAGCCACTGCATACTCCTCCCTTAGAAAATTTCATCACTGGATTAGCTGTTCTTGGGTAAAAAAATTTAGGGAAAGAGCTAAATCTAGGGAAAGAGGAGTTGGGGGGAGGGTGGTGCAAAAGTAAATAATGGACTGGAAACAGTATAATGGACTGGTCAGGCAATTGTGGTGTTTGGCACATAGTTTTTGAACCAAATGATAGGAAAAATTGGGGCTATATTCTCCATCTTTCTAACCAAGTCTAGCCAGGGTTACAAAGTCATCCCAGGCAAAATGGATAATAGAAGCCTCTATATAACTGAGTTTGAAACACAGGTCCCCAAACATATTTTTTAAAATTATTATTATCATTTAACTATGGGGTCAGTTAATTTTATTTTGGGGTGGTCAGGAAAGGCTCAAGAGAGAACACATGCTGTACCTGAGCCTTGAAGGATGAGTAATTCACAATGTGTGCAAAAAGAATTTCTAGATAGAAGAGGAATGGAGATGAAGAAGGACTGGAGTAGTGGTCCTGAGAATATAGAGCAGAGAGAATGAGATGGGTAGAAGGATGGCCAGGTATAGGGCCTGCATATTCCACAGTCATGAACAGCGGACTGCTAGTGGTGACATGCTGGGAGGGGAGGAGCTGAGGGAGGTGAAGGCCAACCACAGGACCCCTGTGGGTGGGAAGAGTCCAGTGTCTCCACAGTTTCCCCTATTCACCAGGGCAGTTGTTTCGATTACAAATGAGATTTGGCTAAAGATGCCCCTGGAACCCAGGGCAACCCAACGTAACTCTGGTGGTAGTGTGTCCACTCTCTGTGCTTCTACTCCTCAGCCCGAAACCACAATTTCTGAAGAGACTTGCCTTGGGAGTTGCTTCTCTTTTATTAAGGTATCACTTGGATTGCACAAAAAGACACTACAAACCCACACACAGAATAAATTATGAGATTTGTATGCAAAAGTAGACAACAGAAGAAGCTGTGTTATGAGGAGGGCCTTCCAATCCAGTGTCTGGAGATTCGTGAGCATTGGCAGCCCCTGTGAGTCCATGGTAAAAGTTCTGTGAGACATTCAGAGCCCAACTCCCCCCAGGCATATCTAATGAGGCTCAGACTCCTGCACAGGAACATGTGCGCACACACAGATGGGGGCAGAGGGCGGCCTCTAAACCACACCCAGATTAGCAACAAGCAAAGTGGACCCATCTGTGCTCTCCCCCTGGGTCTGGCAGCAGATGAGTTCCTGGCACTCATCTTTCACCAACTTCCTGGCTCCCTTGGGAGGTGCAGTGGGCCCCTGAGGCAGTGAGGGCTGCTTCCCTAAGTTTGTTATCTTGGGGCTGGTGTCCTGGACTCCAGGGTGAGCACATCTCACTTTCCTACAGCCCCCTTGCTTTATTGTCTGGCTTGCTTGCCATTCCCAGAAGAATGAGTCAAGAGATGTGCCCCCAGGAGAATCTACCCACTTGGCGTCCCCTGGGCTGGGGGCAAGTCCTACGTGAACCACTCTCCTGCAGCGTGAAGTTGTAAAAGTCACCTCAGTTCCCGGAGCCTCACACGCCACATCTGTAAAAATGGGAATGAGAGTGTCTACTTCCCAGGGTTATCGTAAGGAATTACTGAACTATGATGCTGCCATGTTCTGTGCCAGACTCAAGGTAAAATTTTAAAACATGTTCTCTTTCCTACCTCTTCTCCCCCATTTCTTCCTTTCTACTTCCATGTTTTTTATTTCTAGGTTCATGTATCCATTGGTGGCCATGTAACCCCACTGGCACCAAGCGCACCCCTTGACCAATAGAGATTGTGTGCTTCCCCTCAGTCCAAAATGGCGCCAGGGGCAGTGTCGAAGGGATGGCCCACAGGACCAGTGGACAGTCTGGGCATCAGGTGCCATCCAAGCCCAGGAGAGAGACCTGGGTAGCCTGCGGCCACATGGAGACCTGACTATCTCAGGGATGATGCTGAGGTGCCATAATGGTGGGAAATCATGAACAAACAGTGCTGTAGAGGTGGCTGAGAGATGAATCTGACCAGAAGCTGGAACCCAGGGGTGGTGCTGCTCATAACCTTCAGCGGAAACAAAGTCGCACCCCCTGCCAAGAACGGGACACCCGAGGATGTAGGAAACTCATCTTAAGGCCAGTTTGATGGGTCATAGTCCACCACTCTGGTTCTGCAGAACAGTTCCTCCATCTCTCCATCTGTCTGTCCCCTAGCCAGCCATGGGGTATATATGAAGAGTTTTGTCGATACAGGCTGACCGGGACAGGCAAGCTTCTGTGCTCATTTAGCACCTTTTTCCAAAGAGTATCTCTTGTGGTCACTCAACAGAAGTCTTTTACAGGAATGCTGTGAGGTAGTAACAAGACAGGCAAAACCCAAGAGGTGCTCAAGGTGACAGGACTCAAGTGAGCATAGCTGAAGCATGGTAAGGGCTGGTCAAATGTAGGGTTCTGGTGTGTTCCCCGGAGCCAGAACCAGCCTTCCCCCTGTAGGCCTTGGAACAGCTTGTCCTGGACTGACTGCTCTATCCAGGCTGCTGTGCTGCGTTTCACACCAGTGTGGGTTTCAAGTCATCTTTGAAGTTCACGATAGGCTTTGAGCGGGCCCACAGCTTTTCCCAGGAAGCCAGCCCCGCAGCGTGCTCAGGGTCAGAGTCTGAAGAGCCACTGTCACTGGAATCAGAGGAACTCTGGAAGCAGATTTCACAGTAGGGCCGGTGGCAGTGGCAGAAGAACTCGTCCGAGCTGCTGGACTCGGTGTCAAGGTAGCTGCGTGGAGAAGAGAGGGAGAGACAGCCCGCGGACCGCAGGGAATGCAGCGGGCGCTGCTCGGGCAGGTGTGGTGACAGGCGTGGGCTGGCGGGGCACTGCGCCCGGCCAGGACCAGAAGGCCGGTGAGGAAGGACTGCGCAGCTGTTCCCAGCTCCTTGGGGCTCTGCCGGGCACTGTTTGCTGTCCTCCGAGATGCCTGGCTGGCCTTGAGGATCTGAGAATGTTGAAAGCTTCTTGGAAGAGGGTACCCTGGAATCAGCAGTTTGAGGGTCCAAGCAGAGGCTGTCTCGGTTCCGCACATTTAACCCACTTTTTGTGCCAGATACCATCCTGTTTGCCCGATGCCCCGCATGGGAGGGCACAGAGCGCAGAAGGTGTGAGCGAGCCCGCTGGGCTGCCCGCCTTCTCCTCACCATGTGCGGGCTGAAGCCCAGCTCCCCGGAGAGGGGCATCTTCTGGGGGCCGCGGGCAGCGCTGCTCTTCCGGGGCTGCTGGGGACAAGACTGGGAAGCGGGGACGGGAGCCTCAGAGCCCAGGCCCAGATCCTGGAGGACTTCCTGAAGCTTCTCCCTGATTACGGAATTGACCCTTGACTGCTTCTGGGGCTCCCCTGAGGTCTCCCGCTGCCCCTGTCTCTCGGGAACAGAGTCTTCTTCACCTGGTATGAGACCCCCACGGGGGACTGTAGGTCCCTGGTCTCTCTGTTCTGCACCCTGGATTGGCTCAGCCTGCTGCTTCTGGCTGCAGCCCAAATTTAAATGATCAGAAAAGTCTCTCAAGTCAGGCCTCTCCTTCCGCCCCGGGGAGGAGCCAGCATCCTTCCCAGGCCCCTCGAGGCTCTGTGCACTGGAGGAGGGCACTGAGGTGCTCTGCGAGTCCTGGGCCGCCGCACTGGTAGCATCCGGAGAGTCAGAGAGGCATTCCGGATGCCGCTGAGTGGCCAGGCCGTGAGCAGGGGCTGCAGCCAGACCCTCCTTGCTATGGGAAAAGGTAGGGAGGACAGCACACTCCGGTGGGTCATAAGTACACTCCGCAGACATCAGCCTCACCAGCTTCTCTTTGGCGTTGTTTACTTGTTCCTGCAGGCTTTCAATCACAGCATTTTTCTGAAAGGCAAAAGCAAAACCATCAACAAAAGATGCCGATGAGGGTTTCCAGGCTGTCTCCCAGGGCAGAGGAAGTGCAGCACCAGAACACATTGGTTTAAATCCCAGGTCCTCTGGGTATTAGCTGGTGATCTCAGGCTCAGGGAAGGCACCTCCACAAAATGAAAAAAAAAAATGTGACCCACACACAGTGCTGGGTACCATAGCTGACACCCGGTGCTCAATAAAGGTTAACCACGATTTATTGTGTAGGATCTTAATCTCCCCTAACGTCCCCGCTCAGTGGCATTGCCTGTGAGAGGGGAGGTTGGAGGAGACACAGCTTGCTGCGTGCTGGTGGTGCACACCCTCCTCAGAACGGAGAGGGTCAGGCCGCTCTGCAGGGCACAAGTCTGAATAATGGCCCAGCTCTGGGTTTATGACACCTTTGCAAAATGCAGGCGAATTTGAGGCACATCCCAAAAGGATGACTGAAAGGGGACACAAGTATTTTGGCTCTTGCCAAACAGACTAGAAAACGGAAAACCAGAAGAAGGGTGGAGATGTCTGGGCCAAAGAGATAAGACTGGAGCCAGGAGGGGCCAGTGAGAATCTCAGATTGGCTGGACCTCGGAGTGGCTGGTGAAAGCTTCCAGGTGGCACAGCCAGTTACTGGTAGCTCTTAAGGTAGTGCAGGCATCAGAATCATTGGAGAAGCTTTGCTATTTTTATTTTATTTTTTATTATTTTTTTTAGTAGGATTGGTAGGCCTAAGTCTCTGACACTTGATTCAGTAGATCTAGAATGGAGCCCAGAAGATGAATGAGGCCGGGGAAGTTCTGCTGTTGAACTGCCTACCTGCTGCATAGCTTTTAGCTGGTAAACAGGCAGTGCCCAGGGAGGCTTGGCACGTGCAAGCTGCAGAGATGTGTCCGTACTGACTGGGATCGTGGTCATGACGTAGGAGGAAGAATACTGATGGTGGGTGTGCCCTGAGCATCCTCTAGTGATAAATAGCAGCTGCCTCTCTAACTCACACCTTATGCCCTCCTGAAATTTCTAAGGATCAAAGGCAGTGGAGGTGAGAGGAGATCATCCTGGGAAACTGATGGTCTTGGGGCAGACAACCCAGGTCAAGTGTATGGGGAAGGTAATAACACAAGCATTGTGTTTTAGGAACTATCTGTCTGAATACCCCAATGCTGCTTCTCTGTTGCCATCACCTTCAAAAAGCTGAGGATGAGCATTTGGACATACACTGACTATGCCCTCAAAATAAAACGTCGTTTCCCTTCTTTAGGATACCTGCCACAAGTCACCCATGGACCAAACCTGTGGTGCCTTCTCACGTTGAGATGGGAGACTTGCCAAGAAATGACCCTTTCAGAAAGCAGTAAACTAGTCTAGCAATAGTCTCTGGCAGCAACTCCAAGGCAGATCACTGCTCCCTATTTATAGGCAAGAAGGTGATTTCTCTGATTCCGGGATCCCCAGTTACATCCTGGTTTAGTCTACTTCTTTTATCACCAGGAGAGTCCCAGACCAGTGAGTAACCGCTGAATAAGCAGAAGGGACTGGCAGCTGAGCACCTGCCTGCCTCTTCTCCCCTTTCACGCCCCAGAGTGGTGAGGTAGGGGCGTTGCGGGGGAGGTGCGGATGACGCGGGACTCACTGGGAGCAGAGTGAATGAGTAACCGGAAGACAGTCATTCAGGTTCTTCACGATCCCTGGGTGGTGCCAGATAGCTCTGGAGCATCTCACAGTGGTCACTGTGCTGGTTGCCCAGGAGGGACCCCTCCCCTCTTCCTCCTCAGCAGCCCCTCCTCATGAAGGAGGGTTCAGGCTGGCTTCAGGGGGCCTGGACGGCCTCATGGAGTTAGGAGGAAGCCACCAAATGCTGACAACTAACCCGGCAAGTACACTCTGAACGCTGTCCTTTTGTGCCTGAGCCACAAGTTTCTTTGAGTGTAGAAAAATAGGGATAAATGCCGAGTTGGGAAGAATACTCTTCTCCCTGCAGACCAAACATCTGACATTGGCCGGGGATGGTTAGAGAAATGTCAGGGTGAACAGTAAATTTCTCTCCTTTCAGAGAAAAAAAAAAAAAAAAGTGGAACTCTGTTTTCGCCATGGCTGCATACTAATTAGAGGTGGGGTGTGAGTCACTGCCAGTGTGAGACCAAAATCTGACCTACATTTAAAGGCAGCTGCATTTAAATGAGCTTATTGATGATTACTTTGGGCACATCTGGGGAAGCAAAACACCCACAGGTGTGTTTTACAAGGTACAGGCTATAAGGAGAAATGGGATCACCCTCTGCTTGTTATGGCTCGGGGAAGAAAAACAATAGTTGGGTTTCCTCTGCTGCCGAGTGTGGAAGGGTGATCTTCAGCTCTGGGAAGGGTCTCCCTGCTGGCTTCCACACAGCCCAGGAAGACAGGCCCTGGGGCACTTGACCATAGCGGCAAGGGGGGCAAGAATGAGAAGGTGGACTTCCCAGGCCGTGGGAAAGTAAGAGGAGGACAAAGTAAGGGTGGCAGAGGGACTGCTTTGGAGGGAAGCTGGAGTCAGGGTTTGTGCACAAGACGAGGCAGGAAAGATGCCGTGTTTGCCCACCAGGCAATGCCCGAGCCGGGGTTTGGGTGCTGGGGACCTCTCTAGGCTGCTCCGGCGCCAGGGGGGCAGCGGCTGGTTCCCAGGCCCTTTCTGGGAGAGATGCACCAGGTGTGGGGTGTTGTGGAGAGGCCAGCTTTTTATGCCTGTGCATCTGCTCCCCATTAGGGCCCTTCCTCTGCAGACCCGAGGCATCTTTTTTGGAGAGAGCAGATACAGTCACTGCGTGGGAAACAGCATAGTCAGTGTGGCAGAAGTACAAACAGCACGCCATAAATTACCATAAGGCTAAAGAGTCAGGCCACTTGGCTGTTCCAACATTAGCTGATTGTGAATGAAAACCATCCTGACTGTTCTCACCAAGTTTCTGGCCTTCTGTTGAGCTAAAAAAAAAAAAAAAAAAAAATTCTTTGAAGACTTCACAGAGTATCAAAGGCAATGTTACTCCCTTGCCAGGTGGGAAGAAATCTGCCTTGGAAATGAGTCCT
The DNA here is from genome assembly GCF_014108245.1 of Pipistrellus kuhlii. NCBI lineage: Eukaryota > Metazoa > Chordata > Mammalia > Chiroptera > Vespertilionidae > Pipistrellus > Pipistrellus kuhlii. Next base: position 53,135,462 of record NW_023425515.1, on the reverse strand, counting down.
GAATGCTTTATAAATAGTACAGAAATAGAGGAGTATTATTCTGATTTTTTTTAAAAAAGGTCCAGACTGAGGGTATGGTGTGGGAGATCAGAGGGGCACCGACAGGGGGTGCAGGGAAGGTTCACCCCCTCACGGGCCTGTTTTTCTTAGGTTCCCACCTCACCGTCCTCTTAGTTGTCAGCAGTTGGTGGCTTCCTCCTAACTCCGTGAGGCCAGGAAGCCAGCAGGGAGACCCTTCCCAGAGCTGAAGATCCACCTGATAACCACATGTCAGTCCAATTACAGAAAAACATAGTTTCCCAAATAACACCTACTTTGGTCTGTTCTGTACTGAAGAAAACATGGAATCTAATGTAGTTAGTGTGAAAATATTGGCTAATTCGTCTGAGCCCCGTGCCTTCTTTCTGAGGCAGTGCAGCCTCCTGCTTCTCCATGTGCTTTCTGCAAGCCCACACCCCAGTGCCCAGTTCTGGGAGAGGTGCCAACTCTGGCTCAAGTACAGAAGTAGGAGTGGTGCTACTATGGTATTCAGAGGCCCTATTTAGCCCTCCTCCCCATGTTTAGACCCTTATTGTACTTACTAGAGGCCTGGTGCATGAAATTCATGCATGGGGAGGGGGGTTCCCCTTAGCCCAGCCTACATCCTTTCCAATCTGGGATCCCTCTCACAACTCAAGACCACTGGCTCCTAACTGCTCACCTGCCTGCCTGCCTGGTTGCCCCTCACTGCCCCCCTCTGCCGGCCTGGTTGCCCCTCATTGTCTCCTCGCTGCTGGCCTGGTTGCTGCAAACTGCCCTCCCTGCCAGCCTGGTCGCCCCTTACAGCCTGCTATTCGGTTGTTACTGTGAGGGCATTCTGATCAATTTGTATATTACCATTTTATTAGTATAGGTTGCCTCTCTGGGGTAGTGAGATGATTGAGATCTCTAGTTAGAACCTGGAAATACAGTAAGGGGCCCTATAAGATTTATAAATGAGGGCACTGCTCTATGAAAGGAAAGAATGTATCATACAGAAGAAGCTAGCATCCACTACACCTCAGGGCCTTTCCAATGCTGTTCCCCTGCTTGGAATGCTTTTCCCCATAATCTTTTCTGGCCAGTTTGTATTAAAACTTCATCTGTCGGCTCACAGAGTCTTGTCTGACAGCTCTAAATTAGGTTCCCTAGCCCTGACCATCCATAATTCTGCCTTACCACCCTGATTTGTCCCTTCATTATTCTCTTGATCAATATCTATTTCCTCCATTAGACTGTGAGCTCCCTGAGAGTAGGGACTATATTTGTTTCATTCATCAGCACTTACCACGATGCCCAGCACACAACTGTGCAATGAATAAATAAGTGGGTGAAGATCAGCAGTGGGAGAGTCACTGGGGAAATGTCAAGGTTTTGCCCACTGCCCACGGAAGTGGGGGAATGGGAGGAGAAGAGAGAACATTAGCAATAGGACATCAGGGGCCCACCGGTGTGTGACTGGAGTTCTTTATAGAGACTCTACCAGGCGCGGGTCTCGCTTACTTCTGTGAGGAGTCTTTCCATGGAGGTTTTCTCTCCTCTGGCATGGCAATTCTGTTCCTCACCATACTGGGCATGGCAGCTTTTGCTGGGAGTGCTGAAATATTTGGCCATGCATCTGATTGTTTGGTTTTCCTCTTCAAATGCCTTCCATTGCTTCAGCTGTTAAATAACAGAGCATATGCTATTTATTTAATTACACACCCAGGAACACATTCTCTCACAAGTTCTCCAAAACACCAAGGAATGACGGGGACACACTAATGCACAAACTATTCTCTCCTCAGAATGTAGTGTGCTCTGGAGAGCTAATGGACGGAAATGACAGAAGGCACAGAGAATGGTAAGGCAACATAGTTTTCAAAATGCCAAAGGAAGATGATAGATAGATGAGATAGAACCATCTTAGCTTGACCCAACCATTGCTGAACTGCTCAAAGAAAACAGATTGAAGTATACTCCCAGGGCCGTATTCTAAAGCCAGAGTTTATGAGCTATCACAGGGTTAAGCAATATAAACTCTGTATGTTTCAAGGGAACCTGTTTCCAGTTATATGTAGCTGTTCTTAATTATCCTCATTTGTTGGGTAATGGTGTGCGCACAGCGACTGCAAACCCAGTTCCTTGCTGGAGTACTCCTAACCCAAGTCAATAATCAAAGCTCAGATAGGAAACCACAAATGGCATTAAATAGCAATAAAAAAAAGACAGAACATTAGGTCTGAGACCTGACCATCTTTTCTTCCTAGACAAATGAGGGGAGACTCAGAAGGAGTATGACTGCTCTAGGCCCTTGTAGGGGGTTAGCAGTTGAGCCAGAGCTATAACAGAGTCACTGTGCCACCCCACATGACCTCAACACAGCCGAGAAGACAGAGACTGTTAACTGTGGGGTCCTAAGGAAAGTTTTTTTGGAGAAATTGTTTCTCAGAAATAATCTGTGGGAGCATGGGCTAGTTTACCTTAAAAGGGGTGGGGCTGAATACAGAACATTCACCAACGGGTGGGGGCCATTCTCCTGAGCCTTTGGGACACTGTCTCTGCCTGGCACATGCCAGGGGAGGCCACAGAGACGGAAGCGTCTATTTTTCCTGTAGGAAATCCCAGCACTGAGAGTCCTAGTGCTGTACCCTGGGCACTGTGGCACCTTATAAACGATGCTGGTGGCTGTGGGAGCTTTACAGGAATCCTGGGACTTCTTTGTCCTAACCTCAATTTGGTAAAGCTCAGATCCTAAATCTTTCCATCTATTTCAATACCACATCCTGTGTGTACTCAGCCTGTGTTGAAATGCATGTTCCTCATGCTATCAAAAGTCTGTGTGATCTGTACGGGGTCAGGCCAGGAACCTTCCCGTCGATGTCCTTCTCAAAGGCCTCGGGTGCGATCAGCTCCCCGCCCTACTCGGGAGTTACTGGAGCCTGGCCCCATAGGGTCACTATTTGGTCCTGAGTGGATGGAGCAGACACCAGTGTTGTTCTCCTAGTACTGACCTAGCAGTGTTGCAGTATCTGGGCTCCCTTTTGGGCTCCTCAGTTCCTCAGCAGTAGAGCTTCTCCTCTCTCGCCCCAGCACCCAGCCCAGCCCTCTCTGGAGGAACTGCTCAGTATTGGTGTAAGGGCACATCCAGGGCTTTGGGTCTGTTTCACCCCAACCTGATCAGGTGGAGCACGGGTGCCACCCGATGAAAGCTTCTGCTGCCTTAGGTCCGTGTCTGTGAGGATCCCGATCCTTTAGATTTGACCAGTTGGAATTTCCGAAATATGGCAATAAATGACCTCAGGGCACAATTTCAGGACTTCTCTGGGATCCTTCTTCCAGAAGGACAGGCATTTCCTGTTTTTTTTTCAGCCTCTGAGCTATGTGGGTGTGGTAGGATAAACAATGTCCCCCACCCCCATAGGCGTTCCTCCTCCCCACCTGCCCCCCACCCAGCCCCCAAGCCCTGGAACTTGTGAATAAGTTGTCTTATGTGGCAAAAAGGATTCTGTAAATGTGCTCAAGTTAAGTATGTGAGATGGGGAGATTATTCTGGATTGTATAATGGGCCCAATGTAATCACAAATCCTTATGAAAGGGAGGCAGGAAGGTCAGAGTCAGAAAAAGAGAAGTGACCATGGAAATGGAGGTCAGAAAGAGAGAGATTTGAAAATGTCACACTGCTGGCTCTAAAGATGGAGGAAGAGGCAGGAGTCACAGAATGCAGGTGGCCTCTAGCAGCTGAAAAAGCATGGGAGCAGATTCTCCTCAGGAGCCTCCAGAAGGGATGCAGACCTACTGACATCTTGATTGTAGCCAAGTAAATAAGACCCATTTCAGATTTATGACTGCCAGAACTATAAGACAATACATCGGAATTAAGTCACTCAATCTGTGTTAATTTGTTACGGCAGCCACAGGAAACTAATACAGTGAGCTTCAATCTCCAGTCTTTAACAGGATACATGAGGACCTGGAGGACTTCACCTCTTAACCTTCTGCCCCTCTTCCTCTCCCTTTCCTTTGATGTGTGCTTCAAAAAGTGCAGACTTGTGGTGCTCCAAACATAGCCTGTTCTCTCCCCTACCTCTCTACTTCTTGTCATGCTATTTCCCCATCTGAATGCTACCCACTTCCCTTCCCCAATCTTGCTTATCCTTCAAGACCGGGCCCATTTTCTGAGAAGGTGTTATGGAGTTCCTAGACAGGCTGGGGCACCCCTTCCTCAGCCTCCTGTAACTTGCCTTCCCCACACACTTAAAACATGCATTATAATTCCTTTCATGTCTACTCCCAGCTACACTCAGAGATGGGGGCATGTGTGGAACTGCATGTTCCCAGCAGTTAATAAATGTATGGATGAATAAATGAACAAGTAGTTTTCCTTTTAAAAAACAAAAACAAAAAACCCTCACCTATCTAGTAGGGGCACTGAGACATACGCAGATAACTCTAAGGCAGAGTAGGAAGTACTAAGTACTTACATGGAGGAGCAGATGAAACACTTTGGGGGATTGGAGGAGAAACCAATGTCCTATCTCAGGACCTATCTTTCTCTCAAAGGTAGAGGAAGGGAAGGAGAAGATGTGTGTAGATATGGCTCACATGCAGGATACCATCAATAAAAGCAGAGGCTTGTTCCTGGCTGGTGATGACCTCAGTGTCTGGCAAAAACACTCAGGCATTTCCTAAGGACCTGTGTAGAATGCTACTTGGTCCACTTGTGCCATTTCACTCAGCTCTCTGGAGCCACCTAACTGCCCTTGAGGTATCTGTGCCTTTATTTTCATAAACCCCTCCCACGCTGTCCAATCTGAAGGCTCAGTGGCAGGAGGAAGTGCCCTCTTCTTGCTCTCTTCTTTCCCCATGTAGCTCTCCTCAGATACTTTTCCAACTTTGTTCAGCTGTTTTTCTCTCCTGGGAATGCACAGTGCGGCTCTCACAGAGAGACTTTCTTCTACCAAAGGCCACTGAGCCAGAGGGCAAAGTCAATTAAAGGGTGCACAAAAAAACAGACAAACTTTCTAGTTACTTTTAGATAAAAAAAAAAAAAAAAAAAGAATTTACTTCTTAAACCTAAAATATAATGGACTATCTATATCTATATCTATATCTTATATCTATATCTCCTATATAATAAAAGGGTAATATGCAAATCAACCAGAGAAACCAAGATGGCAACATAGGTAAACACATGAACTTGCTGCCTTGTACAACAACTTCAAAACCACAACTAAAAGACAAAACAAAACAAAAAGACAAACAGACATCATCCAGAACCACAGAAAGACTGGCTGAGTTGAAATTCTACAACTAGAAGGAAAAAGAAACACATACTGATACTCACAGGAGCTGTGGAAGGCACACGCACATGCATGTGCATGGAGAAGACTGGCAACTGAGTACATGTGTGGTTGGCTTTTTCAAACCGGAGGGAGACACAAGCTCCTGACTGCTCTGAATTCCAGTTCAGGGTGAGACTCTGGGGACCCAGACTCATATGGGCAGAAACTGGACTGTCTGACAGGGAGTAGGACTTAAGGGCTGCTTTCTCTCAGAGGTGCTTGCAGCGATTACCAAGGGACACTGAGACCTGAAGGCCTCTTCAGGTAGGGCTGACGGGAAGCCATTGCTGTTTACTCCGCCCTGAGATTCCGCCTCATCTAAGCTGTGCATAGAGGCTTTTGCCTATGAATAGGCTGGTCCTTTGAAATCTAAACTTACCTATCAAACTGCAGCTGAGTCAGAGAGACTCAGAACATCCAAAAGAGGGCCCAAAGCCCCACAGCAGACTGCATTGCTGCACAGCTGGGCCTCATCTGGGCACTTCCAAAACCCAAACAAGGAAGAGAAATCTACAGATCTCTCCGTAGTTCCTGCTGGGTGGCTTCAGGCAGAGGCTAAATTATCATCTCCTTGGAGATCCAAGAGCCAGTGTACCTAGTGATCAGTGTGAGACCATACTAGATTACAACTCTTCACATCTATAAGCAACACACTCAAGGGGCAGACCCATACCCCACTGAAGCAAGTCTTGCCTCATAAGGGTGTCTCCAGCACAGAAGTTTCCCCATCATAGACACAGCTGATCCTCACAGCCAATTGGCCTGGAGGTCAATTCCTCCCAGTGATACCAACAACAATCAAGACTTAACTATAGCTGAAACCAGTTTGGCTCAGTGGATAGAGCATCAGTCTACAGATTGAAAGGTCCCAGGTTCCATTCCTGTCAAGGGCATGTACATTGGTTTCGGGCACATCCCTGGTGGGGGGTGCGCAAGAGGCAACTGGTCGATGATTCTCTCTCATCAGTGTTTCTGGCTATCTATCCCTTTCCCTTCCTCTCTGTGAAAAATCAACAAAATATATATTTTTTAAAAAAGACTTAACTATTGATACAAAAAGACTGAAAAACACAGCCCACAAAGGGGTGCACCAAGAATGTCCACCTCAGTTAACTGGGGAGGTGAGCCACTGGGCCTTATAGGACATCTAGCACACAAAGCCACTCTAGAAACTCAGGGAAGCAGTCAAAATGTAGAGACAAAGAAACAGGTCAAAAACAAAAGAAAGAGAAGAAAACAAACAATTGGCTATAGAGTCCAAAACCACGGTTATAAGGTTTTTCAAGAATTTTCTAGAAAAGGCCCATAAATTTAGTGAGACCCTTGAGGATATGAAAAAGGACTAACTAGAAATTAAACATACACTGACTGAAATAAAGAATAATATACAGAGATCCAACAGCAGACTAGAGGATCCCAAGATTCAAGCCAAAGATCTGAAATACAAAGAAGCAAAAAACACCCAACTGTAAAAGCATAAATAAAAAAGAATCCAAAAATATGAAGATAGTGTAAAGAACCTCTGGGACAACTTCAAGCGTATCAACATTTGAATTATGAGTGTGCCAGAAGAAGAGAGAGAGAACAAGCAAGATACTGAAAACCTATTTGAAGAAATAATGACAGAAAACTTCTGCCACCTGGTGAAAGAAATAGACTTACAAGTCCAGGAAGCACATAGAACCCCAAACAAAAGGAATCCAAAGAGGACCACATCAAGACACATCATCATTAAAATGACAAGAGCAAAAGACAAAGAGAGAATCTTAAAAACAGCAAGAGAAAAACAGTTAATTACCTACAAAGGAGCACCCACATGACTGTCAGTTGATTTCTCAACAGAAACTATGCAGGCCAGAAGGAAGTGGCAAGAAATATTCAAAATGATGAATAGCAAGAACCTACAAGCAAGATTATGCTACCCAGCAAAGCTATCATTCAGAATTGAAGGAGAAGATAAAGAGCTTCACAGATAAGAAAAAGCTAAAGGAGTTCATCACTGCCAAACCAGTATTATATGAAATGCTGAAAGATATTCTTTAATTAGAGGAAGAAGAAGAAAAGGTAAAGATAAAAATTATGAACAACAAATATATATCTATCAACAAGTGAATCTAAAAATCAAGTGAATAAAAAATCTGATGAACAGAATAATCTGGTGAATTTAATAGAATCAGGGGTATAGAAAGGGAGTGGACTGACAATCCTTGGGGGGAAAAGGGGTAAGGGGGGTGGAGGAAGAGACTGGACAAAAATCATATACCTATGGATGAGGACAGTGGGGGGGGGGCGGTAAGGGCATAGGGTGGGGTGTGGTAGGAACCAGATGGAGGGGAGATATGGGGTGAAAAAAAGAGGACAACTATAATAATTTGAACATTAAAGATTTTTTTAAAAATGCAAATCAACCAAACAGCAGAACGACTGGACTGGTATGGCCCCTCCCACCAGCTGGCCTGCCCCCAATCGGCCTTCATTGGGGTGGGCTATCTGGGCCCCATCAGTGCAGGAATTTGTGCACCAGGCTTCTAGTATGTGTGTCGGTGTGTGTGTGTGTGTATTTAAGTTTTGGATCATGGTCAGTTCAAGAGGAGAAAGGCATGAGAGAGAAAATAGAAAACGAAAGGTAAAATAAGAGAAAATGATTTTTAAAACAGCTAGGTGGAAAAAATGGGAAACAGAGAGAAGGCAAGAGAAAGGCCAACACTGTCCATCCATCCTGTTCCTGTATCCCATAATAATTCCATTGCCACTCTCACTTTACAAATCTAATGCTTGTAGTTATTCAAACCTGGAAGCCAGATTTCAAGGTTAACTTCATTCTGCATTTTTATGTCTATGTGTGTAGATGGGAGTGTACCTAGATATCACTACTGTCCTAGGTGCTGAGGTGGAAGTCTCATGTCTGAGAGCTGGGATGCCCAAGGGACAGATGCGAGTACTCAGAGAGGAGGGATAAGTGGAGCCACATCATGGAGGTTGCTGATTCACTCAATTTTCAGATAGAGGTCTTGTTTTATTTAGGTCAGGAAGGCTTCCTCTAATAGTTCCTTGGTGATTACTTCTGCCCCAAATTATTTTTTATCTTTCAGAGATTCCTATTAGCTCTAAATTGTATCCTTGGTCTCCATATTTGATTTAGTCTCTCATTTAAAAATATATTTTTAAAATTTATTTCAGAGAGGAAGGGATAGAAATAAATAAATAGAAACATCAATGATGAGGGAGAATCATTGACTGGCTGCCTTACAGCATCCCCACTGGGGATTGAGCTTGCAACCCGAGCATGTGCCCTGACTTAGAATCAAACCATGACCTCCTGGTTCATAGATCGATGCTCAACCACTGAGCCACACCCGCCAGGCCCTAGTCTCTCATTTTTTAACTGTCTCCTTGTGTTCTGTGGCTTTAAATTAAATAGTTCATTAATTCAGTATTTCGCTACGTCCAATTGCCTATTCAGTGTTTCTACTGGGGTTTTGAATTTAACAACGTTTTTCATCCTTATTTAATATTTCATGATCTAAGATTATGTTCTTCTCATGATTATTTGCTTTGGTTGAAGACAGGCAATATCCTTTAAATCCTATTGACAAAACAAATTTGCTGTCTTTTAAAAACTTCTATTTTCCTTCAAAGGAAGATAGCTTGTCCAAATGTGTGCATCTCTTCTTATGAACTGCAGAATCTCTTCATAGGTCCTTTCCCTCTGAATTTAGTTTTACATGGGAAGAACTATAGTTTCTTGGTATATTAAATGCATTCCTTGGCCTTTCCTTCATTGTCACAAGATGCCTGCCATAGCTCCAGGCACAACAAACATTCAAGACAGAAAGAGGGTAGAGGAGATAAAGCCAGCCACACCCCTAGCATTTTTAGCAAAGCAAAAACTTTCTCAGAAGCCTCTCAGAAAACTTTTAGCTTTCAAAACTGTGTCACATAGCGTGGCTGATGTAGCTCAGTAGTTGACCATCAACCCATAAACCAAGAGGTCATGGTTTGATTCTTGGTCAGGGCATATTGCCCAGGTTGCAGGCTCAATCCCCAATAGAGGGTGTGCAGGAGGCAAGCAATTGATTTTCTCTCATCATTGATGTTTCTCTCTCTCTCTCTCTCTCTCTCTCTCTCTCTTTCTTCCTCCCTCTCCCTTCCTTTCTCTGAAATAAAAAAAAAAAAATTAAAAAACAACAACTGTGTCACATGGGCAGCCCAAGCTATAAAAGAAGCTAAAAAAGCAAGTGTTTAGCTCTTTCAGACTATATAGTAGAGGTGAGCAAGGAAGGAAGGGCTTGGCAACAGGTGGATGGGTTACCAATCAACAATGCTGGCTACAGGGCTAAAAGGTGGGCTTCCCCAAAGCCCTCTTCTGCTACATTCCAGACCAATCACACACAACTCTCAATGGCTTCCATTAATCCAGGTCTTATAACATTAAGATTCAGCAAAAATTCCTCTAGTTTCTGGCATAGAGGCAATACTCATCCTTGATTTTTAGTGCCACTGATACAGATACTTCCATATTTGTTTATTCTTTTGAGTATTTCTATGAGAACTTGTGAAAAGGCAGATGAGTAATGCCTATGTCAAACCTTCATGCCCTGAAGTCTACACTTCCCTTTTATAAATACCCTGTGACCCTCCATCCGTGATCTTATCGGTTAGTGTCCCATGGTAAAGTCATTCATAGTCAACTGGAAGCTGCATTCAGAACCAGAAGGGGTGCTGAGGGAGTAGTGGGATGAGGGAGGCATTGGGGGAACAAAAAGAGAACCAGAAGGGAAACAGGAAAAATGCCTAATGTCAAGTTCACTAACTCAGATGTGTGTGGCTCAGGGATAGCCTTGGGGCCAATCTGAATAATTTCATATCTCTTCCTTCCAGAGACTATGATTCCTTTCCCTTTCCCTCCAGGTCCTCTTTTTCCCCCTTTGCTGTCTGAACATTTCTGCTGCTATCTTCCTCCTTTGTTTGATTTTTTTTAAAATTCCTATAATATGAAACACATGCTTATTGAGTTTTTATTTCTCCTTATTGTAAAAAGAAGAAAAATGCTTTATAGTTTCCTCTAATGAAAAGAAACGAAAAGCATTTAAAATTGCATAGAGTTCCAAATGAGTTTTCCCTGTGAATCTGCAACCTAAATGGAAAATAAAGGCTCCTGACTCCCAGGCTAGGGAGAAAATGACATTATCAAGATGAGGAAGGGACTGAGGAGGAGTGAAACAGACTGGAGGATGGGTGGCAAAGCAGGTCTGCGAGTCAGTGCCAGGGGTGGAAATGTGGGACAGCTGCACCCAGCCACGCTGGGCTGCCCTCTTTGCTGACGGGGAGCCTAACTGTCTTCCTTCGAGAGAGTGAGGAGGGAAGAACAGAAGGAGCCAGCTCACCAGGAACCCCCTTCCTTCTGACTGTCCAATAAATGTTACCCAGAAGCCTGGAGAGAAAACACAGTGAGCAGGTAACCATACCCAGCCAGTGCTCTGGAGGACCGGCCCTGCCAGCTTCTCCTTGGAACATACCTGGGGAATGAAGATGAAGCAGTTGACCGTGGTTGTGCAAACGAAGATTCCCCCGGATGTGAGGCCAAAGACCAGGTTGGGCCAGGAGTGCAGGTATCTGGTGACCACGAGAAGGAGCCCAGCAGCCAGCACCACAAGGTTGACCCCAACCATGATGGTTAAAGACTGATTCACAGGAGGAGAGCTGACGTGGTCGGTCAGGCCAGCCAGGTAGGCTCCGTACAGCAGCAGCAGCCCCTGGATGCGGAGGGAGAACCGGAGGCCCGGGGTTAAAGAGCAGGAGGGCTGGGACCATTTAAAATAAGGCTAATAATGCTGAAACCGGTTTGGCTAAATGGATAGAGTGTCGGCCTGTGGACTGAAGGGTCCCAGGTTCGATTCTGGTCAAGGGCATGTACCTTGGTTGCGGGCATATCCCCAAGTGGGGAGTGTGCAAGAGGCAGCTGATTGATGATTCTCTCTCATTGATGTTTCTAACTCTCTATCCCTCTCTCTTCCTCTCTGTAAAAAATCAATAAAATATATATTAAAAAATAATAAAAAACAAAATAAGGCTAATAATACCCACCTGAAAGGATTGCTACGAGGGTTTACTTCCGACACGAGAGGACCTTTAGGGTGCCTCTGGCACCTAGTAGGTGCTTAATCAATATTATTTTCCTCTCCTGCCCTGAGAATTGGTTTGTCAGAGGTCATCAAGGCGGGACTCTGCTGGGACAGGGGCACAGGACCGGATGGCATAGGCGGGCAGGAGCCCTGCAGAAAGGGCAGCAGACGCATCGTGCTGCTGGTGGTGAAGGCTGCCACATACACTTTGTGGTTTTGCACTGCGTGGAGCTGAGGGCACAGGGAAGCTGAAATACCCAGTGCCTGTCTGCCCAGCCATGTGCAGCAGCAGGAGCAATGCCCTGAGGAAGGGGCTCTTTTTTTTTCTTTTTCTTTTTTCTAATTTCCCCACGGGCACCATCTGCTTGCCAAGCCCTGCACCTGCAGGATTGCATCTGCCTGGAAGGAAGCCCTTTCTAATTTGCACAAAAGACCTCTCCAGGCTGGCAGAGGCTCTGTGCCAGGGGGTGTTTGTGGGGGATGAAGAGTGGGAACAGGAGGACAAAGGCAGGCTGGGACCTCGCCGAGCCTGTGGGGCGGGCACAGGCAGCAAAGGCTCCGTCTATACCCTTCACCCCTTTGTGACATTCCCGGCCCCCACTGCCAGGAACCCAGGGCCCTGTTCTTCCCTCTTTCCCTGAATATAAACCTGCTCTCGAAGTTCTCATTTGTGCTGAGAAGAAAACTACTCACAGCACCTTAAAGTGCTGTCTCTCTTGGAAGGAGCTGCATTCAAACAGAAATCAAAACTTTAATCAACAATACATAACATATAGATGCAACATAAGTTCACCTGTGTATGAAATGTCATGCTAGGTGTAGGGCTGAAACCAGAGCTACAAAGAGAGGACTAAGCCATGGTCCTTTCAAGGAGCTTGAACTGCTAGGGAGATTGAAGGCAAGACACAAATGTCTGTGTTTTATAACCGAACCTGACGATGCCAGAGGGATGAGGTGAGGTGGGAACTAGGAGACTCAGAGGAAGAACTAACAATGAATATAAGGTCAGGCATCAGCAGGGCACCTGCCAGTGACTCAAAATGCCCGCACCTCACTAGCTCCACCTGCAGGTACAGCCCTGGTGATGATTTTGGGGAGGCCTGACAGCCTAGAGCAGTGGTCAGCAAACCGAGGCTCGCGAGCCACATGCGGCTCTTTGGCCCCTTGAGTGTTCTAACGCCACTTCTTCAAAATAGACTCGCCCAGGTCGAAAACTGACTTATGTGCATGGGCCACGAAGTTTCAATCGCACGGTAAGTGCGCGCTCGCACGTGGTATTTTGTGGAAGAGCCACACTCAAGGGGCCAAAGAGCCGCATGTGGCTCGCAAGCCGCAGTTTGCCGACCACTGGCCTAGAGTAAAGGATCAGCATGGCAGAGATGCCTTCTGGGTGCCCCCATGTCCAGTGTGCCACCCTGAGACCTTCAATGGTTAGAAGGTACACTAGTCAGGAGGCCAGAGGGGCCTGACTTTTGGGTAACTGATGCCATCAGGTGACATTTGTCAGAGTTGGATTATGAGTAATTTAATCGAAGGCAAATAAAAGTAACTCTTTGTTTTTAAAATGTTGAAATCTGATTCTATTTAAAAATTTCAGCCATGGCTGATGTGATCAGTGGTTAGAGCGTGGGCCCTGTGCACATAGAGGGGGTTTAGGTGGCGGGGGTGGTGTTTGATTCTTGGTCAAGGGCACATACCTGGGTTGCTGTTTGATACCCAGCCCTGGTCAGGAATCATGCAGGAGTCATGTAGGAGACAACCAATCAATGTGTTTCTCTCACATCCATATTTCTCTCTCTCTGTGTCTTTCTCCCCCTCCCTACCCCCCCTCTCTCCCACTCTTTCTAAATGGAAAGAATATCCTCAGGTGAGGATTAACAACAACAAAATTCGATTGCATTACAATCCTTGCACTGGGAACTAGGTATTAATACAGTCTACATCCATGACTCGTGCTTAAATGAATCACATATACTTGTAGGTCAGTTGCCTTCACTGCTGAGAAGTGTGGGGCAGTGGGCAGTAGACAGGTGAGGGTGGGGGCTCCTGGAACTTTATGCAGAGATTTGGGTCTTCCCCAGGGACTGCTCATGGACCAGGGAGCCCATGGGCATCTGGCCCAGTCAGTTTCCTGATGCTCAGCACTCTTTCCCCCCTTTTCGTTCTTTGTCCTTCAGAAAGATATTACAGCGAAATGAAATAGAAATGGGATTTGTGTACAAGGCAATGGAGAAAATAAATCAAGTTGAGTCGCAAAGTGAGTTGCTGTGGGGGCCGTGCTGAGTTGCTGCCGGGAGGACATGCTCTTCTCCAGGGCTTCAGGAAGGTGCGGGGTGGGGGTTAGGGGGCGGGGTGGAGAACAGTGATGCTGTGATTTTCAGAACTGTCTAGGGGAGCAGTAGAAGGTTAATAATAATAACTAAAATCTACTGAGCTCTTACTATGGGGCAGGAGTGGTTGAAAACTCTTGCCTTGCATTAACTCCTTTGAAACTCACAACAGTTCTGAGTGGATGTTATCATCACCCCCATCCGGTGTAAGGGAACTAAGGTTCAGAGCGGTTCAATGAGGTGCAGGGTCAGCTAGGAAGGGGCTGAGTCAGAATTCAAACCCTGCTCTGTCATGTTCTGAAGTTCATTTTCTTAACCATTAGCAAGAAACCAGAAAAGAGCAAGCTGTTCACTTCCTAGTATTTTCTTCTGAAAATATTTTAATCAGAGTAGTAATATATGCACATAATTAAAAAGCAACATTTCCCTGTCCTATTCCTGCCCATCCCCAGGGCTATTTCTCTGAAGCACCCATGTGAAAGTTTACCTTTGAAGAAAAACTCCTATTCTGCCAGGAATCAGTCAACCAGGCCTTTTTGCCCTGATAATCTGACAGACAGGGTCCTGCCACACAGGGTTCACCCTGCTCGTTAAAACAGGCCTGCCTATCCCCCCCACAGCCAGATTCTCTGTCCCTACAAGCTGAAACCCAGATAACAGGACAGTTGATTCTAGGGACCTCCCTCAGGGATGGAGACACTTGAGGCAGCTGGAATCACTCAAAGGACACTCAGGACATTGTCATCTGTCTGAGAGCCAGCTCGGCTTCCAGCCAGAGTGACAGAGTGAGGTGGGTGAATGGCAGCAGGATACCTGGGCACAGTCTTCCTTGCAGGGATTTGGGAAGAAAACTGATATTTACAAATAAAATTAAAACCAAGCCAAGAAATGGGAGAAACAGTAGGTGAATTCCACATGATGTGCGGAGAACAAAATAAGGGAAAAGTGACACCGCCCCCTCCCAAATGCAAAGAAATAATAAGGGTCATGGCTTTGAGAGTTATGTATCCGCAGAGGTCTTCCCGATTTCAAGATTCTTTGCAGGAATCACCTCATCAATCCCTTCTTCATGTATGTCCGTTTTGTTGGTGACAGACAGACTGTGCCCCAAGAAGATGTGGATACCAACCTTGCATCCCAAAACAAGAACAATCCAGACATCAGAGTAGCGGGAAGCGCAGAAGTGTGTGCTGGTCAGCGAGCAGGCCACTTCTCTCCCTGTCACCTAGGAGGGCCACAGTCAGTACGGAGGGCACCCACGATGCCCGGGAACACACAGCAGATCCCCGGGAAGGTCTGGAGTGTGAACTCCTGTACAGCATCTATTTCCCCCCAGAATGTGTAAAAGCTATACGATTTAGTTGACTCCATTAGATAAACGAGAGTGACTATTAATTGGAGGAACAGACGATAAAGTTGGATGTTCGGTGGCAGCAGGGCTTACCCTCTGTTGTGTGCTTTGCTACCATAATGATTCACATCAGTGTGCCAACAGGATTATAAATTCCTACCATTTGTTAACAGCTGGAACCTTAACTATTAAATCTGCAATGTCAAGATTCCACTGTATTCCTCAGCTCCTGTGAGGCTGGGACCATAGGATTTCCTATTAATTGAATACTATGTACCAGGCACAATCGAGTCCTTTACCTGCACTCCTTTACTTACGTATCACCAAAGGCCCTAAGAAACAGGAAGCATTATTATTTCCATTTTACTTTGGGGGAATAGAGACTCAGAGATGTTAAATGACTTTCCCAAGGCCACCTGGCTAGAAAGTAGTAGAGCTAAGATTTGAACCAGGGTTGACTGGCTACAAAGACAATCTCAAATTCCGACTTTTACTTCCCAATCATTAGGGGAAGGCAACTTCCTGTTGCTCAGAGTGCTCGTTATTGATAATGTGGAAGCAGAGATAACCGCAGGCAGATTCCAGTGTGTTGACATCTTAGTGGATGCAGGTGGAGGACGCCTGGGTCAGGAGGAGTGGTGGGAGTGGGAGCACACCTTGCAGACAAGGGGCAAAACATTCACAGCAGCCACAGCTCCTCACTCTCCCTCCTCTTTGTGTTGCTTATCTTCTTGTTGGGAGGATGCCCACACAGAGAAGGACCCCTATGTGCCCACAGAAGCCAGTCCCCCCAGTTCAGGAAGTGAGTTCTCCGAGAATTGGGCCCCTCACCGTCATACTGACACCGAGAATCTGGAGGCATTGGATGGGATCAGTCAAAACCCACGTCAAGAGCAGGATCACATCAGCGATCACCAGGGCTGCCACCAGCCCCAGGAGCTGCAGGTCTTTGATGATCTGAAAAAAGAGTCAAGTTCATAATTTTCCTTAGCTCACTGGCTACACAGGGGCTAGAGTGTCCTACATGCTCTGAGCTATAGACTCCAGGGTTAGTTCTCCCAAAAAGCTTCAAATCCAGCCATCAAAGGTGGAACAGATATTAAATATTTACAATGATTTCTGTATCTGTATCATCATCACCATTAAACTTTTCCATTTGTTTGTATTTCCCCCAGATCCTGGCTTTTCCCACAAAAGATTCAAGGGTTCTATAAAGTAAATACTCCATTATTTCTAGATATGTGTATATGAGCAGATAGAGAGATGTGGGAGTTTTCACATAAAACTATTAAAACCATTAACCTGGTGGATGGGATTGAGAGCTGAGGGGCTGCTAACACTTTCTTTATACTTATAGGAATCACTTGACTTCATACACAAAAACGTCTTACTTTTGTGACTACAAAAATAAAATTAAGAAAATATATATCTTGCAGCAGGATAAACAAATTGAAACACATTAAAAAAAGAGAAAATGAGAAAGAATTATGATAAAAACTCAGGTGAGTAGTGTACATAACATTCATGAATTGGGGCAGAAATGTGGGGCTGAGTTTTTGTCAACCTAAGGAAAGAAGAAAGCACACCCAGTCACATGATTCCCGGTGTTTGTAAGATAAAAGCAGTGGGTTGCTGAATCAAGCTGCTCAAAACCAATGATACAGAGTAAATCTTTAAAGCAACCAGTGAATGAAGATACATTATATATAGAGAAACAAAGATAAGGAAGACCAGATATCTCATCAGGTAGAAGGCAAGTGAGAAGACACAGGAGAAAAAACTAAGAGTAAAAAGTAAAACCTCGAACTAGAATTCTACATCCAACAAAAAATATCTTTCCAAAACAAAGATGGAATAAAAACCTTTTCAGATAAACAAAAGCTGAAAAAATTCAGCACTAGTGCACTTGCATCAGAATGTTAAAGATCCTTCAGAAAAAAGGAAAACAATATCAAAAGAATACCCCTACAAGGAGACTCAAAGCTCCAGGCTTGGGGACTTAGGAGGCCACAGGACTCCAAGGTTTGGCGTGAGGGTAGGAACTTCAGACTATTGTCAAAGGGCCAGGCCTGTAATCTGGCAAAGCTTCTCTAGCTTTCAATCAGTGAATGGGGAAACAAACAGAAATGTGTCTACACATTGGAATACTACTCAACAATAACAAGGAAAGAACCACTGAAGCACACCACAGCATGGATGAATTTCAAAATAATTATGCCAAGTGAAAGAAGACAGAAAAAAAGTACATACTGTATGATTCCATTTATGTAAAATTCTGGGACATGCAAAGTCATCTATAATGACAGGAAGCAGATCAATAGTTGCTTAGGGACAGGGACAGGGGATATAAGGATTGGACATGAAAGGGAGATAAAGGTGTATGAGAAAGTTTTTGTGGCTTATACCCAATGTTTAATGAATATACACATGCCAAAACTTAGGAAATCATATGTGCATGTCAACTATGCCTCAATAAAGCTTTTTTTTTTTAAATCAAGAGGGATGGATATATTTCTTGTCCATGTTTAGGCAATGTTTCTTATATGTATGGGTACTCACAGCTAAGCTGCTGATAAATATCCACCATTATTCAATAATTTAAAAATCAAAATCAAAACATCATTCCAGAAAAGTAAACTCACACTGAGAGATATATTGGGACTAAGCATAGCCTATAGACAAAGAGTTTGATGATCAGGCTTTGAGGATTTTGGCAGCTTTATCAGGGAACCTGATAAAATGGGGGATGTGGCTGGATGACATCAGATAACAGAGACATGCAGGTGATCTGCTGCCACATAGCTTCTATCTGCTGCATGCGTGTCTCCTCCTTTGCTCTCTGTTCTAGCTCCATCCTTCTTAGTGCAGAGAGTGGCCTCCTACATGGAAAAGAACTGGGCTCCCCCCACTGAGGGACATGAATGCTTACACTCAGCTAGAGCTTTTCTGTACTCATTCTCCCTCCCTCCACTTCCAGCTCACACCTGTGCCAAGCAATGCTCTCTCTGGTCACCTCACGCTGGTGCCTCACCTTGGCCAGCTCACATCCCAGAACAGTACCAGGGCCTTGTGTGCATATGAAGCAGAACCCATGTTCGAAGACCTGTCTCTCCAATAGCAGTAACACACAGACTTAGGAGGCCACACGACTCCAAGGTTTGGAGTGAGGGTGGGAACTTCAGACTATTGTAAAAGGGCCAGGCCTGTAATCTGGCAAAGTTTCTCTAGCTTTCAATCCACAGAGAAGCTGTCATCTGCAGTCAAGCACCGTGTGCTTGTTGCTACTCACCACTCTCTTGTCCGGAACCCTCTGGGTAAAAACCTTGTAGAGTCGCCAGCTCTTCCCCAGAATGGGTCCAAACACAAGGGAGGTCCCAATGCACAGCATGGACAGTCTTACCTATAGGTGGAAAGGGATGGGGACAAGAGGCATGAGAGAAACCACTGTCATTCTCCACACATTCTGGTTGGCAAAGCCTCAGTCCACAGAGGGCATGGGACAGAAAGTGGACCTCACTGACTCAGCATTCCAGGGATTGCCTCCGACAGTGCCCACATCAAAGGCACAAATAACTATCACCAACAGGAATAAGCTGATTAAAACCTATGAAAACTTTGGCATTATATTTAAAACAAAAACTAAGGCTTCACCTACCTGAATGAGAGTTTCCATTGAGCTTCCCACGGAAGCATCTCGACCTTGCAGCCCGAAGAGGTAAGCGCTGCTGTAAGTCAGACAACTGCCCAGTAAGGTCACAATGTTCAGATTCGGACTGGACATCTTCACAATCCTGGAGGGAGTCAGGATAAAAGACACCCACAGTCATGACCCCTTCGCTGGGAGAAGACACAGCTTCCTCACCAGCATCATCTCCTGTGCAGCCTCAGAGGGAAGGGAAAAATGGCAAGAAACCACTTGGTAGCCCTCTAAAATATCGCTATAATTTATTTATTTTAAAAGAGATCTAGCCGAAACCGGTTTGGCTCAGTGGATAGAGCACTGGCCTGTGAACTGAAAGGTCCCGGGTTTGATTCTGGTCCAGGGCATGTACCTTGGTTGCGGGCACATCCCCAGTAGAGGGTGTGCAAGAGGCAGCTGATCGATGATTCCTTCTCATTGATGTTTCTCTCTATCCCTCTCTCTTCCTCTCTGTAAAAAATCAATAAAATATTTTAAAAAGTAAAATAAAATAAAAGAGATCTAAATTCTGACACTTAAGTGTAACTCCAAGTCTTTCAAGAGAAGGCCAAATTCTAAAAGAGTTAGGCATTTTCCATGAAGTTTATGGTTACTAAGAGACTGCTGCAGGCAGCCTAGTGAATAATCTAGCAGGTAGATACCTAAAGAGATACAGTAGAAAACCTTTAGCGTTGGTCTGCAGACTAAAAGATCCCAGGTTTGATTCTGATCAAGGGCATGTACCTTGGTTGAGGGCACATCCCCAGTGGGGGGTGTTCAGGAGGCAGCTGGTCGATGATTCTCTCTCATTGATGTTTCTAGCTCTCTGTCCCTCTCCCTTCCTCTCTGTAAAAAATCAATAATATATATATATATTTTTTTTTAAAGAAAAGAAATGAGCTATAAACTGCTATTTGGAAAAAAGACTTGGGATTTTTTTTTCCATACGCTATTACTTTATTTGATAAATAAACTGTTTCCCTGTCTCTACCTGACCAAGAGGAAACGAGGAAGCAGGAATTGAAAGCAGGGAATATGGCAGGGGTCTTTTCTTGAGGGGTTTTAAGTACGGTCACAGAGCAATTCAAAGATAAGAGGGCGGTTTCAGACAAACCCCAGAGTCAATAGAGGCTCAGGACAACGTAGAAATGTGTGACTTGGTTAAGCTTAAGGAAAAAACCAGGCTTAAAGCTGTTTTTGTTTGTTTGTTTTTGTTATCGATAACAAGAAGTGAAAGTAACTAGTAACAATTTAGGAGGAATGTATAGTTGTATTTAAGATTTTTAATGTAAGTAGTGTATTTTACTTAAATGCAATATTTATATTGAATCATATGATAATTATACTTAGTTATACTTTTTATTTTTGATAATATTTGAGGAGGAAAGCATTACTGTCTATATGCCTGTATTACCTGGTTGACAACCCTAAAGTCCAAAGCCAAGGCAGAGCTCTCTGTTTAGTGCAGCCTATTTTAACGGCAGCAAAAATATAGAGAAGGCATTAAACTAGGGGTGTCGAACTCAATCAGAGAAGGGGCCAAAATCTAAAATCCAGCCTAAATCGCGGGCCGAATGGTTTACTGAACAGTCATAAACTGTCATTGTGATGGAAACGCAGCGGAGTGCAGTGATGACAGCGCGGTGCGGGCCACATTGCAAGGCCTGGCGGGACGGATTTGGCCCGCGGGCCTTGTGTTTGACACATGTGCATTAAACAGACAGTTTGCTAGTGCTGGATTTGCAAACATTATAACCACCTGTGGCTCAGTTCCATTACTTTGTGGTTGGTAACATGATTACGTTCACACATGTAGGAACACCAAAGCACTGCCCCAGGACGCAGGCTCCAAGTATGGTCACCATAAGCCAGAGTCCAGTTGAACTTTCCCTTGTCTTGGAATAAAACCCTTGATTCCCCCTACCCCCCACCACCACCTTTTGAAAACAAAAACAACTTTCATGTATTCCCCTTATGAAACAGGGATAATAATACCCCTTCCCCTCAGAGCTGTGAGGAGACAATGAGGCAATATAGCCAAACGTGTGGCATAGGACCTGGCTCGTAGTAAGCATGCTGCCAACATTAGCTGGCGATATTATTAATCTCAACACCTTCCAGGCTTCAGGAACCTCAGAATTACATCTCCTTCTCCTGTTTGTTTACCATCTACTAGTGGCCTGGTGCATGGATTCGTGCACATTGAAAGGAAATTAATTAGAAGAAATGTTTTAATATTGCTATTCGCCCTTTCTCTATAATAGAAGTGTCAGAAATGAAAGAAAATTAGTAAAATGTATTTGAAAATAATATAATAATTGATTAATCAATAAACAATAACAACATGATATAACAACAAAGATATGATATAAAAACAACAAAAACATGATATAGAAACAATGACTGACAAAATGATTAAACTTATTCTAACACTGAGGCCAATGTCAGACAGGGACAAATCAATTCTTGGAATCAGAACAATCTCTCCTCTGCAGATCCTATTAATACTTCCACTTCAATTATGTCAGGTCACAATCTTTTGATAAAAATCTAGTGCCATTACAAAGACTTCATTTACTATTAAGATTTCTCAATAGCATGATGATTGCACCTACTTTCAATTCTAATTTATGACACATCATTCCAGAAGGAGTAATACTTTTAAGAAATTCGATGGGAAAATTTTCCTTTTTGGCATCATCCATTGACTCTAGTATTATTGTCGATTACACTGTCAACTCTAAGTCTTAATGCTATATCCTTTTCCCAGCCTTTTTCACCATGTGGGAAAAGAATATGATACGTCAGTGAGTGTAATGTAGGAAACAGGATACTGTTTTGTTTCATTTTATTGGCATTTGGATTGTTGGGATCTTGTTTACAATACATGAGCAAAAGTCCCTTTAAAAGAAGGTTCTCTATCTTTGTTTCTGAATATGATGGCAACTTTGGTTATATGGGGAAAATTATATCCACCCAGATCACTATTATGAACATATTTAATCACCATTGGTACTTCCCTGTACCACTGCCTTCTTTCAGCTTCAGAATATCAACAAAAACAACCAAATTCACGATCGACAATGACAGATCGAAATACACACATTTGATTCATGCCAGTGAGAGCTTTATATGTATCGCGCATGTGCGAGTAACCTTAGCCTTTTATAGATATAGAACAAATTTGCTTAATTAGACCTGCTTGCTGATGTAGCTAAACTTTTTCCAGCCCAGTGAAACATCGCAATTTCTCTTTAAGGTAATTTTCAGCAACACAGCAGTAAATATCAACACAGAAGCAGATTATTATTGTAGATCATGCAGGGAGAACAAAGGGTAAAATATTCAACTGCAGCGATGTTTGACTGTATTCTGCACAGTGAGAAAACCTAAAGTCATTTTCAAGGTCCACCATTTCTTCTTTTCAGTCCAGTCAAGTTTCTAAGCTTTCTAAATCTCCATTTTTCTGGCTAATGAAAATAAAATAGGATTCCACTGAATCTCCTATCTACTTACTCCAGGACTTCTGTGAGGATCAAATGAGATGAGGCACGGGAAAACGCTTCATAGACATTTGGTTACAGTGTAAAGTGTTTCCACGTGAGGCTAGTCCTTGCTAGGGAGAGGAAGCCAGGTGTTGCTACTTGATGTCAGTACCTGGATGGTCAGACACTTAGCATATTAGTCTTTTATATAGACAGATTTTTATAGATAGATACACTGTTAATGGCCAATTTTTTCACTTGTTATTTCAAAATCTCTCCAAATTGTCCCTCCCTCTCCATTCCTGCTACCACATTTATCTAAGATACAATCATGTTAGGATCAACCGGAGGCAGGTGTGACAAATGGAAATCCTGGCTTTGTGTGACTCTGGCAAGTCATTCAACTACTCCTAGGTTCCTGTTTCCTCATGACTGAAATGAAGATAATATCATCTTTCAGATCCACCCTCCAAGTGATGCAAAGATCAAATTTTTGCGTGTGCAAAACTCTTTGAAAACTCTAAGGTGATGCAAAAATATTTATTTTTAGATTTTTAGTGTAATCTTTAGCTCTCTGTAACACCGGTTTTCCCATCCTAATACCTCCTGTACATTACTTTCAAACTTATATTTTTTTAAATACCACATTCATCATTTAACAAGAGCATTACGTGTATAAAGAACATTTTCCTATTGTTTGCCTAATGTCTCCTATATAAAAATTTAAGATCTCGCCCTAACATCCTCAGTCACCACATCTTCAAATCCTGGGATCGCAGAGTATAATCTTACCTAGTTTCTTTATCTGTTCCCACAAGAAGGGGGAATATGTGGTGAATATTGATTAGCAAAATGAGAACAATGCTAACCAGCAGCTCCATGAAGCATTTGTTAAGAAGAATCATACATCTGAGAGGCCAGTGCTGACACTGAGTCAGAGAAGAGAGCACCGCTGACCTGGGACTGGCCACTCAGTGCAGTCAGAAGCTTGGGCAGTGACACTACCACTGGGTGGGCTCCTACAAGACCAGCAACGAAGGCCATTCTTTCCCGTAGCCACCCACAAGCTCCTGGGCATGAGCAATAAGCATCCGATGACCTCCTCATCAGCAACATTCTGGGTTTCACAGCCACACATCTGTGTTGTCTAGATCACGGTAGGTAGGTTTCTTTCCGAATTCTTTCCTGGACCCCTTTTATGTGAACCCTGCGGTACAATCAGATCTCCTTTCGTGTAGTTCAGTTCTGCATGAAATCCTCATTTAGAACTCCCCACCTCCTGATTTAGTTAGGAGGAACCAATTTTGTCTCTTTAGACAAAATATAAATGGCATAGTCTTCACATATCATAAGTTGATGCAAATTCATTTTTCAAACAGGCATGACATGGACTTATATATGTATATTTCATAATAAAAACAATTTTATTGGAAACTTGCCTCAGAAAAAAAAATGAATGGAAAGTGATTTACCTGTTTTGTTTGGCCAAGCTAACACCTGTGAAGACACTGAAAAGTGAATCATCTCCGATTCAGCAGGTGAACAATGTATGTCTGGGGAATGTCTTTGCTACTCTGATGGGAATTCAATCAGCAATGCCATTTATGTTTTTCTCTTAAACCAAAAGATAAAACTACATTTGCTGAATAGTTTAATCAACCACAAACCCATAATTTCCACAAAGCAAGAAGATTGAAATATTATATTCTTAATTATAAAGAGCCAGTCACATCTAGTTTACTTGTGCTGAGTTTACAAAGAGAATAAAGCCCAGACTGGGCTAGTGACAGCAAAAAACAAGGTGGGTTTTCTTTTTTAAAGGATTACATAGTGATCTCATTAATTTTCCTTCATTTATTGATTGGCAATATGAGGCAAGAACTTTCTTGACTTTTTTAACCTCAAGTAAGTTTTTAATATTGAATACATAAGAGAAAAATATTCATCTGCATCTGCAGAATTTGTATGAACCTGGATTATCATCTCAATAGTTTATAATGAATTCAGGTGCATAAGTGACATCCATCAGCTTATAGGTATGATGACTTGAAAATATTTATCAAATATTGGTTTCTGAACTTGGAGGTTTATTATCTTTAGAATCATGGAGGACTGATTGGCCATGCTACTGTTTCTTTTTAATGATGGGTAAGCACTGAGTTTGGAAACTGGGCCTTAAAATGGGGTGAAGATTACTTCTTGCCTTACTGTGACTGTTAGAAGACTTTTCTAAGATGTCACGGGACCATGCTTTCTAAAATGCTACATGAGATGGTATCATTGAGTTTTAAACATATCTATAACTAAATATGAATGTCTTTTCAAAATGCATTATAATAAAACAAAGAAGAATAAGTGGTGGAGATTTATTGAATTTCTTTTTCAATACACTATTTTCTGTGCCACAATGAGATTATAAATATATCTCATCTGGATATGTTCTAAACAGCTTTATCATAATGTTGTCTGGTACATTTCAGCAAATGTGAATCATTTTTCTCTCTTGCTTATTTCTAATCTATTAGATTCTAAATCTGAACCCAATTCAAATTTTGTACACATCAAACTAATTTCTGTAACCTCTAGCCATTTGTATGAAAACTTTGTATCATAAGGGTAACTATCACCTGGCTCTGCTCCTTCCTCTCCTGCCTGGACTGCCATCTTAGGAGACTTCATTAACCTTTAAACCTCCAAAGTTCTAAATTCTTTAATCATAATGACTTCACCTTATCCCACTTTCAGACACCCAGACCCAGGTCATACTCTGGGTCTTATGATTATTTAGAATGGTACCACTTCAAAAATTTTAACATCAATATC
This sequence comes from Pipistrellus kuhlii, assembly GCF_014108245.1. NCBI lineage: Eukaryota > Metazoa > Chordata > Mammalia > Chiroptera > Vespertilionidae > Pipistrellus > Pipistrellus kuhlii. The sequence continues at coordinate 53,110,327 of NW_023425515.1, read as the reverse complement.
CTACTCTCAGATCACAATCCACCCAAAACTTAACTCCTACTCTTTAAAAAAAATATTTTTCAATTACAGTTGACATTCAATATTATTTTATATTAGTTTCAGGTATGCAGCATAGTGGTTAGACAATTATCACAATTTACAAAGTGATCCTCTGATAATTCAAGTACCCACCTGGCACCATACTTAGTTATTATAATATTATTGACTTGTTTCTTATGCTATATTTTACTGTATGTCCCTGTGACTATGTTGTTTCTACCAATCTGTACTTAATTCCTTCACCTTTTTTAATCTCCTCCTCCTTCCCTCACCTTCTGACAACCATTAGCCTGATCTCTGCATCTATGAGTCTGCTTCTGTTTTGTTTGTTCATTTATTTTGTCCTTTAGTTTCCACATATAAGTGAAATCATATGATATTTGTATTTCTCTGACTTATTTCACTTAGCATAACACCCTCTAGCTCCATTCATGTTTTTTGCAAAAGATAAGATTTCATTCATTTTTATGACCAAGTAATATTTCATTGTGTATATGTACATACTTTTTTTTTTATCCACTTGGCTACTGATGGCATTGGGTGCTTCCATCTTGGATATTATAAATAATGCTGCAATAAACATAGGTGTGCATATATCTTGTTGAATTTTAACTCTGAGTCCCCCCCACTCCATAACCTGTTCCTCTCAAATTCTTCACCAGTTTAGATAATGGCAACTCCTTTTTTCTATTTGCTTGGACCAAAAATCCTGAAGTCATCCTTGACTCTTGCTCACCATCATATACAAACTGTCATTAAATCCTATTAGTTCCATCCCCGAAATACATCCAAAATCCAACTACTTCTCACCACCTCTGCTGCTACCTGATGAGTCTTACTTTGCATTTCTCATTTGGATTATTGCAACTTGCCTCCTAACTTGGCTCACTGCTTCTATACTGAACCCTCCCTATGTCTGTTTTCAACACAGCAGCCACAGCAGTGAATCAGATCATGTTACTACTTTGCTCAGAACCCTGCAATGGCACTACATCTCACTCCAAGGAAAAACCCGTCTACAGGCTCACACATTTGGTCCCCATTAGCTCTTTACCTCATTTCCTACTTTGTGCCCTTCCCACTCCACTCGACATAGGTTTCCTTATTGTTCCTGGAAATACCAGGCACTCATATACTTCAAGGCTTTGAAGTGACTATTCCCCATGCCTGGACTCTTTAATTCACACATCTGTATAGTTTAGTCCCTCTCTCCCTTTATGTCTGTTCAAATATTACCATTTCAACTAAAGCTACGATGACAACCCATATAAAGTCATACCCTTTGCCCAGAATTCCAAATCATTCTGATCCTGCTCTGTTCTCTCCATCCCCATCCCATCTTGGTACTTATTAATTTCTAATTTATTACACAATTTACACATTTATTATTGTTGTTGTTTATTGCTTCTCCCAATTAGAATTTATCATGATATACTCCTGGCACTAGAACTCTACCTCAAATATCAAAGGAACTCATAAATACTTGAATTAATGAATGAATGAATGAATGAATCTCCCATCTCCCAGTCTTATCTCACTGACAGCCTGTAGACTTTCAGTTTCTTGGTTCTTTTGCTTTTTCACAGTCTATAAGCCTCTTTTTCTTTCTCTTCCCAATTTCTAACCTCTGGTTGGTCATCTGAAATGTTCTCTCAACAACACCCAGTTCCTACTGCATACAAGCCCTTTTGCTGCATCTGTCCCACAAAACTCTCATCAAAATGAAAATCCATTGTCTGCTTTTACCTCCAGGCAGCTGGGGGGTAAAATTATATAACCTTGCAGATTGCTGTCACCAAAATTAATGGCCTCCAACATCAATCAACCAAGTTCATTGTGCTACCAGTCAATATTTTTATTTTTTCTATGGGGCATTTCTTAACATTTTCTTTGTAAGTGACTCATGTCATTGGAGTCAAAGAAATAAGAGCATGTATCTGTCTGGTTGATGCCCAAGTCTCGGTTTGGTGCCCTTCTCTGTCTCCTAATAACACCCCAGGGCATATGAACATCAATACAATTGTCATGTTATATCCCCAGCTTTTCATGTTTGTCCCACTAAACAGTTTCTATTCCTCAAAATCCAGGCTGTTTCTTATCCTTCTGTATCTCAGGCTTCAGCACAGTCTTTGGAAAGTGGCAAGCATTCCATAACCATGAGCTAGTGAGTAAGTGAATTTATTAATGCTATGGAAGGCCGATCTTTTCTTCCTTTGTTTATCCTCTTTCCTGATCTCATTTTTCCTTGGCAATGGTCTCTGATGGATGCCGAATGGCTGTAAAGCAGCAGAGATCCCTGATAGTCAGAGGGAAATCGAAGAGCTGGTTCAATGCCTCCGTGTTAAGACAAGAGGGGTACTGGTAGGAGTTTCAGGGGGATCCCTTTGTCCCTCCTGGAAAAGCTGAGAACTCCCACTGGACACAAAAGGGCCAGATATATTTTGGGGGCTCGGAGTTCGGTGGTCTTCCACAGACATTGGATTTTAACTACTTGGCAAATCCCCCTACTCCAAATGCTGAGAACCTCGTCTGGGTGAACCCCTCCTTAGAATCCCCATCAGCATGATGCTGACAGGTCTAAAAATAAACGAGAGAAAGGACCACTGTGCTCGTGGAGCTTCTGCTCTCCCATTTTCTTTGTTTCTAGAAAAATGCAGCATCTTTGTGGGGGCGGGGGTGAGGGGTGCATTCACAGGTACACACCCACATATGTATTTACTTGTCTCCAGTGAGATCAGGCCACTTGAAAGATTCCTTTCTATTGGCCGAGTTCTTCCAGGAGAATTCCCCCAGGCAATGCTTTTGTCCAGCATGTCTCTTACATCATGTGTCCAGAGCCATGCAGGCCCAGTGATAGGAGGACAGCCCTCGTCCAGCAATTGATGGATGAGACCTCATCTTCATGACCACACAGATTAGACTCTCAGCTTACTTCTGCTCAGAGGTTAACAACTGCATCCCATCCCGTGCCTTCAGAAAATCTGCTGATCTCGGACTGATTTGCTGCTTGCATCCTTGCAGCCAGTAAATTATCTTTTTTTCAAGAGCTTACCCATTCAGCTCTGCTTCTTGTCCCGACTGGGCCCGGGGTCTCTAAAATCCACCTGCTTTCCCATAGTCATAAGTACTCGTGAGGAGAGCGAGCTCCTTATCTACTCTGCTGTCAGTTCAGGCCCACAGTTGCTGAAGCTGGAAAGGAACTGAAAGAACAAAGACGTGCTGCCTGCACAGTGGCTAAGTGCTTAGCAGTGGTTGGACCTGATGAAATTCTAGGTCCCTTCCAGCTCTTCCCTTAACTTATTCCAGAGGCAAATTTTTTTTCCCTCTGTCCCTGGCTTATTTCCATTTCTGCTTTTCTACATTAAGCAGGAACAACTGACTGACCTGGTTACCAGACATGCATTAGGGTTATTTCCCAATCAATCAAGCAAAATATTTAGCTTTTAAGTGCAAAAGAAAACATGCTAAATATCCTGACCTCAAATTCTCATTTAGCAGATGACCTCAATATCTCCATGTTTTAATGATCTTCTTGTGGCAAACATTAATTAAACAACTCCTAAGTCCCTGCGTGGCAGGCTAAGAAGAACTGGAGGCTGGAAGGCAAATAGAATAATTTCTGTCCTCAGCTCATGAGGGCACCACCTCCCTGGTTTCTAACCTTTTCATGGCAAAGAAAATTCTCTTATTCTGTCTTTTCATCTTTCAAAATAAAACAACGTTTTAAGATAATGTAAGCAGTTGTTTCCTCGGTATTCATTGGGCTGTGTAACAAAACCTATGCATATGAAGGTATGTTTATTATAGATGCTTATATGTGAATATGCATATGAACTTCCAGTGTAACATTTCAGAATACATAACCCTCCTTGACTGTGAACAGACCTACAGACCAAATTTAAAAATGCATCCTTCAAATATTTGTAAAGCTGAAATGTGGGGATTTTGATATAATGCCAAATGCCATTTCTTCATTATACCAGCTCAAGCCTAGGGCAGTGGTGAAAAACATACTGACAGATTCGAGATAAGCTGGAGAATGAGAGGAGAAAAAGCCCCAAAGCGTACCCTTAGTAGAAAGGAGCCTGTGTGGCTTTAATTGGGAGTTTTATGGCCACACTCCACATCAATTTTATTTAAAAAATTAGCTTCCAAATGCATTTTTGTTATGTCTCATGCAATGGTAATCTATTTTAAATTGTTTTTAAATGCCAGGGAGGAAAAACACTAGAAACAAAAAAAAGTCCTCTTCTCTTGTAAACTCAAACCCTAGAGTGTCAGCAGTGCTGTCATTTACGAAGCAGAAGCAGCGGTTTCAACTTCCCGGCTCCCTGAGCTGTGGGAGAGGGCCTTGGGCAATTCCCGGCAGGAGACTTCTCGTACTTTCCAGAGGGCAGAGCAGATGCCCTGATTTCCAGTGGAGCACGGAGCATCAGCACAATCGGCCACGCAGAACACTCACTCACAGGGAGTCTGCTGGGAAGCAGACATTATCCTTCTGTAAATTCATCTCTTTGAGGCACCAAGGATTCGGCGGCCAGACTGGGGAGGTTTCCTTTCCCTCTTCCATCCTTCCTCTTCCTCGGGTTTGCAGCAGCAGAACTTTGGGCCTTGGTGAGCTTGAGAGGAATCCTGAACAGCTACAGCTGCTGGAATCATTCCTCGCTGGGCTAGAATCTGGGAGTTGCTGATGCGGGACTGGGTGTTATGTAGCTGTGTCCCCATCAGCACCTTCCACAGGGCCTGGAACCTGTGGGAACTTGTTAAATGTTTGCTACCCTGGGTAACTTGTGAGATTTAGAAGGGCTCTTCGAGGTTCAATACTTAGAAGAGATAAAAGAGAGACAGCCCAAAAGGACCTGCTTGCTCCCACTACTCTGCCCCTGTTAAGTTGCCTAGGATAGCATTTGAGTTTTAACCACTGATCTGACCTGATGCCCTCATTTTAAGATGAAGGGACCTGCGTACAGTTTTACAGCCATCTAGGGATCACATTGTAATCCAGATGTCTTGACTCCTGGTTCCCTCCAGTATTTTCTCACTTCCCCCTTAGTTTACCCCAGCCGCCTGGTCCAGTGTCCATGCCCCTGGCCAATGAATTTCTGTGAGGGACCTGTCCTACCCCAGTTTCTAACGTCCAGCAGCAGTGCTGGTAGGCCGAGGGTTTTCACCTGCCCCTCAACTGAGCCTCCTCAAAGGCCCCATTTAGCTGGCATTTACCAAGAGGAGACACAGGGGAAGTCCTGAGAGCCCTGGAGTGCCTTCCGATTCTGATTGCTGGCATGGACCCCAGACCTTGGCCAGGTTCCCTTTCTGACTCCTGGCTTTACCTACTGGCTGGAACCCCAGGCTGAATTCTTGCTACCATCGGCTCTGGGCTCTCGATTTCCATTATTGTCTAGTGACCCCAAGTTTTGGCCCAGCAACGGCCTAGAAGTGCCTGCACTGGGCTGTGAGGGGAGTTGAGTTTTCTAAGTATTTTTGACTCATCTAAAATATATTACAGATGAATCTGACTACATGCTTTTTCTATCTCTTAGAATATTGGTAATGATATTAATAATGTTAAAAAGAGTAGCCCAGCTCTAGCTGATTTGGCTCAGTGGCTAGAGCATTGGCCTGTGGCTGAAGGGTCCCAGGTTCATTTCTGGTGTAGGGTACGTATTTCAGTTGCAGGCTCCTTCCTGTCCAAGGCCCTGGTCAGGGCTCTGCAGGAGGCAACCAATCAATGTGTTTCTCTCACATCAATGTTTCACTCTGTCTTTCCCTCTCATCCACTCTCCCCAAAAATCAATGGAAAAATATTCTCAGTGAGGATTTAAAAAAAAAAGAGTAGCCAAGAATGATTACGTATTTACTATGTGCTGGGCAGTTGTTTTACCTGTCCAATCTAACACAGTCTTCACAGCATTCTGAGATAAGCAGTGTCATGTTCCTATTTTGCAGTAGGGAAATGAGGTTTCAGCAAAGTTCAATACAGAGATCAAGTCGCACGACTGGTAAATGGCGGAGCTGGGATTTGAGGTGGAGTTTGATTCCAGGGCCTGAGTGCTGAGGCAGTTTAAGAGTAATCTTTCGCTCACCACACACTTAACCCTTTGTGAACATTGTTAAGAATGAACCCAATCCCCCTCTCCGTTTTCCCAGTTGGACCTATTGAGGAAAGGCTTTCATTTCTCCCTTCACCCCAACCCAGAAGGCGTGAGCTGGGACTGGAGGGAGGCTAGTGAGTCTGGGCCAAGTTCTAACAATTGGTCTCCAAAGCAGGACTCTCCTCTTTCCTCCTTTCCCACCTCTGCCGGGCAGGGAGCGCACCTCCACTCCCCGGACCCCATTTCAGCTTTATGTCAAGAAATGCTTCCTAATCCAGTTTTTACCAGAAATCCCTGTGCTTTCTTTTTCTCAGAAAACTTTTTGTTTTGAAATTATTTAAAGCTCACAAGAAATTGCAAAACAGAAAAGAGACTTTCACCCAGCTTTTTCCAAAGATAACATCTTACATAAGAAGAGCACACTAGCAACCCAGGAAACTGACATGGGCACAATACTATTAACTCTACATCCGATTTACATTTCACATTTTTAAAAAAATATATGTTTTATTGGATTTTTTTACAGAGAAGAAGGGAGAGGGATAGAGTCAGAAACATTGATGAGAGAGAAACATCAATCAGCTGCCTCCTGCATGCCTCCCTCCTGGGGATGTGCCCAACCAAGGTACATGCCCTTGACCTTGAGTCCTCAGGCCGATGCTCTATCCACTGAGCCAAATCGGTTAGGGCTATTTCACATTTTTTTTACATGTGCTCTGTGTGTGTGCATGTGTGTGTGTGCACATGTGTGGAGTGCTATGAAATTTATCACATGTATGGATTAACATAACTACCACCACAATGAGTAAACTGAACTGTTCCAGCATGCAAAGAAAACAAGACATCCCTCAAACTACCCCCTTATCTATATATATAAAAGCCTAAGCGACCATTGCAACCGAATGACCAGAATAACTGGAGCCACCTGTTGACCAGTCGCTATGATGCGCACTGACCACCAGGGGGCAGATGCTCAGCGCAGGAGCTGCTCCCTGGTGGTCTTGCACTGCCATAGCCAACTTCCCATGGCCCCTCCCCCTAGCCAGCCAACCTCCCCCAACCCTGCCCCCTGGTCAGCCCCCACAGCTCCTCCCCCTGGCTGCCCACCCCCCCAAAGGCCCTAATTGGGGGGTTGGCCAGCCAACCTCCTGCAGTCCCTCTCCCTGGCTGGCCAGCCCCCCTGATAGGCCTGGATCACTGGCCAGGCCAAGGGACCCCACCCATGCACGAATTGATTACTCCTTTTTATTGTTGGGCAGTATATGGACATTCCATAGTTTGGTACCCATTCACCTGTTGAAGGAGGTTTAGGTTGGTTCTAGTTTTTGATTATTACAAAGAAAGTTTCTGTGTTTGTGTTCAGGTTTTTGTGTAAACATAGTTTTCATTTCTCTAGGGCAAATACCCATTGCTGAATTACCCAATGAGTGTATTTTTCATTTTTGTATCAATCTGCCAAACTGTTTTCCACAACAGCAGTAACATTTCACATACCTGCCAGTAATGTAGGAGAGATCCAATTTCTCTGTATTCTTGCTGACACTTGGTATTGTCAGGATGTGTGCTTTTGGCTTGTGTGGCACACGTCAGTCTTTAAGAGTAAAAACCTTGGACATCATTATCAGCCCTGTGTGTTTCTATGCACTCTTCTAGACTGGATCCTTGAGAGATGTGAAGTATGTTTCAGGCTCTGAATTCTAACCAAGCACCTCCTATGTGTCAGACATGGTGGCAGATGCCAGGAAACACACAAAAATATTGTATTTGATGTTGAGGACTCAATATGTAGCAGAGGAGAATAATAAATGACTAGCTAAATATGATTACAAAAGACTAAATAGATAAATATGTGGTAAGTAATATAGGTACATGGCAAGTGCTATGGGCATTGATAAAGGAACTGTGCCTTAAGATAGTAGCTCTTAAATTTCAGAATTGATACAAATCACCTAAAAAGCTTGTTAAAATACAGATCTGCTCATCATCCCCAAGTTTCAGATTCAGTAGGGTCTAGGGTAAGGATCCACGAATTTGTATTTCTCACAAGTTCCAAGATGATACTGATGCTATTGGTCCAGGGACCACATTTTAATGGACATGAGTTTGTTTTACAGAATGAATGTTTTTCAGGTGAAAAGTGAGGAGAGTCAAGAAACAAGAAAAAGTGTGAACAAAGGTTTGGTGATGTAAGTGCATGGCATCCTTGAGGAATGGCCATTACCTTGTATGAGGAAAGCACAATTAATTTAAAGAGAATAAGCAAAAATTGAAGATGAAGACCAGATTATAAAAGATCTTCAATGCTCACCTAAGGAGCTATGTAGGCAGTAAAAGTCTATGTTGAAAAAACAGGTCTGTTTTTGGGAAAAAAAAAAAAAATACTGGCCACAGGATAGTAGCTAAATTGGAAATTGAAAAGACCAGTTAGGGAGCTATTGCAATTGCTCAGATGAAAAGTAGGTCAGGGCTCCATTTGGGCAATGGACATGAACAACAGGAGACAGATTTGGGAGATGTTTCAGAGGTTTGATATTTGCGATTTGGTGAATAACTGGATGTGTAATAGAGGAATTAGACATGAGGAATAGATAGCAAATAATGCTATTAACAGATAGGGAAGACACAGACGTAGAGAAAGATTAAGGTACATGCTGTGAATTTGGTTTTTTGAATTGACTGAGGAACATCCATCTGACAATATCAACTAGGAAGTTAGGAAATGGGATTTGAAAAAGTCAGGGCTTGGAGATCAAGGCCAGGTGAGGCATACAGTGTAAGAAGTGAAGCAAGACTGGAACCCAGGGTAATGTCAATGTTACATGGGTAGATAGAGTTCAGGAGCCAGTGAAAGTAGCTGGTAAGAAACAGAGAGGTAAAACTAGGGCATTTGTATATGGTAAGGTCGAGAAAAGAGGTTTTAGAAAGGAGGAACAGAGAAAATGGTTCAGTATTATATGGCTTGAGGCTAAACAGGGTGGAGTCTAATAGATGTATTGATTTAATAACTTGGCAAGGGACCTGTTAGTGGAATTAGGGCATGGCTTGAAGAATGAGTTGGAAACGAGGAAGTGGATGTGGCTAGTGAAATCGCCCTTTTATGTCGCTTGGTGTTACTAGGAAGCCAGAGGGCTGGGGCAGTAGCTTCAGGGAGAGTTATAACCAAGAGACACATTTCTTCCAGAAGCCTTCAAATGTCTCAAGAGGAATGCCAATGGGTTCTAGTGATTAATCAGTGTTTATTTATCTACCTGACTCAAAATATGCAAAACACAAAAAAGCTATTTGATCAACAACTACTGATCCATCCATCCATAGGGGGATATTTGTGTATGGTAATCATTCAATAAATTTAGAGGCACATAAGTAGTTTAGTCTTATTGTCTTTTGGCTTCTGAGCACTTCTTGTGCCCGTTATTACCATCAAAAGATCCCACTGTTGTTCGAGCTTTTTCCTTTTAATACATTTAAATAATCCCTTTATGTGTTTTGAACTCTCTTCAAAGGTGCTTCTCAAAGTCCTTGTTCCTATTTTGCATCTAACCTGACAAACCGTGGGTTCTATGCTCTCTAGGAAGTTTTTTACATTCTTTTTTAAAAATATATATATTTTATTGATTTTTCACAGAGAGTAAGAGAGAGGGATAGAGAATTAGAAACATCGATGAGAGAGAATCATCGATCAGCTGCTTTTTGCACATCCCCTACTGGGGATGTGCCCGCAACCAAGGTACTGTACATGCCCTTGACTGGAATCAAACCTGGGACCTTTCAGTCTGTAGGCCGATGCTCTATCCACTGAGCCAAACCGGTTTCAGCTATATTCCTAAAGAGATGTCGTTTTCCCTACACTGTGTTTCTTCCTATGACTCCACCTTTCAGTTTTCTCCTGGCCAACAGTCGCATTTTGTTAGTTTCTTTTTGAACACTGAATTATTGAGCTAAATTTTTTGGGATTCAACTGTATCATGATTGCTCACATTTATTGGCTCACTCACAGTTGCCTCCTAACACGAACCTTTAGTCATTAGGCAAAAACCACAGCCAAGACATTTTCTCTCATTGTAATTGGTTTGAAACTCCCTGTTATGGAGAAGTCATCCTATTAAAAATTATCTTTTAAAAGTTCATCTCTACCTCTTGAACGTTTAGGCTTTTTATAATTCACATTTAGTTTAATTATTTTTAATACCTGTTATGATTTCTAAGTTCCTAAATCTTTAATGTTTCTATATTGATATCATCAGCTTGGTCATCTAGTCTAGAGCACTTGTTCTCAAACATTGGAATTGCCTGTAAATTTTGTTTTTTAAATGCTGCTAGAGGACTACTCCCAGATACTCTAATTTAATTGGTTTACCATGAAGCCTGGGTATCAAGATTTTTAAAAAGCTCCCTAGAAGATTTTAACATGAACCAAATTTGAGAAATCACTGGTTTAAATATATTAAAAGATAAACAATCTACTTTAAAAATTGTCAAAGAATTTGAATAGAAATTTCTCCAAAGAACGTATATAAATGGCCAAAAAGATGGTCAATGTTATTAGCCATCAGGGAGGTGCAAATCAAAATCACAATGATTTGAATAGAATAAAAATCACAAAACCACTTTGTTGGCTAAAATAAAAAAGACAGATGACAGCAAGTGTTGATAATGATGTGGAGAAATGGAAACCACCACCCTTCACCCCATACCTTCCAGATGAGTCTGTAAAAAGGTACAGTCACTTTAGAAAACAGATTTGCATGTAAATACAGAGCTACCATATGACCTAGCAATTCCATTTTTAGGTACTAGTATATACCCAAGCTAAACAAAATTACACAACTAAACAAAAACTTGCACATGAATGGTCAGAGCATCATATTATTTTTAATAGCTAAAAAATGGAAACAAATACTTACCAAGTGATGAATGGAAAAACAAAATGTGGAATATGCATAAAACAGAACATTATTCATCAAAAAAAAAAAAGAAAAAGAAAGAAAGAAAGAAAGGGAGAAAGGGAGAAAGAAAGAAAGGGAGAAAGAAAGAAAGGAAGAAAGAAACATTCTGCTAAGTGAAAGAAGCCAGACACAATGGGCCACATGCTTTTATGATTCCGCTAGAAGCCTAGTGCATGAAATCATGCACAGTAGGGTCCCTAGTGATTGCCAGCTGCTGGCTGGGCCTCCCTTTCCTGGTCAAACTCCTGGTTGAACTCTAGGTTAAATTCCCAGTGGAGGGGAAAATTTGTATATTAGGCTTTTATTGTATAAGACTTATGTGCATGGATCAGATTAGGCAAATCTATAGGAACAGAAAATAGACTAGTAGGAGGGGGAAAAAAAGTAAATAGACTAGTAGTTGCCAGCAGCTGAATGGAAGGAGGAATAGAAGGAGACTGCAAATGAGTATGTTTCTTTTTGGGTAATAAAAATGTTCTGGAATCAGACAGTGCTGATGATTGCCCAACTTTGTAAGTATACTAAAAACTACTGAACTGTACACTTTACAAAGGTAAATTTCATTGTATGTGGATTATAACTCAAAAGAAAAAAGAATAAGTATATTCCTATTGTTATGTGTATGAAAATTGTTTACCAATGGAGATGAGAAAGACTCCCTTTGCCAATAACATTTCTATTTTACTGTTGCTTGTTGTACGTTTCACGTAAACCAAGGCTCTCTCCTCCCTCTTTTTCTGAGTCTTTAAAATCCAAAGCAAAGTCTCACAGTGTGCTAGAATGAAACATCTGGCTTTGGTTATAAAGGAAAATGAATTTCAGAGAAGGAAAACTAGCATGTCAGGATCTCTATTAAATGAAGACAGACTATTATGCAGCCTTGAAAGAGGAAGGTCAAAGGGGATGTGATAGAAACCTATTAAATCACTAAGAGGTCTTGAGAATGGTAGAATGAAATTCTGGAATAGCTGAAAGAGAGGATACCACTTTAGATATGGAAATTTAGGATATAAAAAATAAAGTATCAAGGGATTAAGAAAAAACAAATAAACAACCAAATAACCTCTCATGGACACAATATTATGGTGATTACCAGAGAGAAAGGGGAGTGAGAGGAGGTACTAAAGAGTAAAGGGGAGATAAATGGTGACAGGAGACTTGACTTGGGGTAGTGAAGACACCAAACAATATACAGGTGATATATTATGGAATTGTACACCTGAAACCTATATAATTTTATTAACTAATGTCACTCAGATAAATGCAATAAAAAAAGAAAAACAAAGTAACAACTTCACAAAACAGGGACTGATTTGAGGATGATCATTATCTCCTAAGAAATTGGGTAGGTAATAAAATATAACAGTGATTTTCAGCTTTTTTATTTCATGGCACACGTAAACCAATTACAAAAATTCTACAGGTATACCAAAAAATAAATTTTTTGCCAATCTGACAAAAAAAAATAGGTATTTTTTTTATTCATTCACACCAGATAGCTATTGTTGTATTGACTGTAGTCATTCTTTTATTGTTGACAATCTAAGGAAAAAGAGGTCAGTGCCCCTGATTAGTCAGGTATTGCATGTTTTAAAAATTCTTGTGGCACACAGGTAGATAATCGCTGAAATATAGTTTTAAGAAAATGGCCAATAATAGATTGTTTGACCAAAAGGAGTTACTTACCAATAACAGTTTTTGTTACTTTATCTTTAAAACATTTAAAAAGTTTTAAATTGTGGTAAGATACAATAAAATAACATAAACATTTCCATTTTAACCATTTTTAAGTGTATAGTTCAGTCATATTAATTATATTTTCAATAGAGGCCCGATGCACAAATTTGTGCATAGGTGGGGCTCCTCAGGGTGGCCTGAGGGGTGATTTGGTGCCACCTCCTCACCTGCTCCTGCCTGTGGGGTGATCGATCAGGGCCTGGCCCCCCACCTGGCTCCCTCAGTGCCTGGGAGCGGGGTGGTGGCCCCTCCCCCTGCTCCTGCTGCCACCGCTGGTCGCTGTTTACAGGGCCATTAGTAGGGTGATCGGGCCCCCACTTGCACCTGCCTTGCTCTGGTGCCACCTGCTCACCTGCTCCACCATCCCACTGCGGTCCTGCTCTTGTTGGGGCCCATCAGGGCTGGCAGTGCCTCCACTGCCGCCTGCTGCCAACACTGCATCACCAACACCTGCCATGTTCCGTGCTGTCCCCTGATGGTTAGCACACATCATAATGACTGGTCAAACTCCCAGTTGAGGGGAAAATTTGAATATTCGTCTTTTATTATATAGGACTAGAGGGCCCAGCACGGAAATTTGTGCATGGGGGTGTGTGTCCCTCAGCCCAACCTGCACCTTCTCCAATCTGGGATCCCTTGGGGGATGTTCAACTACTGGGCCTAAACAGGCAGTCGGACATCCCTCTCACAATCCTGGACTGCTGGCTCCCAACTGCTTGCCTGCCTGCCTTCCTGATTTCCCCTAACCGCTTCTGCCTGCCAGCCTGATCACCCCCTAACCACTCCCCTGCCAGCCTGATCAATGCCTAATTGCTCTCCTGCTGGCCTGATTATCCCCAACTGCCCTCCCCTGAATATTTCCTCTTTATTAGATGGGTGTTTTCTTTAACATATTGGACAGCCCTAACTGGTTTGGATCAATGGATGGAGCAATGGCCTGCAGACTCAAGGATCCCAGGTTTGATTCCAGTCAAGGCCATGTACCTTGGTTGGGGGCACATACTCAGTGGGGACTATGCAGAAGGCAGCTGATCGATATTTCTCTTGTTGATGTTTCTAGCTCTCTGTCCCTTTCCTTTCCTCTCTGTAAAACACAATAATTATATATATATATATATATATATATATATATATATATATGTAAAGAAACATTTAAAATTCCTCCATATCTGCCTGGCTGGTGTGACTCAGTGGCTGAGAACCCAGGCTGGGCCAGGAGGGGATCTCTGCATGGGTGCAGGCACCACTGCCGTCCTGAGACCCCAGGCTGGGGGCATGGACCCAAACTGCCACTTGGTGCTGGAGCATTTCCAAATGGCTGCAGGCAAGGTGATGCAGGGACATTCCCACCCCACCTGCACTTATAGGTTCTGAGTGCCCAGGGGTCATTCTGGAACCCCTGCCACTCAGGGCCTATGGGCATACAGGCTAGGAGCAGCCTAGGTCCAGAGGATGGTCCCGTTGCCTGGGAAACCCAGGCCTCCCTCCTGCTCTCTGTGGCCATAGCCATCTTGGTTGGGTTTATTTGCATACTCGCTCTGATTGGCTGGTGGGCATGGCTGGTGGGCGTGGCTTGTTAGTATATGGGAGTGGTGGTTAATTTGCATATCACTCTCTTATTAGGTAGTATTGTTGTTCAACCAGTCTCCAGAGCTTTTTCATCTTGCAAAACTGAAACCCTACACCCATTAAACAACAATTAAATAAACCTTAACAGAAATTCTGTACCCATTAAACAACAATTTTCCATTTCTGCCTCTCCCAGCCCCTGCCAACCACCATTCTAGTTTCTATGATAGATAATTCATATGAGAGATAATTCATATAAATAGATTCACACAGTATTTATGTTTTGGTGGCTGGCTTATTAAACTTAGCACAATGCCCTCAAGGTTCATCCATGCTATAGAATGCAACAGAATTTTCTTTCATTCAGATTATATTCCATTGAATATATAATACACTTTATTTATCCACTCATCTGTCAAATGGACACTTGGTTTGCTTGCTTCTCTTTCTGAGAGATGGGCCCAATCACTAAGGGTGACACCAGGAGATTAACCTGTCTTTTCCTAATAAGGTGCTTGGTAAAACTATCAGAAACAGGAAGGCTGTCAGAGTTGGGGCTCAAATGGTAGGTGAAGAGCTTAGACCAAAATAGTTTGAATTCAGGAGTCTAGGCAGACTCATAAGATTAAGACACATAAACAAGAGCAGGAAAGTAAGAACAAGCAATGGTTTTAGACACCAATCTGCAAGGGTGTTTAAAACCAGACCATTCTGAGGAAGAGAAATGCAGAAAGAGTCAACAAAGGAGTAAACTGTGAGTGAGAATCAAGCAGGGTCAGGGAGTGCAGAAAATGAGCAGAGGTTTCAGTGAGTGAGGGGTGGTATCAGAAAGGCCCGGGCTAGCATAGACAGCTACAGCAAAGGTCTAGGATTCTGGCGGGAGTGGGCTAATGGAAAGGAAGGAACAGACTCTGAATAGGCACTGGCTGCTCCTCTTTAGCCTCTGCCTCAGGGTATGCTGACCTGATAAAGAGAAGGAGGAAAATGAGCATGGATAAACCAGGCCCAGGACACTTATACTGGGTAATCTTGGAGCTGACTCCCAATATCCCAAAGGGTGTGGCTTTGATCTCCATTCTGGTATCAATGTCAGCAGGGTTTTGATTTGGTGAGGCTGCAGGGATATCTATGTAATGGGGATGGTTGGGGTTCAGAAAGTGAGTTATGGTCTGAAGGCTGCGGTGGGGGTCTGCCCTAAAATGAATTTATTTCTAGTTTAGAACACTTATTTTCTTGTGCCTGGAATCAAAGTATGCTCAGATTCTGGGACTGGGACTAAATGGATAACTGGGAGGCAGGGGTGGGCTGGGGACAGTTACAAAAATAAGAAGGTATAGAGGTTAGAAGACAGTCAGCTCTTTGCAGACCAGGACACTGGTCCAATGAGAAATTTCTCAGGACAGGAAATAATGATTCAGGTGTTATATAAGCAATGTTTCCAGCTTGCTTTTCCTTTCCTTTGTCTTCTTCTTTTAAAGAGTTAATGATATATAGGTACAGATATGCAGAAAAAAATAGTTTCTAGATAATTATATTCACAGATAAGCTTCTCTAATTTGCCAGTTTTTCTGTGCTGAGGCATGTTTTCCAGCAAACAAAATGCTCGAATAAATCCATCAGGGGCAGAAAGGCAGTGGGAGGCAGCTGCAGCCGCAGCATCCAGGAGTGACAATGATTAATTCCTACATCTGCTCGGTCAGATAGAAACAAAGGTCACTGTGCATAGATTAACATCCTGATCACCGCCTCTTCCCAACACACACACACACACACACACACACACACACACACCACATACAATCACACTGAGAATAGTATATTTCACTATTGATAACAGCAAAATTCAAAAATGCTTAAAAATGTTTACTATCTGACACCTCCCTCCCTCCAAGCTCTTTAGTGGAAGGGAGATGAAATAAGGCATAGAATAGGATAAAAAAAAAAAAAGGTTAATGTCAGATTCCTGTCTAATCTTGTTAGCATCCAAATTAAGTAAAATTCTGATGCTCAGCTACATTAATGAAAGCCAAGGGAATGGGAAATTTAAGAATAAATCTTGATGCAGTAATTTGATCAAAGTAAGAAAGCTTATTAGGGTAAAACAATTGAATACATGTGGACATTTGATGTTATGTAAAGAAGGTATTTGGAAGTTGATGCTGTCCTCGTGTTCAACAATCACCTGAAGACATTGCCACTTCCTTTTCCTGACTCCTATAACTGTAGATCTTTGACAAGTTGATCTTAAAAAAGAAAGATTCTTGGCCCAGCCAGTGTGGGTCAGTGGTAGAGCATTGATCTATAAACCAGGAGATCACGGTTTGATTCCCAGTCAGGGCATATGCCTGGGTTGTAGACTGACGACCTCCTAAGCCACACAGCACATCTATTTATACTCCAATCCAAGAAGGGGTTTCACAGGAAAACAAGGAGCCTGGGAGAACCCAGGTTCCACCCACTCCTTCCTCCTGAACAAACATAAGCCAGGAACTAAGAACATCTCAGCACTCCCAGGGTGGGTGTGCAACTGACATGATTCTGCCAATATCCCGGGCCCAGTCAGCAACAATCTAAAGAATGTCCAGGTGTCTTCCCATTTGGCCTTCTACATGTGCGAAATGAAAAAAACCTGCAGTCATTTTCAAGGTCCACCATTTCTTACTTCTTTTCAGTCAGGTCAAGTTTCTAAGTTTTATAAATCTCCATTTTCTGGCTAATGAAAAGAAAATAGAATTCCACTGAGTCTCCTATCTACCTTTCCAGGACTTCTGTGAGGATCAAATAAGATAAAGCATGGGAAAACGCTTCACAGACATTTGGTTAAAGTGTAAAATGTTTGCACCTGGCTATAAAGCAAGTCATGCTCCTGGGCTGAAGAAACTCCAAGGATGCTAGTTGCTAGGGAGAGGAAGCTGAGCGTTGCTATGTGATGTCATTACCCAGTGCCCACAGCCACCATTTTCAGGCTGGGCTGGGCTGTGGGCACCATTTTGCACCATGAGGTCTCAGCAGCATTGGCTACAATTTAATGGGGTGTCACTCCAGGATGGTGGTGGGGCCTGTGTCCCATGTGGGGGAAGCCCAGTGCTGCTTTGTAGACACCAGGTCCACAGTGCTGTTTCTCTATAAATGGCCAGTGCACATCTGCCCCATGGTGGTCTTTACATGTCATAACAATTGGTCGACCAGATACTTAGCATATTAGCCATATATATATATTCACTCTATATAATGCTAGAATGAATGTTCTTTTTTAAAAAAATAGGTTCTTATTTTTATTTTTTTCCCATTTTTTAATTATAGTATTATATGTGTACATATCTTACCATTGCCCCCCAGTCCCACTCCCATACATGCCCTCATCCCCCAGTGTTTTGTGTCCACTGGTTATGCTTATATGCATGCATACAAGTCCTTCAGTTGATCTCTTATCTCCCCCACCTCTTCCTAACCTTCCCACTATAATTTGACAATCTGTTTGATGCTTTACTGTTTCTGTATCTATCTTTTTGTTCATTAGTTTATAATGTTCTTTATTATCCATAATAATGTGGTATTTTTCTCTCATTCACTGGCTTATTTCACTTAGCATAATGTTCTCCAATTCCACCCAGGTTGCTACAAATGGTAAGCCGAAACCAGTTTGGCTCAGTGGATAGAGCGTCGGCCTGCGGACTCAAGGGTCCCGGGTTCGATTCCGGTCAAGGGCATATGCCCTGGTTGTGGGTACATCCCCAGAAGGGGGTGTGCAAGAGGCAGCTGATTAATGACTCTCTCTCATCGATGTTTCTAACTCTCTATCTCTCTCCCTTCCTCTCTGTAAAAAATCAATAAAAATATATTTTAAAAAAATTCTTTCTTTTTATGGCAGCATAGTATTCCATTGTGTAGATGTACCATAGTTTTCTGATCCAGTCATCTGCTGATGGGCACCTAGGCTGTTTCCAAATCTTAGCTATTATCATCAATTGTGCTGCTATGGACATAGGGGAGCATATATCCTTTCTGATTGGTGTTACTAGTTTCTTAGGATATATTCCTAGGTGTGTGATTACTGGGTCATATGGGAGTTCCATTTTCAGTTTTTTGAGGAAACTCCATACTGTTCTCCAAAGTGGTGCACCAGTCTTCATTCCCTCCAGCTGTGATCCAGTGTTCCCTATTCTCTGCATCCTAGCCAACACTTGTCATTTGTTGATGATAGCCATTTTGAAAGGTGTGAGATGATACCGCATTGTTGTTTTGATTTTCATCTCTTGGATAATTAGTGACTTTGAGCATGTTTTCATTTGTCTCTTGGCCTTCCTTCTGTCTTCTTTCAAAAAGATTCTATTTAGGTCCATTGCCCATTTTTTTATTGGATCACTTATCTTCCTTTTATTAAGTTGTATAAGTTGCCTGTGGATGTTGGAGATTAAAGCTTTATCAGTGATAACATTTGCAAATATGTTCTCCCATGCAGTGGGCTTTCTTGTTGTTTTGTTGATGGTTTCTTTTGCTGTAAAAAAACTATTAATTTTGATGTAGTCCCACTTGTTTATTTTCTCTTTAGCTTACATTGCCCAAGAACTTCAGTGAAGAAATTCTTTCGGCATATGTCTGAGATTTTGCTGTCTGTGGATTAGAGTGAATAATCTTTATACAACTCTTGGTGGAAATGTGAACACACTTTCCTGAGTATACCTGATACCTTAGAAGTGGATTTGTTGGCTCACAAGGTATATGTGTTATTTTAGAAGATATGTCAAATTATTTTTCAAAGTGGTTGTACCAGTGTGCACTCTCACTGTGAGTAGATGAGTTAAATTGCTTTAACATCTTTATTTTACTATTATATTTAAAAATTTAAGCCATTTGGTGTTATATTTCTCACAAGAGAAAAATTCTGAGATGCCCCCAATTAAATTATAGCAGGCCTGAGGCTGAGAGGAAGAGACAGAGAGGTTAATCAGTTAACAGGGTTAGGGTTAGGGTTAGGGTTAATCAGTTAATAGGCCTGAAACCAAGAAAAGACTGTTAATATTTCTGAATGTATGTTGAAACTTTGTGGGTTTTATAAAAAAATATATATTTTTATTGATTTCAGAGAGGAAGGGAAAGGGAGAGATAGAAACATCAATGATTAGAGAGAATTAGTGATCGGCTGCCTCCTGCATGCCTCCTACTGGGGACCAACCCTGCAACCCAGGCATGTGCCCTTGACCGAATCAAAACCCGGACCCTCCAGTTCCCAGGCCAATGCTGTATCCACTGAGCCAAATCTGTTAGAGCCAAGTTGAAACTTTGAATCAACTTCCAGGAGGCTATCTCAGTGATTATCTAGAAAGAATAGAAGACCACCAGACACTACTATATACTCCTTATGTATGAACTTTCCCAAATGTTGCCCACAACCAATCCAGAAGCATCAAGTAATTCTTTCTTATGGACTATTCACTCATTCCAGAACTACTGCCTCTTAACCTTCTCCATGCCCCCTTATCTATAGTTATATTAATTCTTTCAAAACAATTTACATTTTTCTTCTTCAAACATTGATAAAAGAGCCAAATAACCCCAGGGTGGGGGGCATGTTTATCTTTTCCATCTAGCTCTGCTGCTAGTGGTTTAGTCTGCATGCCCAGGACATTTTTGTGTGTGTGTGTGTGTGTGTGTGTGTGTGTGTGTGTGTATTGTTGTTGTTTTTTGTTTTGTTTTGTTTTGTTTTCTGACTAGCACATGGATCAACAAACTCTTTCTTTAGGATAGCTTTTAGCCTTGAAGGTTTTTGTTTAACATCTTATAGCTTTAATTTGCTTTTCCCATCCATAGACAACTGCTCATCTACTTTCTATCTCCATAGCTTTGTCTAGTCTGGACATTTCATATAAATGGAATCATACAACATATGGTCTTTTGTGACTGACTTGTTTCATTTGAATATTTAGGTTGTTTCTGCTTTGGGACTATTATAAATAATGCTGCTATGAATATTCAAGTCCCTTATGAGATACATGATTTGAAAATATTTTCTCCCATTCTCTAGATTATTTTAACTTTCTTTTAAAAAAAATTTAATAAATATTTATTGTTCGTTTTATTACTGTTGTTCCTCTTTCCCTCCCCCATAGCTCCTTTCCACCCAGTTCCCATCCCACCCCATATCCTTACCCCGTCCCCGCATCTGCACTGTCCTCGTCCATAGGTGTAAGATTTTTGTCCAATAAATCCCTTCCCCCCAAGAATTGTCAGTCCACTCCCTTTCTATGCCCCTGATTCTATTTTATGCACCAGTTTATTCTATTCATCAGATTTTTATTCACTTGATTTTTAGATTCACTTGTTGATAGATATGTATTTGTTGTCACTTTGTTGTTCATAATTTTTATCTTTACCTTTTTCTTCTTCCTCTTCTTAAAGAATATCCTTCAGCATTTTATATAATACTGGTTTGATGGTGATGAACTCCTTTAGCTTTTTCTTATCTGTGAAGCTCTTTATCTGACCTTCAATTCTAAATTATAGGTTTGCTGGGTAGAGTAATCTTGGTGGTAGGTTCTTGCTATTCATCACTTTGAATATTTCTTGCCACTCCCATCTGGCCTGCATAGTTTCTGTTGAGAAATCAACTGACAATCATATGGGTACTTCCTTGTAGGTAACTAACTGTATTTCTCTTGCTGCTTTTAACATTCTCTCTTTGTCTTTTGCTCTTGGTATTTTAATTATGATGTATCTTGGTGTGGTCCTCTTTGGATTCCTTTTGTTTGGGGTTTTGTGTGCTTCCTGGACTTGTAAGTCTTTCAAAGATAGGGAAAGTTTTCTGTCATTATTTCTTCAAATAGGTTTTCAGTATCTTGCTTTCTCTCTTCTTCTGGCACCCCCATAACTCAGATGTTGGTATGCTTGAATTTGTCCCAGAAGTTCCTTACACTATCTGCATATTTTTTAATTCTTTTTTCTTTTTTCTTTTCTGGATTGAGTATTTTTTGCTTCTTCGTATTTCAAATCTTTGACTTGATTCTTGGGATCCTCTAGCCTGCTGTTTGATCTCTGTATATTATTCTTTATTTCAGTCAGTGTATGCTTAATTTATGATTGGTCCTTTTTCATATCTTTGAGGTTCTCACTAAGTTCCTCAAATGTTTCTAGAAGATTCTTGAGTAACCTTATAACTGTGGTTTTGAACTCTATATCCAGTAGTTTGCTTTCCTCCATATCTTTAAAATGTGATCTGTTTCTTTGTCTCCACATTTTGGCTGCTTCCCTGTGTTAATAAAATGGCCTTGTGTGCTAGGTGTCCGATAGGGCCCAGTGGCTCAGCCTTCCCAGTTACCTGAGGTGGACACTCTTGGTGCACCCCTTTGTGTGCTGTGTGAACAGTCTTGTTGTAGTTAAGTCTTGATTGCTGATGTTATCACTGGGAGGAATTGACCTCCAGGCCAACTGGCTGTGAGGACTAGCTGTATCTACAATAGGAGAACTTCTGTGCTGAAGACACCCTTATGGGACAGGACTTGCTTCAGTGGGATTTTGGTGCTCACTGAGTCTGTCCTTTAAGTGAGTCGCTTATGGATGTGAAGAGTTGTAATCTGGTATGGTCTCACATTGATCAATGGATACACTTACTCTTGGATCTCCAAGGAGGTGCAAAGTCAGCCACTGCCTGATGTCACTCAACAGGCGCTACAGAGATATCTGCAGATTTCTCCTTCATGTTTGGGGTTTGGAAGGGCCCAGATGAGGCCCAGCTGTGAAGCAATGCAGGCTGCCACTTCAGGGCTTTAGGCTTTCTTTTGGACATTTTGCAGCCCTTTGACCCAGCTGCAGTATGTTATGTTTTAGGTTGCAAGAAGGAAAGGACATTCATATGCAAAATCTGCTGTGCAAAGCTTGGGTGGGGTTGTAAATTGGGTGGGGTGGGGTCTCAGTAAATCACCAGGGCAGAATAAACAGCAATGGCTGCCAGTCTGTCTTGCCCTGAAGAGGTCCCTGGAGAGGTCGGCCTGGCCTGCGGAAATTGGGCAGAAACTGGCTCTCCAACATTGGCTGATTGGTTCCGGATTGTGAGAGGGTGCAGGCCAGACCAAAGCATCCCACCACTTTTACTGCAATTATATTGAATCCATACATCAATCTGGAGAGAAATTATATCTTTAAAATATTGAGTCTTCTAATGTATAAATATATCATTGATTTGTTTAGAACTTATTTAATCTCTCTCAAAAATGTTTTATGATTTTCTATGTATAGATACTGCATATTTTTTCCCTACTGTGTTAGTCAGGATTCAATCACAGAAATGGAACCAGTAGGAGATATATGAATTTGTCACAGGCAATCAGCAATAAACATCAAACAAAAAAATTATATAGAAGATCCCATATATCTTTGTATGGCACAATATGATTACAAACTTTCCCATAGCCAACAAGATCAGAACTGCTTTCCTTTCTTCCTGGTTACCTTCCCTTTAGCTCCAATTATGCTGCCATAAACTTAGTATTGCTTCAGAAGATTTCTCTACGTGCTCTCCATTTTTAATATAAACACTCATCTTCTTAGAAGAGTTGCAACCTTCTTTATGAGGAGAGAATCTCCATGTTCTTTGAGTAGATAGCACAATACTGGGCTAAATTTTTCTCCTCCAGATGGAATTCTACCACAAGGCCAAGACCATTGGGGCGGGGGAAGTTCTTACATAGCTTAATGCCACAGAAGGAGACAAGATCTACTGATACCAGCTGGCAGTTTATAGTACCACAAAGATACTAACATTCTGGGTTTCATGATCCAGGCAGTGGATGAGAAACTAGGCATGGGCTGCTTACCTGTTCTTTCTGCAACGAATTGTGAAGCCAAGAAAGAACACTATCAGAAGAAGTCCACAGCTGAGAAAAGTCCAAACAATACCCACGAGGGCAGGAGACAATGAAGAAATGGTCTTACTGTGTGGGGAAGAGGTCTGAGAACAGAATAAAGAGAAGCTGTCAGGAACGAGGCTCTCCTGTAGATCAAACGTGAACTACCCCATAAACTAATGCCTGGAAATACAGGTCCTTCATTAACATTTCCCCCTCATCCTCCACCCCCTCCCCGTAACACATGTATTTCTGAGCAGCCCTGACACCTTAAGGCTGCTTACTTACAATTGTTGTCTTGCAGAGATCATGAATAGGTCTCTGATCCAGCTCCTGGCCAGGCAAACTGTCACACAAGTCAGAGCAGTTTATTTCAGGCTCCATGTCATCACATGCCCCTCTTGGTGTGTGTGTATTCAGTCTTGATTACCTGCTGGTAGGGTACCAGCAGATCTTTGTCTAAAACGTAAGAGCATCTCAAATGTTGTATTCAGAGGTGCCATTTTGGGGCTGGCTCCTGGCTCACAATCTGGGATGGACAACTCATTCAGGTGGAAGCGAAGGGCTATTCCACTAAGCTCCTTGCTCAGCCACCCTCCAGGCTCTCTGGGTGCCCTGTTGCCAGTGTGAGTCAGGAGTGGGCATCTTAGTAACCACAAAGTGATGATTCTGGCTTGCCACCAGATGGCAGTCACTGCTCCAAGTACTCTCACACAGGTCCCGACGGGAAGCAATCAAACCTGTTAACAAATAAATTACACATTTATGTATATGTAAATGGTCTATTAGAGGTTTAAAATGTTTTATGTATTTTAACTAGATAGTTATATTTTTATTAAACAGAGTTATATACTTTATTATATATAACAAAGGTTTAAAATAATATACTTAAATAAAATATTGTAAGCCTCTTTAATAAGCAATCATTTAAAAACAAAGACAAAGCACATCTGACAATTAGATATAAAGCTTTAGAGATATAAAACCCTACAGTCTTTCTTCAGATGCTTTTTATGGCCCAACACTGTAAATCTTTAGTTCAAAGATGTGAAGCACATCTTCCTTTTTTCCCTACTGAGAAATCCTCTGCCCTTCCAAGATCTTTCCACGCAACTCATGGCTTAAGTTCTGTCTGATCCTGGGGGATGGGAGGCTCTGGTGCCCCCCGCTGTCTGCATGCAATGTCTGCCTGTCACTCAGGCTACTGTTCTCTGGGGAAATGGAGGGACTTTCTATGTCTACTCAGCTGGGGGCAGGAGGATAGATGAGCCCTTTGCCAATAGTTTTCTGCTTGTTTTTAAACTGTTAGACTACTAGAAGAAGTGCGATAGGCTACTTAGATAATAGGGGGAGAAACTGAGGATGTTAGGAATGTCCTCAGAGTGAGCAACTGGACAAAGGATGGTGTTACTTCCCTAAGAAGATGCTCACAATGTGAATACTGTGATAAAGAGAAGCTCCACCTTGCAGAATAAAAGCAGAAATACAGAAAGACTCAGTTTAGCCCCAGCAGAAAAGGTAGGTAGGTCCCTTTAAAGCAATCTATCACATAATAGAGAAAACAGATTTGAAATTTTACCAGTCTGGGGAAATTTATAAGAGGATATCACTTCTGTTTTTAAAACAGCTTAGCACAACTTTCTTTTATTGTGTAGAAAAATTGGAAGATGAAAAATATCAATTATTATTTCACTTGCCACAGAACATAGAATTTTTGTTTAAGCCTGAACAATAGTGACAGGTGTAGAATGCCGTCTTTGGATTCTGCGTGCTTAAGCATGAACAATATAGCACCAGGTGCTGCCTACTCATTGGCCTCTCCTATGGCCCTGAATTATTTACCAGTTTCATTATAATGAAATCCCAAGAGAACTAACAGCCACTATCTCCTGTCAAGACATTTAAATTCTTGTGCAGTCTAGTCAGATTACTGAATGCAAAATTAATAAGTAATTATATAAAAAATTACTATTTGCATCCTAATGTAATTGGTATTGTTGAAAAGACCTTTTGTTCTTTTTCTTCTATTTAAAGTTAGACATCTCCTATTGTGCCTTATAGTATAAGAGTAATATTGTAAGCTTTATTACTTGATGTACTATATGCATCATGATGGATTTGAAGGTATATTTTCCCTATATTTCCTTTTTTAAATTTTTAAAATGTTTTTATTTTTTTATTTTTTATTGATTTCAGAGAGAGGAAGGGCGGGGAAAGAGAGATAGAAACAGCAATTTAAAAAAAAGAATCATTGATTGGCTGCCTCCTGCATGCCCCCTATTGGGCATTGAGCCTTCAACCCGGGTGTGTGCCCTGACCAGGAATCAAATCATGACCTCCTGGTTCATGGGTCGACGCTCAACCACTGAGCAGCACTGGCTGGACTTACCTTTTAATCACACTGGCAAATAAATACACTTATATTTGAACCATTATCAAGTCCAGGTTTATGTATCCTTAAATTAGATTGTGTGTGTGTGTGTGTGTGTGTAGAACTTCATTTTGTCCTCACTGCAACAGTGTCATGTCAGGTAAACAACATCAATCCCTTGTTTTTAAATAAAGAAACTTAAGAGCAGAGAAGTGAGGAAACTTGCCCCAAATCTGTAAAGGCTGGGCTTGAATCCAGGAATTTACAAAGCAAAACCAGTGTCCTCCTGGCACACACCCTTTAGTGGGCAGACACTCTGGACTGACTTCTCCTGAGAAGACATCAAATGGTCTGGTGGGTGTTTTCCTGTTTGATTCACAACTATGGGTTCCCTGCAGTCTGGCACACAATAGTCTATCTAAACTAGTATTTCTCAACTGGAGTGATTTTTTATCCCCAGAGAACATCTGGCAATGTCTGGAGATATTGTGGTTGTCAAAACTGAGATGAGTCTTGGCCATTGTGTTAAGTGGTTAGAGTGTTGGCCTGTGCACTGAAGGGTCTGAGGTTTGATTTCCCATCAAGGGCACATCCCTATGTTGCAAGGTCATTCCCTGGCCTATGTCAGGGTGTGGAGGGAGGCAACCAATCTGTGTTTCTCTCATATCGACGTTTCTCTCTCCTGCCCCTTGCCTTTCTTTTTCTCTGAAAAAAACAAGTAATAATAATAATAATAATAATAATAATAATAATAATAAATAAATCATTGGAAAAAATATGCTCAGGTGAGGATTAACAAAACAAAAAAAACAAAACACAAATTGACATCTAGTAGGTAGAGGCCAGGGATACTGCTGAACACCCTTCTATTAAAAGGATGGTCCAAAGAACAAAGAATTCTCAGGCCCCGAATGTCAATAATTCTAAGGTTGAGAAACCCTGATCAACACTGGATCCTAGAGAGCTGACAATTTTAAGCCTAAATCATCTTTGGGAGATTCTATAAAAAACGATGGGGTTGTCCATCCTATATAATAAAAGAGTAATATGCAAATTGATCATACCTCTGCTACACCCATAAGCCATACCCACCAGCCAATCAGGAGCGAGTATGCAAGTTAACCCAAACAAGATGGCTGCAACCACAGAGAGAATAGGAGGCGTGGGGTTTCCCAGACAAAAAGGAAACCAAGCTTTCTGCCTGCCCTGGCCTGCCTTGGCCTCCATTCAAGGCTACAAAGTTTCAATTATAGATGATAAATAAATCCCATCAAAAATGGCAGCAGCCATGGAGCTGGAGAGAACAGGAGGCTTGAATTGCCCCCGGTGATGGAGGAAGCCAAGTTTCCGCAGCCCTGGCCTGTCTTGGCCTCTGCTTATGGCTACAAAGTTTCAATTATAGAAGATAAGTAAAACCCAGATACCAGGGCCTCAGCTTGGATCACTGGGGGGCGTGGCCGGCCTGCAAACCACCATAGGTCGCTAGCCCAGGCCATCCCATGCCCCAAGAGAACCCACACCCTGATCTAGGACACTCTTCAGGGCAAACCAGCTGGCCCCCACCCATGCACCAGGCCTCTATCCTATCTAATAAAAGAATAATATGCAAATTGACCATCACTCCAACACACAAGATGGCTACCCCCATGTGGTCAAAGATGACTGCCTCCTTGTGGACACAAGATGGTTGCCACAAGATGGCTAGCAGGGGAGGGCAGTTGGGAGAGACCAGGTCTGCAAGGGAGGGCAGTTGTGGGCGATCAGGCCAGCAGGGGAAGGCTGTTGCAAGGGACTAGGCCTGCAAGGGAGGGCTGTTGGGAGTGATCAAGCCTGCAGGGAAGGGCAGTTAGGGGTGACCAGGCCAGCAGAGGAGAGAAGTTGGGGGTGACCAGGCCTGCATGGGGAGGGTAATTAGGGGCAAAGACGCTGGCCAGAGGAGCAGTTAGGCATCAATCAGGGCCTAATGGGCAGTCGGACATCTCCTGAGGAGTTCCAAATTGGAGAGGGTGCAGGCTGGGCTGAGGGACACCTCTCCCCTTGTGCACAAATTTTGTGCATCGGGCCTCTAGTCTAGACATAAATTCCTTAGGGGATAAGTTTCTGAGTACATTGCAAAGGCCCCCTTGGATAGACTGAACTCATTGGCATGGGACTTTGCATGCCAGGTTCTCCTCCAGTCCATGGATATCCAGGGTAGAGACCTTACGTATCATGATCCTGAGCTCATGGATAGGCAATAAGCTCCAGTGTTAGCACACATTCACAGATTCACACATGAGGAGCTGGTGAAACAGAGAATGGCTCAATATTGAGAAGAGAGAGTTAGATGATTCAAAAAAGAAAAAAAGAAAAAAAGAAAAAGAAAATCAATCTTTAGGAATTAAAAATAAATTGAAATAAATGAACCAAACTATATCAAGTTTATGGTATAATGACATAGAGAAGAATTATTTTAAGTAAAAATAATTTGATTTTATATCCTAAGGACAAAAAATACCCATAAAGAAATCTTAAACTGCATTAAGTGGGTACTGTTCCTAGTTTATATATATGAATACACACATATAAGTATCTATTAGACAAATCAAATAAGTAATTATATTTATGTCATTGGGAACTAAGATTTTCAAAGTCAGAAAAAAGAGATACACACATAAAATAAAACAAGTTTAAAAAAAAAAAAAAAGCTCAACCTTTAATATCAGTAGGGAATAGCATTATGAACTCAGAATTTTTTTTTTTTTAAGTTCATATTTCCCAGTCTGTTAGCTGAGGCTTGGAAATAATTATAACCCAGTAACAATAAAGATGTTCAGATCATGGTCTTTAAAGTCACTTTCACTAAAATAAATCTGCTTTTTTAGCAAAATGGACAATTTATGGAGCTGAAAATAAATAACATGAACCTGGGACATCTTATCATATCTTATATACCGTATTTTTCGGACCATAAGACGCACTTTTTTCCCCCCAGAAGTGGGGGGAAAAAGTCCCTGCGTCTTATGGTCCAAATATAGCCTACACATATACTTTTTTTAAAAAAGTGTTTTTACTTGCCCGGCTCTGTGTGGTCTCTGTGTGCTTGCCCGGCTCTAAAATGGTTCTAACTGCTGCTGTTTACTTTACAGGGTTGATTACATGTGTTTATGACTGTGATGTTGGGTTTTAATGCACATAAAATATTTTAGGACACTATTTGTTTCAGAATATTTTTTTCTTCATTTCCCTTCTCTAAAAACTGGTGTGTCTTATGGTCCGGAGCGTCTTATGGTCCGAAAAATACGGTAATAAAAAGGTAAAATGCAATTTAACCATCATACCCTCACACACAAATGGCCGCCCCATGTCATCACAAGATGAGCACCCCATGTCATCACAAGATGGCCACCATAAGATGGCCAGCAGGGGAGGGTTGTGGTGGGCAATCAGCTGGCTGGGAAACAGTTAGGCATCAATCAGGCTGGCAGAGGAGTGGTTAGGAGTGATCAGGCTGGCAGGCAGAAGCAGGTAGGGGCGATCAAAGCAGGTAGGCAGGTGAGTGGTTGGGAGCTAGCAGTCCTGGATAGTGAGAGGGATGTCCTACTGCTGGACATCTCCTGAGGGGTCCCAGATTAGAGAGGGTGAGGGCTGGGCTGAAGGACACCCCCACCCCATGCATGAATTTCATGCACCGGGCCTCTAGTGAGAAAATAAAAGAGTATCAGAGCAGAATTATGTCAAAATGACATAGGTGTTAACTGCCTCTCATGAGCCAATGACAGGATAATTTCAGTATCAAAAGTAATAATTACTGTAGTACACTGGAACATACATGGCACATAGTTGGTACTCAATAAATGCTTATTGAATGAACAAGTGAATTTAGCATTGTAGTTATTAATAGGCTATTATTGAGAATGTGATCTACAACACTGACTTAGTGGCTCCTCCAGGAGGACACATAATATAATTTCTCTTCCTCTCAAATATCAGGAAAAGTTAGCTTTTTCTGGAACATTTTTATCTCATGCATACTATGTTTCTCTCTCTCTCTCTCTCTCTCTCTCTCTCTCTCTCTCTCTCTCTCTCTCTCTTTTTGCTTGTTGGGAAGATCTTATGTCTTTTTCTTCCCACTATATATTTTATATTAAAAGCAGAAGGAAGCAGAAACCGGTTTGGCTCAGTGGTAGAGCGTTGGTCTGTGGACTGAAAGGTCCCAGGTTCGATTCCGGTCAAGGGCATGTACATTGGTTGCGGGCACATCCCCGGTAGGGGGTGTGCAAGAGGCAACTGGTCAATGTTTCTCTCTCATTGACGTTTCTAGCTCTCTATCTCTCTCCCTTCCTCTCTGTACAAAATCAATAAAATATATACATATATATATATATTTTTTAAAAAAAAAAGCAGAAGGAAGAAGTACAGTTGGAATAATAGGGATGTTTCCACTCAATGTGAGCAAACAGATATATTATTTGAAGTCCCACAACCTCAGGTTACCCAGTAAGAAAGATAAGACAGAGCCACAGGCAAATGCATAAAAAAATGTATCTATTCAAACCACCACCAACAACAGCATCATACTAGATATTCACTAAGGTTCCTTCTGGCACCAATGTTGTCTGAGGTAATAGTTCTCTGCTAACTATACTAATGTAGGCAGCAGATACATGGATAATTATAAACAGCAGGGAATCTGAAATGCATTTTTAATTACCTTTGAATGCATTGTGTTATGTTCTGGTAGCAGATTTATAAACATCCTGAACATGGGTCACTTTTACTAATAGTAAATTCACTTCTATTCTCTGTGCATACACTGCTTTTCATGGGGACAGCAAGCAGGTACAAGCAGGGCAAAGGGGATTCAGTCTCCCTAAGACCATCTGCCTCAAAGATCCTCAGTCCAGAAGATGGCCCATGGTAGTAAATACTTTCTAAGAGAGCATGGGCGTGAGAGTAGGGTGGGAAAATATTGCAAATCTAGGAAGAGCTAGTTCAGTCAGGCAAAGAAGGTGACATTACAGATATGGCAGTGTTGGAAGAAACCTCAGATATTATAAAGTCCAATCTCTTCATTTTATGGATCAGAAAATACTCCCACAGAGGTGGAGAGGCTCAGGATCACACAGTGAGTGTAGGAACATAATCTGGGTCTCCCAAGCTCAGTGCTCTTTCTATAATACTTTAAAAGACCTTTAAGGGAAGTTATGGTTGGTCTTTCACGCAATTGGGACAGGTAGGGCAGAGGCCTGGGCTTGGGAAAGCAGGGAGAGTCAAAAGGGTAACAGCTTAGAGCTTGGTTAGTAGTCTGTGGAGGAGGTTTCAGGGAGACAAGAAACACAGTGGAAGGGGGAAGAATATTCTCTTGGGAGAGTTTAAGCTTTGGAACTTATACATTTTCTCCATAACAATGTAAAGTAGAATGAATTTATCTATTTCTCAGAATTTCAGATTTGCCTTATAAAAGATGGGGAGATGATAAAAGTTTTCTTTTAAAACCTTTGAAGTGCCTCCAGTTGAGATCTCTGCACACTTTCAAGGTTTCTGAATAACCATCCCGAGGACCCTGAAGCAGGGCCCCCTTCCCACCAGGGATTCTTGATCCCTTCCCACCAGGGATCCACGGAAGGGAAGAGCAGGGGAGGAAAGGTAGCTGTTCCAGGCACATCCTGTGGGAACTTTAGAAGCAGAATGGAGTCCATTGTTCTCCCGTGGCAGGGGTGGGAGGTTGGAGGGGTGGAGGGAAGGAGAAGAGACTTCGTGCACTCCCTTAGGCTTTGAGATCGTTGGGTTTTGTAGGAATTCTTGGACTATACCACCATTCTTTCCTAATCCCCATGTTCCAAAGCCTCTCTCCTCCTATGCTTTCCAGCACACTATTAGTGACCTTCCCACAACCTGGGGAACATTTTACTCAACATTTTACAAGGCTGCACACAACCTCTTAGCTTCATATTGTAACTTTTCTTCTACCTAACCCTGACTTCTCCCGTTACTATACAGTGTTTAACTTTTCTGGTTGCTTGGTAGAATTTTACTGAATCAGACTGGCCATTGGATTGGGTCCCCCCATGGAATCTGAGAAACAGTGTAAATAATAAGTTTAACCATAAACATTAGTCAACTGAATGCAGAGCCCATCCTGAATACAGGGCTAATTCAGCCCTCCATCCCTATTCATACCATCGAACCATCGGGTGTGATGATTGGCATTGAAAGGGACAAAGCTGCGGCTGAATATAAATCTCAGAGACTTCATTTTCTGTGGCTTTGGTTAGTTACATAACTTCTCCATTTCTTAGGTGTCTTCTCAATGAAGTCAAGATAATACTTCCCACATCTCATAGATTTTGTTGGTGATTAAGTCATAGTTTGTATAGGATGTATGCAAATGTAATCTATACATACTAGATCATCAATTAAGTATCAGCTTCTTTCTTTTCTGTGCCATAGAAAGGTCATCTGTACAGGCGACTTGGGGCACATAACTGAAATTATCCATCTTGTTTCCCTAAATTCCCTAACAGAATCTCAAGTTCTGAGTCATTAATATATCTTTTAACATGAAGAACAATGTTCTCTATACTATATTTAGAATCAGATTTTGTAAGGATCTATGAATTATAGATCCCCAATGGTAGAGACCATGTTCATTAATTCAATAAATATTGATTGATGAACTATTATGTGCCAATAACTATGCTAAGAGCTAGGATGCAGCAGGGAACAAGTCAGCATGGCATTGCCTAGTACCTAGCACAATGCCTGGCACAAAGTAGGTGATCCATACCTATTTGTTGAAGTGACTCAGAGTCATTTAGAAGACATATAGAATAGGAGTCCTAGACTCCTAGGAATGATCCTCAAGACTGTCTAGATACTCTTATCACTCAAGAGAAACTGGAGATTTGATCCATGAAGTAGAACTGGACCATCTTCCTCTGATACACCGAGAGCATCTTCTGCTTTCTGAGCCCTACCCTGATGTGTTTTGCTAACTCTCAGATATAAGTTCAAACAACCACTCAAACTGGGCTGTCTACTTTCTTATAGATGGATCCTAGAGACCTGTTAGTATTCTGCACTGTTGCTAGGGACTGGAGTTGGGAATTTAAAAACAAAACAAATCAGAAACATACCAAAACCCTTACCAACTTCCCAGAGTTGCATTGGTTACCTAAAAGCACTTAGGTAGTGTTATTCAAATTGATTTCCATAAAAACCAGTCCCAAATGTCAATTAATGCTCATTAATATGCAATAAAATTCTAATTTGAGAACTATTAAGAGCCAAAAATGAATTCCACTTGACTGCCCTTCTTTGATGAGAACTGCTGTGAAGAACTCCATGCTGTTATTCAGTGAAACAATAAGGTGTCACGACAAATCAAGATCCAGGCACCAGAAGGACCAGAGAGAATGATCATTTGAAGGTTTGAGAGGCTGGTTTGGACAGCTCAAGTTCTATGCTGCTACAGCTCAGACCTCTGTCTGATATTTGGTATTCCTGTCTTCTGCTTGCTTTGGGTCTCATTTGTTCCTTCTCTCCTCCTCCCTCCCCCCCCCCCCTCGCCCCCTAGTTTCTTAGGATGGAGGTTCAGGATATTGATTTGAGGCTTTTTTTCTTCTAAGCCCTTAAGACTATAAATTTCCACCTAAGTACTGCTTTTAATACATAATTTTTTATTTTCATTCGGTCCAAAATAATTTCTCATTTCCCTTTTTATTTCCACTTCAACTCATGAGCTACTGTGGAGTACAGTGTTTAGTTTCCAAATATTTAAATATTTCTGTTATTGATTCCTTCATTGATTCCTTTGTGGTCAATAACATTTTTTGTATGACTCTAATTCTTTTTAAATGTATTAAGAATTGTTTTATGGTTCAAAAAATGGTCTACCTTGATAACTGTTTCATGTGCAATAAAAAGAAATGCATATTTTGTTGCTGTTGGGTTTGGTGCTCTAAAAAGATCAATGGGGTCAAGCTAATTGATTGTGTTGGTTTCTTCTTCTTCTATATCCTTAATTATTTTCTGTGTTATTATATCTATTACTGAGAAAAATCTAATAAAATTGTGGTCTACAATTATGGATTTGTCTATTTCTCCCTGAAGTTATGTCATTTCTACTGTATGCATTTTGAACTTTTGTTATTAGGTGCAAATATGTTTAATATTGTTATGTCTTTCTGATAAATTAACTATTTTATCATTATTATCTTCTTTATCCATGGGAATATTCTTTGCTCTGCAATCTTCCTTATCTAATATTGCTATTTAGCTATATTTTGATTATAAGTGTTAGCATGATAAATCTTTTCCATCCTTTTCTTTTAATCTATTTATACCTTTTTAAAACCCCCCACCCAAGGATATATTTATTGATGAGAGAGAAACATCTATCAGTTGCCTCTCATATGCACCCTGATCGGGGATTGAACCCAAAACCCAGTTATGTGACCTGACTGGAAATTGAACCTGCAGCCTTTTTGGTGTATGGGACAATGTCTAACCAACTGAGCCACCCGGCTGGATTATGTATATGTATATGTATATGTATATGTATATGTATATGTATATGTATATACATATGCGTTTGTATGTTATGTGTATATATATGTTTAAATCTTAATATGTAAAGTGTGCTTCTTTTACATAGTATGTAGTTGGTTTTGCTTTTTTCTCCTATTTGGCAACTCCTGCCTTTTAGCTGAAGTATTGAGATCATTTACATCTAAAATAGTTATTGGTATATTTAGTTTTAAGCATATTATACTTCTACTAGTGGCCCAGTGCATGGATTCATGCACATTGAAAGGAAAGTAATTAGAAGAAAGATTCATGCAGTAAAAAATTACATGTCAAATAGTATATGCAATACTAGAGGCCCAAGTGCACAGATTTGTGCGCTGGTCGAGTCCCTCAACCTGGGCTATGGGGATTGGGCCAAAACTGGCAGTCTTACATTCCCTGAGAGGACCGGATTGTGAGAGGGCACAGACCAGGCCGAGGAACCCCGTCAGTACATGAATCCATGCACCAGGCCTCTAGTATACATATAAAATTTTTGGCTAATCTCTTCCTGCTCTTCCTTCTGAGATTCACCAGTCTGTTCCATGTTTCCATGCCTGTGCATTGAGTGTCTGCCCCTGGTGGTCAGTGTGCATCATAGCTATCAGTCAAATGGTCAAACAGTTGGACACTTAGCATATTAGCCTTTTATATATATAGATAGTATTACTAGAGGCCTTCCTTCCCCCAGCTGCTGGCACCGGATTCCCTCTGGCAGCTGGACCTGGGCTTCCCTAGCAGCCCTGCTTCATCCAGAAGAACATCAGCTCTAATTAGCATATTGTGCTTTTATTGTTATAGATAAAATTAAAACACGTGTGCGATTGGTGCCAGTGAAAGCTTTATATATATCATGAATGTGTGAGTCAACATTTACTTTTAAATTGCCAGTGCCACCGGGACCAGTTTGGCTCAATGGATAGAGCGTCCGCTTGGGGACTGAAGGGTCCCGGGTTCGATTCCGGTCAAGGGCATGTACCTTGGTTGCGGGCATATCCCCAGTAGGGGGTGTGCAAGAGGCAGCTGATCAATGACTCTCTCTCATCGATGTTTCTAACTCTCTATCTCTCTCCCATCCTCTCTGTATAAAAACAATAAAATATATTTAAATTGCCAGTGCCAGCCAGTCAGATGGTCAGATGGTTGTATGGTCAGTCACTTAGCCTTTTATATACACTGAGTGGCCAGATTATTATGATTACTGAATGCATAATAATCTGGCCACTCTGTGTGTGTGTGTGTGTGTGTGTGTGTGTGTGTGTGTGTGTTAGAGGGCTAGTGAATGAATTAGTGCATGGGTGGGGTCCAACCAGCCTGACTAGGGTGAGGGGACATGGGCAGTTGGCTGGCCTGCCTGCTGGTCAAACTCCTGGTCAAGGGGACAATTTGCATATTAGCCTTTTATATATTATATAGGATATACACTGAGTGGCCAGATTATTATGCGTTCAGAAATCATAATAATCTGGCCACTCAGTGTATATAGATAGATTTGTAATTGATCTCATCTCTTATTTTTTTTCCTTCTTTTCTCCCTTCTCTTAGGTGAATTAGGTATTTCTATTATTTCATTTTATCTCTTTGTTGGCTTATTGGCTATCCTTAATTGTGCTATTTTTATGTTTATAGATACATCTTTAACTTATCAC
Organism: Pipistrellus kuhlii; assembly: GCF_014108245.1. NCBI lineage: Eukaryota > Metazoa > Chordata > Mammalia > Chiroptera > Vespertilionidae > Pipistrellus > Pipistrellus kuhlii. The sequence continues at coordinate 53,074,534 of NW_023425515.1, read as the reverse complement.
AGTCTACTCCCAAGTGATATCATATCACTTCACATGTAATATAAGAACCTTATAAGAATGTACTTTTATATCTCCACTCCCACCTTTCGTGTTGTTATCATTATTCATTTACTTTACCTATGTTATAAATCCCACAATACATGTTTTCATTTTTCTTTAAATCGTCAATTATATTTAAAAGAGGCTTAAATAGTAAGAAAAATCTTACATATTTCCTCATGTAGTTGCCATGTCTGACGCAGCTCTCTTTAATACTCTGTCCTACAAACTCCACCTGCCTTGGCCTCCCAGACTTGAAACTGTCTTCTTAATTCAGGGAGTTTGAATTCTTTCTTTTTGCACCACTTTCTGAAAATTGTACCCTGGTATACCTGCTTTTCTTTTGTTTCATTGAATATCTGAAACCATGGATTAAAAATATAAAGGCTCTGGATCATTTTATTTTCTCCAGTGAATATCTTCTTTAGCTTCTGCTAAGATGTTAGGATAAAAACAAGCAACTTAATTCAATCAGTGACTCATTTGATTAGGGGGTAGATTTCAATATTTTATAAGACGAGGTCTATTTCTGCACTAACTCCTCAGCTATAGTCCTTTCAGAGTCCCAGATGAAAGCTTAGAATATTTGTATTAGTCTGGGTCCTCCAGAGAAACAACACTGATTTTTCATATAAAGAGATTTATTATAAGGTTTTGGCTCATGTAATTATGGAGGCTGAGAAATCCCAAACTACAGACTCAAGAAAATGAGGGTGTAGTTCAGAGGCCCAACAATCAGACAGGTGATGGAGTAGAAGCCAGGCTGAGTCTGAAGGCCTGAGAACCAAGAACGCCAAGGACAGGAGAAAGTCAAGCCCCAGCTCAGCACTCAGGCAGAGAGAATTTCTACCTCCCACTGCCTCTTTGTTCTGTTCAGGCCCTCAACAGATTGGATCATGCGCACCCACATTGGGAAGGGCCAACTGCTTTACTCGGCTCAGCAATTCAAATCTCTTCCAGGAGCAGCCTCACAGATACACCCTCAAATAATGTTTAACCAGATGTCTGGATACCTACTAAGGTGACCAGATTGTCCCGCTTTTGGAGGGACAGTCCTGATTTTTAACAATTTTTCCCCAAGTCCCCCGGTGTTTTAAAAAAAGTCCCAATTTTTGGAAATATTGGAAAAATTGGAAAGATTCTTTTCAAAAATCGGGACTTTTTTAAAACACCACGGGACACGAGAAAATTTGTTAAAAATCAGGACTGTCCCCCCAAAAGCAGGACGATCTGGTATGGCACACTCAACACATAAAGTTAACCATCACAGTGTTTTTCAGCCCTTTTCACCTTGGTGGACTCTATACTCCAATTTCTCTCTCTCCATCACAATAAGACTGTAAGTGGCTCTGATTAGCTTCTTGGCTACTTAGCACTTGTTTTCTGTTTGGCTCTTTTACCTCTCGATCTGCGCTACTTATAAATTAGTGAATGACTTGGAAGAAAAATTGCTGAGATTATTGGGCTGATTTCTATGTGCCTCTTTCTTTCCTTGTTCATGGCCCCTCATGTCCTGGCCCATTTAGTATCCTTGAGTCCCTCTTCCCATTCCCAGCCCTATCAGAATGTTCTGCTCAGTTTTTCAGACTCTTAGCAGCTACTCTTCACTTGGGGGGGATTTTAGATTCTCCTCAGGTGCTACTTAAAAGACAGTAATTAACAGTCTCAAGGGGAAAAGTAACAGAATGTGGGACACTTGATGTCCTGTTCTTTCTAAGGTCTTAGCTCTAAGTCCTAGCTGTCTTAGTAAGTCTTTTATGCCTCTCAATAGATTTTTTTAATATAGCTTTTCTAGATGTCCCCTAAGGGAGCAATGGTCTACTATTGGGTAGTCTATTATAAATAGAAGCATATGCTTAATGTCTTATGATATATTTTAACCTTGAAATATTTTACCTGACAAGTCAAGCTCTTTAAAGATAATCTTTAGTTTATAGACACAAATGGCAGTGCAAACAGTATGAGATATAACTATCCTTACTATTAACTTATGACACCAATTAAGATACATTATAGAATCGCTAAATTATAAAAGAGAAACCTATTATAAGGACCGGTTACTATTATTATTACTGGTCAGTGCATATTTGAAAATTAAAAGCTCATGTAAACGTCTGCATCAACACAAAGGCTAATTGCTTATTCTGCAAGTTTATACATGCTCAAACTATAAAGTTTCTCCTTAGAAACTAATTGCAATAACTTCTATTCTGGTTTTCTTTTCTTCCTTTGGTTTTCAATCTAGGACATGAAATCCACTTCAAAGCTACTGAGTGAAAGCTGTAGCCCGTATTATAGAAGACAATAGCAGGATGTCATCGTTTCTTTTCCTCTGTTTAGCCAGTGTTTGTGTTCTGAACACAGACTTGCCATGGCGCTTCTAGAGTGGCTTGGAGATCACAGGTTTCCATGAAATGTGCACGAGCTCACAGGCCCACTGGTCACACAGCAGCCTTCAGCCGAGGGTTTTAACATTTCATCTACTTCTTGCTATTTTGTCAGGTCGCTGTTTCTATTTCACTTGCTTGTACTCACCAGCTTCCCTTAAGGTGTCTCAGCCCCAGAGTGCTGGCGAGGCCCACCCCTCTAGTCTGGTGGACTAGACGGAAGTTTTACATGCAAACAAGAGCAAAGCTGAACATGAAAGCCAAGCCATACTGGGAAGCTCACTAATACCGGGTTTGTTAAAACCATTTGTTCAAAGATGTTCGCATCTGTTGCTTGGCACTGATCCTTAAGCTCCAAGACCCCTACCTTCTTAACTAATTATCCTCATGTCAAGTAATCCGTTGGAGTTGATTGAGTATATACTCATAAAAGTCCCCAAACCCCCAAGCCCTCAAAACACAAGCAGAACACTGAGATGGAATTGAAGAACGTTTTCTCAATCCAACTATTAAAGAAAGGGCATAATGGAAAAACATAGCAGATATGGCTTGGTGAGAAAGCATTGCAACAGCCAGCCTGTTGTCCTCGACCCCCGCCCCTCGCCCAGCCCCCGCCATGATCACACTGCTCGTGCTACAGATGAAGACCATGTATAATTCCACAGCATGGAATAAATGAGCAAGGGGAATTGTAAACAGTCTGGCCAACCAGAAGCAATAAAGACACAATGCTACCAAGATATGCAGGCCCTGCTCCCCACTGCGCTGATATAATCCACACTTGGCAAGGATGAGTTCTCACTGCAGGGCTCTGCTGCCTAAATACGCAGGCTCCCCTGGAGAAAGGCAGTGGGAGAGGGGAGAGAAGGACAAAAAAAGAGAGGGAAACAATTGCTGTAGGGGAGACCCACGGTGAGAATTAAAATTGTAAGTATTCCCTTTGACCCAGAAATGCCAGTTTTGGGAATCTTCTTATGAAAGTAAAAACCAAAGTGTACAGGTAAATGTAGAATGTTTATTGTGGCATTATTTGTATTTCTAAGAAACCTGGAAGAAAACCTGAAATATCTATAAATACAGAAATAATGTGGAAAATTAAGAAACATCTTACAAAGGAATATAAGGTAACTACTAAAAATAATAAATTGAACAATTATAGGTATATATATATATATATATATATATATATATATATAATAAATCAAGCTAAACAAACCCACATCTGACCTATATGTTCATGTTAACCAATGTCACCCCAATAAATAAAAAATCCTATATAATAAAAGGCCAATATGCAAATCAATTGAATGATGGAACGACAGGTCACTATGACACACACTGACCACCAGGGGTCACATGCTCAATGCAGGAGCTGCCTCCTGATGGTCAGTGGCTCCCTCAGGGGAAGTGCCGCTCAACCAGAAGTCAGGCTCACAACTGGCAAGCACAGCAGTGGTGGTTGGACTCTTTCCCACCTCCACAGCAACACTAAGGAAGTCTGACTGATGGCCCCCACGGGGAGTGGGCTTAAGCCATCAGTCAGACATCCCCTGAGGGCTCCCAGACTGCAAGAGGGCGCAGGCCAGGCTGAGGGACCCCCTCACCCAAGTGCACAAATTTCATGCACCAGGCCTCTAGTAAACAAATAAAATAAAACAAATAATAGAGTAACTGGTATTTTATGACCCCCATCTACATATGAAATAAAGAATAACTACCTATTGCCCTAGCCCAGTGGTCGGCAAACTCATTAGTCAACGGAGCCAAATATCAACAGTACAACAATTGGAATTTCTTTTGAGAGCCAAATTTTTTAAACTTAAACTTCTTCTAATGCCACTTCTTCAAAATAGACTCTCCCAGGCCGTGGTATTTTGTGGAAAAGCCACATTCAAGGGTCCAAAGAGCCATATGTGGCTCACGAGCGCAGTTTGCCTACCACGGCCCCAGCCGGTTTTGCTCAGTGATAGAGCTCTGGCCTGCAGACTGAAGGGTCCCAGGTTCAATTCCCATCAAGGGCACATGCCCAGGTTGCGGGTTTGATCTCCAGTAGGGGGCATACAGGAGGCAGATGATCAATGGTTCTCAATATCATTGATGTTTCTATCTCTCTCTCCCTCTCCCTTCCTCTCTGAAATCAATAAAAATATATTTTTAAAAATACCTACATATGTTTGTTTCAACACAGAAAAGGAGTGAAGGAATTCACACTGAAATTTGATAGTGATCTTGTCAGGAAGATGGAAGGAACAGAAGGTGGAGATTAATAACGTTTTTCTTTAGACTTGCTACAATGAGTGTGTGTTATTTCCATAATTTAAAAATGTCATAAATTTAGCCGAAACTGGTTTGGCTCAGTAGACAGAGCATCAGCCTGCAGACTGAAAGGTCCTGGGTTCGATTCCAGTCAAGGGCATATACTTTGGTTGCAGGCACATCCCCGGTGGGGCGTGTGCAAGAGGCAGCTGATCAAAGTCTCTCTCTCATCGACGTTTCTAACTCTCTATCCCTCTCTCTTCCTCTCTGTAAAAAAGCAATATATATATATATTTTAATATATTTTATTGATTTTTTACAGAGAGGAGGAGAGAGGGATAGAGAGCTAGAAACGTTGATGAGAGAAAAACATTGACCAGCTGCCTCTTGCACACCCCCTATTGGGGATGCGCCCGCAACCAATGTACATGCCCTTGACCGGAATCGAACCTGGGACTTTTCAGTCCGCAGACCGACGCTCTACCACTGAGCCAAACCGGTTTCGGCAATAAAATATATTTTAAAAAATTAAAATGTCATAAATTTAAGATGTAAAAAGGATTTGAAACTTTAATAATTACAACTAACATTATAAGTAATGCCAGGCCCCAGAACTCAGTGGGTGCGCAGTTCTCTGGCATTTGTTTAAACTGATCCTGGTGGGTAAAGGTAAATAGCAACTTCTGCTCTGGAAGAGAGGGCCTACCTGGGGTCCCTCAACAGAAGCCAATGAAAGCACAGACTTGACAGCACCTCTGGAGAAGGCTGGTGGCTGTGAAATGAAAACCACACTTGCCTCTCCACAGCCTCAGCCACAGAGCTTCCCAAGGGGCCTCCTATGCCAGTGAGCAGCCAGCAGAGGCATGGATAAAACTAGAACAGGTTTTTGTCTGAGAAAACCCCATTACTCCAACTACTGACAGCCTTTGTTGGCTCCTGTTCCATGCTTCAGAGATAAGATGCACAAGGCTGGCCCAGCTTTTGCAGGAGTAAACATCAAACACTGAAGAAAAGATGCTGTTGTGTAGGTTTGACATGCTCTGTGTTAATATTTTGGTGGGAGATGCAAGGAGGGCCACTGGAAACTAGCTGTGGGCACTTCAGTTGTCCATGGATGGCATTTAGACCGTGGAGGTGTGACACTTGGCTCAGTATTTCAAATTTGTTTCATGCTAATAAAAGTTTCCAAATCTTCTGGAGGGCAAAAGATATTCAATAATAATAAAAATCATATGCATAAACTATCTGTCCAATTTTCCCAATACCATTTATTCAATAGACTATTCTTACCTCATTGTATGTTCTTGCCTCCTTTGTCAAATATTAATTGACCATAAGGGCATGGATTTATTTCTGGGCTCTACCTTCTGTTCCATTGATCTACATGGAACTATACATAAGAATAAACTCGCCAAAGCCGGTTTGGCTCAGTGGTAGAGCGTCAGTCTGCGGACTGAAAGGTCCCGGGTTTGATTCCGGTCAAGGGTATGTACCTTGGTTGCGGGCACATCCCTGGTAGGGGGTGTGCGAGAGGCAGCTGGTCGATGTTTCTCTCTCATCAACGTTTCTAGCTCTCTATCTCTCTCCCTTCCTCTCTGTAAAAAAATCAATAAAATATTTTTTTTAAGTAGGTTTTGATATCCTATGTAATAAAAGGCTAATATGTAAATCGACCAAACGGCGAAATGACTGGTGGCTATGACATGCACTGACCACCAAGGGGCAGACACTCAATGCAGGAGCTGCCCCCTGGTGGTCAGTGTACTCCCACAGGGAGCATCGCTCAGCCAGAAGCTGGGCTCGTGGCTGGTGAGCACAGTGGTGGTGGCGGGGAGTGGACATAAGCCATCAGTCAGACATTCCCCAAGGGTGCCCGACTGTGAGAGGGAGCAGGCCAGGCTGAGGCCCCCCACAAGTGCATGAATTTTGTGCACTAGGCCTCTAGTCTAAAAATAAAATGCAAAAACTAGCACTTTGTGAAGAATTTACATTTTTTATCGTTAATTTATCTTCCAATATATTTTTCTTCCTGTATAATCCTACTCTCCTTGACCCATTCCTCTTCTCTATCCCTAATTAACCTCTTTATTAGATGTTTTACTTAATGTTTTCTTGATTATCACAGAAACACTTGCTATAGCAATCATGGAAGATATAGATAAGTTTAATAAAGGAAAGTAGTGATTTGTAATCTAACCCCACTGCTAGTAATGTTTTAAAATAGCTTCTTCTTGTCTTTACATTTACCTTTTTTTTTTTTTTTTTTTCTTACTGATTTGAGAAAGAGAGAGAGATTGGTTGCCTCCCAGATGTACAGGGATCGAATCACAACCTGGGTATATGCCTTGACCAGGGAATCAAACCTGCAACATTTTGGTGTATGGGACAACACTCCAACCAACTAAGTTACCTGGCCAGGACATATACTGACCTTTTTAAGTAGGTCTGTATTTGTGTAGCTAGATGAATATCTCAGATATATACTTAATATTATAAATGAATATGAGAAAGTGTATGGAAGTGAACAGGGTTTGTACACCATCTTACTGCCATCATCTGTATGGCTCTAATGTGACTACGTGTTCTGGTGTGTCAGGCCTGTATTAGCATTCCTCAGACTGACAGTGACAGCAGCCTTTATGTCTCCACCCTTCTTTTCTCCTCCAGCTGCCTTGAAAGGCAGCGATATTTGCAGGTAAAGATTCCCGTGGGTAGTTATTTGATCTTCTTTCATCCAGTTTTTCACTTGCTGATAATTGGGTAACTAGGATCCCAGTAGGTCAAAACTCTATCCTTTGCTGTCTTATGCTGCTTCAACTTTACTTGATTTTCTGGATTTATACTTATAATATCCAAAAGCAGGCAGCCATCACCAGAACCATCGAAGTGTCCATTTGGAAAAGATGCTCAATTAATCATGCATTCTGTTCACCTGTTCAGAGGAAATATTACAGTCCCTGGGAGATTCCACTTCACACAGAAAACTAGGAATATCTTAATTAGAACCAAGAAGGACCATGGTGGCCTGGAGTCTTGTCAGACCGGCACTGTAGGCCTTCACCACACCTTCCTTCCAGACCACCCCTTCAGGCCCTGACTATTTCCCTAGTTCGGGCAATCACTTCCAGGTCTCCGCAGCTACCCTTAGAAAATCAGAATGGAGAGCTGCCAGGCTGACTTTCCATCCTAGACAGATGGCAATGGGAGGTCCTGTCCTTACAGCAAGAAATCCACTTCTTCCCATCAGAATTCCAGGGCTTTCTGGCTGATCTATACACATGCACAGCTCCTCACAGCAGCACTGAAGACTGACTTCCCAGAGCCATCGCTCCCACAATGATCTCTTCTGTATTGCAAACATCATGAAGTATAGAAGACTGACAGGCTTAACACCCCTCTCCACTGCCTCCCTGTTTTCATTAGGAGTTAAAAAGTAAACATCCTGGAGTGATGGGGGTGGGGGGGGGGAGGGCACTCTTGAATAGGAACCTACAGTCTGAAAAGAGAACATGTGGAAAGGTAGCTGGGGGGTCCTATCTATGTTATCAGTCTGCGGGCCTTAACCCTCTTTAACCAGTAGCTTAGTCAAAGAGGGTCTGAGTCCTACGGGGATAGTCTGCCAGCCTTAGCTCTTAGTCCTCTGTTTACCAACCCACATCTAAAGTCTACTGACCCAGTTTGGGTTCAGGTTTTAGAGAAGTATTTAGACTCTCCTAACTCCCTCCACCGAGGCAAAATGGCCATGACAGAGACTGGAGGGAGGATGGAGCATACTGCCTATGAATTCAGTGTGACTTGGAACATTCTGAGTGACATACATCGTTATGGGGGGCAAGAAGGTGGCTGGTAAGATCTGTTTCTGGCCAATTCCAGGAATACAATGAATGAGTCTGACCCCCCTCTTGATTACCTCCTTTAAAGTAGACTGTACAATGTTTCTAGACTACACTGGACACAGGAGAATATTCTGAAAGCGCCTTGGATATAAGCAGACTTCAAGGCCTTGCCTGAGCTGGCTGCAACTCCCAAGAATTGCTCAAAATCTGACCCAATTCTGGTCAAAAGTTACGTGATTCCCTACAACAAACAGACTAAAGTTCGTTCACACTGTAGTGTCCTTGACAAGCTGGCCTTTATCTCATATTGCAAACCTGTCCTCCCCTGGCCCTCCTCATCTCTTCACCTTATTCAGACCACACCAGCACTTTGACTATGACTCAAATACCTGCTCAAGGTATTCTGTCTTTCAATAAATGCCCTTCCACACTACTGCTGCCAAAGAGCCACACCTCCTTCAGAACTTGACTCAAAGGAACCTCTACCTTTGAGGAAAATAACAATTCCTCTTGAAATAGTTTGCTCTCTACCCCCCACCTAGAAACCCTGGCTAGCCTCCAATCCCTTCCCCATATTTTCATAGCAGGTGTGATCACTTGATCATAGCACTCAACATAGTGTCTTATATAGATGTTGTCTATATCAATGTAAAAAAAAAAACGGTGTTGCCGAAACCAGTTTGGCTCAGTGGTAGAGCGTCGGTCTGCGGACTGAAAGGTTCCAGGTTCGATTCCGGTCAAGGGCATGTACATTGGTTGCGGGTACATCCCCTGTAGAGGGTGTGCAAGAGGCAGCTGGTCGATGTTTCTCTCTCATTGACGTTTCTAGCTCTCTATCTCTCTCCCTTCCTCTCTGTGAAAAATCAATAAAATATTTTTTTAAAAAAAACAAAAAACGGTGTCTTTTACAAGACTGATTCCGTCATTCTTCTATTTGGGATTAATGCATCCCGCTTAATTAGTCTCTCCTCCCTCTAACAAGCTCTTCCCCATGGTCCCCTCTGGATTCATACCTTCAGGAACACAATATACTTGTAAACACCCCCCCCCCTTTTTTTTTCCCAATTCATTTCCAACAGCATATGCAGTCTTTCTCTTGATCCAGACACTATGAATGCACATTCTTCTGTGTGCTCACTATTCCCCATTCCTAGAAAGCAAGGTGCTCTGCAAGGTGGGGTTCTTAGGCCACATCATCTCCCTCTGTCTGGGTACCTCATCATTATGACAAGTATCTCAGAAAACACCTTGAGAAGTCTCGCTGGAAACCAGTGGCCCATGGAAACACATAAATATTTTATCAGTCTCTGAACAAGACTCTTACTCATAAATATTTAAACTCAATAGCATAATGCTCAGTAGCTGATAAGAGTCAACTTGTATAGGGGATGGGGGTGGGGGGGCGGGGAGAGCTGAAAAGAGGAGGGGAATACAGCAGCCACGGCAGCAGGCATTCTACAGTCTCTTTATGGATCTAAAAACACTGAAAGTGCACCCGAGGGCTCTCCAATTTGCAGGGACACTCGTTTTCTAGAGTGGGAGGCAGGTAGCACCACAGAGCTGTCTGGGAAAGGCACTCGCTGGGATTCAGGCAGGCGGCCACACCAGTCACAGCCCCATAACTTTGCTGTACTTCTCTCAGCATGGGGGCACATAGCAGCTTTTCAAATAAAGCACACAGGACTCAACATGAGGCAGATCCCGGAAGAATCCTCAGGGCAGCTTTATTTAAAATAGGCCCCAAATGGAAACAACACAAGTTTCCATCGATAAGGAAATGAATAAACACATGTGGATATTCATCTTGGAATGAAAAAAAAAAAAGAACTGATATACTAAAAAACAACAACTGAATATCACAGACATTATCTTGTGCAAAAAGAAGCCAGACATAAAAGTACGGACCATGTGTAAATTCATTTCTATGATGTTCAGGAATGTAAAACTAATCTACGATAACAGGAATCATAACAAAAGTTGCTTCTGGATGATGGGAGTGACTAGGAAGGGGCATGGGGAAATTTATGAGATTGAAATTTTTATTATCTTGTTTGGGATGTGAATTTGTCAAAACTAGCCCAGCTTCTAGCAAAGGATTCAGCTTAGAAGTGCTGTGAAGATAAAAGAGGCCACTGATCTCCAGGATCATCATTTACCTATAAAATATTGATTGACTTGAATTACCTAAAAGGACTTCTAGCATTTTGCTAAGAGTTCTGCAACCCTTATGGGAGTCATTGCCTTATTTGTGCCATTTATCTAATTAATTCAACAATTATTTATTAATTGCTTACAATATGCCAAACAGGAGCATAGCCATGAATACAACAAAATTTCTTGTCATTACAGAGCTTATATTCAAGTGGAGGATATATAGACAATTAAAAAACAACAACAACAACAACAACACACATATATACTATATAATGCCAAGTAATAAGTGCAATGAAGCAGGTCAGAGAACAGGGAGTGACAAAGGGCTGTTCTGGATCAGGTGATCGGAGAGGCCTGATCGAAGAGGTCATATTTGAGAAGAGACATGAATAAATTGAGGGAAAAAGCAAGTAACTAAGGGATCAGTGTTCAGGCAGAAAGGAGAGTAGGGAATGGAGAGCGATAGCATATGAGGTCAAAAAGGCCAGATCATATAGGGCTTTGATAAGCCCTGGACTTCATTCAAAGTGTGAAGCGAAGCTCCTGGGAAGTGTTAAGTAGGGGAGTGATACAATCCAACTGACGATTTAAGAATGAGAACAAGAAGGCAGTTAAGAGATTCCTCTAAGATTCGTAGGAAAGAGTCAGAAGAATAGGTCCCTATTCCCCCCTCACTGTCTTAGTATTCTTCACACGTTTATTCCTTAGCCATCTTTGGACACAAGCTCTATCAGGGCAGATCACGTATGTCTGGATTCCAAACTCTGATTTTAATTCACAAGGTCATTTCTTGAGAGAGTTCGTAGTTTATAAAAAGAGAAGTAGGTTACTTTCCTGAATGCCTACAATTTTTCATAATAAAATGTAGATGAAAAGAGGTAGGGCGACTAAATATGAATGCTGTGGTTCTCGACACCTTTGTGCAAAATAGAGGCTGGGATTTGTAACTAAAGGAAGGGCATTCCTTTCAGCTTTCATGTCCAACTTCTCTGCCCAAGACTGTCCACGTCCCGTGTCTCTGTGGCATGGCCCGAGCCTCAGTGATTCCTTCATCTTCCCCTTTGCCCCCAGTCACTTTTTGAAAACCTGGAAGGGAGTGGAATAAAATGGGAATGGGAGGGCACTTTCCAGAGAACTCCCCATCCTCCCTTCACCCCATCTGGAAATGCCCTTATGGTCAAACAACAGCAACAAAATCTTAAAACCCTCAGCAAGAAACAAACTGCTAAGCACCACCTATTGTCCTTCCCAGAGAATGTCTGTCCCTCTGTCATTATTCTCCCACTCTTCAGGGAGCTTTCTAGGCTGGAAGTCAGTGGTTCATCCCACTGCACCTCTGGGTCTCTCCTAGACCACAATTCTGCTCTCACAATTTCTCTATCCCCAAGCTACCGTAACTCCAGGCTCGACTCTAGACTTGACTGAGGAACAGAACAGAACAGGGGGGAAGCTAAAAGCTGGTGGTAGAAGAGAAGGGGGTAATACAGGCAGCACTTCAGAGACAGTGGTGGCCCTGAAGTGGAATAAGGCTGGCAAAATGGGGACCAGAGAGCCACTGCCACCCCCAAGAGATCCCTAACTCAAGCAAAACCTGCCAAGGCATTTTATTCTCCAGATGCAAACTGCCTCACACTTCATACAATCACTTCCACTGCCACTTAGCTGCACACACCGGCTGCTCCAGCGGCAGCAAAGGAAGAAGCTACTGTTTTGCAAGCCCGGCTCCTGCCCAGCCTCAGGGAAGCCTTCTGGGCTGCATTTCGCCAGTGGTTCAGAAAACTTCACTTTCCTCTGCAGGCCTTGCTGCCTAATACATCTGTCTCAACCATTCTTTCCATCTTTTAATCCTGAACATCTTTCCCTTTTATGGAGGGCTGCGATCATGTAGTGTTATCCTCCGTATCCTGGTTCAAAGGACTCCATCAGAAAAGGCGTTTCATTATAGGGTAGGGCATAATTTACCTATTATCCATGCGCACACTTAGCTACAAAACCAACAAAGGGAAGAGTAAGAGCATCATGCCATGACTTCACTCACCGCAGATTTCAATTCTGAAATGTGAACATCAGAACTCAGTACTACAGAGAAACCTCAAGGTCGTGTTCCTCGGGAGTGCATGCGTACCTAGGTATGCACCATTCCAACAGCGAGCTCTCACAGGTGGCCCCTAGCTGCTGAGAGAGCTAAGCTGGCAACTGGTGCAATAAGGATGCAGCAGCTCCCGGGCGATTCTCAGAACAACGCAGTCCCACAGGCCACTAAGCAATAAAACTTTCTGCAGTTAGGACTTCACAGCCCCGGAGGAGAGGGAGCCCCTCCTATCTGCCCCCTGCACCTTGGGGTTCACGCGCCCCTGCGAGGCAGACTGGGGACAAGTTCAAGGGCGCGCTGCTCACCTCGCCAGGTCCCCGGCCGCCGAGAAGCGTCAAACTCTCATTGCCCGGGTCGCTCATGGGCTCGTGGGGCTGGAAGGGACCGGCCAGGGCGTGGACAGGGCCAGGGGCGGGAGCCGTGCCCATCGCCGCGCCGGGCAGCAGGGTGTGGAGGCGGAGAGACCGCGGAGCGTGCGGGGCCCGCGGGGAAGCCCCTGGCCGGTCCCTAGCGGCCGCGCCTCCCGCCTCTTCCCTGGCTCCTCTCCGCTCGGAGCGTCCGGACCCGGCGCTCGGCCGGCGGGGAAGCTGGCACCACCTGCCCGGCTCCTGGGGACTGCGCGCCCCGGGCTCGCATCCAACCGCGCGCTCCGCCGCCAGCCGGGTCCCCGGGGGCAGCCCCGCCTCCGGGCGCCCCGCTCAGCCTAGCCCGGCCCGCGCCTCCCTCCCGGCGGCGGCGTCCCTTCCCGGGCCTCCCGCCAGCGGCTGCCTCTGGGGCTGGCCCTGCGGCCCCGGAGCCTCAGGTTCGGCTCCCCAACACCACAGGCCAGTAACAACACCAGGCCAGTAACAACACTGGAAGGATTCCATGCCAATACTCATTTTTTTTAATTTCAGGGTAACCAATGAGCGTTTTTATTTTTATACTGTTTGGGTTTTCCAAATTCTTTTTTCTTCTTTTCTTTTCTTTTTTTTACAGAGAGGAAGAAGAAGGATAGAGAGTTAAAAACATCGATGAGAAAGAATTATCAATCAGCTGCCTCCTGCACTCCCCCCACTGGGGATGTGCCTGCAACCAAGGTACATGCCCTTGACCGGAATGGAACCTGGGACCCTTGAATCTGCAGGCGGACGCTCTATCCACTGAGCCAAACTGGTTAGGGCTGGGTTTTCCAAATTCTTTACCTTGAGTTTGTGCTTTTATAATCAGAAAGACAAGCACATTGCTTTCCCCAGGAATGCTAACAGGCAGCCACCAACAGATGTCCACCCATTCAAAGGATGCCTGAACCTTTGGTTAAGGCACCCTGAAGAAGCTATATAGGGTGAGAGGTCTGGTCAGGGTCTTGGGAACCTAGTTAGACTTGTGTGTTTTCACTTATTTTTACGCTGGTTGGGAAATCCCACGTTTTACTACTGTCTGGAGTAGGGGTGTCGAACTCAATCAGAGAAGGGGCCAAAATCTAAAATCCAGCCTAAATCGCGGGCCGAATGGTTTACTGAACAGTCATAAACTGTCATTGTGATGGAAACGCAGCGGAGTGCAGTGATGACAGCGCGGTGCGTGCCACATTGCCAGGCCTGGCGGGACGGATTTGGCCCTCGGGCCTTGTGTTTGACACAAGTGGTCTGGAGGAAGCTCTTGGCCTCTGAGGGGGTAAGGGAGGGAAGCCAGGTGTGGCCACTTACAGTCCAACAGGATAGTAGTAATAGTAGATGTTTTAGGCAGAATGTTACCCAAAAGAATTCTTCCCACAGGTTCAACTGAGGGGAAAATAAGAGGAAGAAAGGACCTCCAAAGCAGTGAACAAAAAGCTAGCTTTTCCAAGAGCAAGAATGATGTCTACAACTCTTCGCAGAGCTCTCCTTCTATGTAGGCAAACCCTTTCTTTTGGAAAGCCGAGGGGGTCGTAATCCTCCTCCGTAGGATTGTTCTCCTTCAGAAGGCTTGTGGGTTCACCTATCCCTTACGACAGCTGACCAGAGACCTGAAATGTTAAAAACCGAACTCCATACTACAGAGAAACTCAAGCCAAGAGTCTGACTTCAGATCTTCAGTTCTGTGGTTCTGGATTTAGGGTTTGTCCTTTTGATATCTGCGATCTCCTGATCCCTCAGAATTTCTCTGCGGATTCTTAGCCCATTATTCACACCATTCCCTCTATGTCCTGCGAGATAGTGGAACCTTTCATTGAGTGTGGTTCTCACCTCCCACCCCAGTGTTCTCTTTCTCAGATTGGAGTGCCCCCAACTTCAGTTGCCAGGCACCGAAAGTTTCCCATCTTCCGCCAAGGCATGCCCTATTTACCTTAGAAGTGTTTCTGGAATCTTTCCCCTCTGCATTCCCGCATTGCTGCTCTTGTTAGACTTGGATTACCCTCGGCAGAACCATTTCAATAGTTTCCTAACTGGTTTTCTTGTCTCTCCCCACCCCCAACACAGACTTACGAATGTCACTCCCCTGACAAAACCAACAAAACATTTCCTCTAGCCCCTGCACATAAATCTGTGGAGCTCCCCTCGGCAATTAGAATAGTCTACTTTCACAGCTAGGAAACAGCTTACCTGTCCAACCTTCCTTCTGTCTGTTCAACACCTGTGTTCCAGTTATACTGAGACAGGCCAATTGCTGTTCTTCGAATACACCTAGACTTTCTAATGCCCTCGTTTATTTTGCTCACCCTGTTTCTTTATCCTGGATTTCTCTTTACCCCAAACTTTACCTGTTGAATTGCTCCCAAGCCTGCAAGACAACTCAAATGTTTTCTTTAGTGAAATTCTTCCAGATCTTCTGAATCAGATCTGTGAGATCAATTAATACCTCTTTCCCAGCATTCTGTGTTTCTGTTACTATACTTCACTACATTTGGGTGTATGGTACAGCTGGCTGTGTCCTCTTGTCTCCCGTTAACTGTGAGAGCCTGCGAAGCGAGGTGTGTTTCTGACTGATCTTCATCCCCACTGGGCAAAGCATAAGGAAGAAAGTAAATCCCCACACCTGAAATAGCCACTGTAATTGTTTTAGTAATTATATTTTCTCACATCTCTTTATGCACATGCCCATCCATATATACACACATGCACTCACGCATGCTGTTTTCTTTTGGAACCCTCTTTTCTAGTCTTGACTTTTCTTACCTCATTTTACCCTTACTATTCTTCCTCTTCCTATTTAAAAAGTTAAGCATGTATATACATGTGTGTGTGAGCGCACATGTATGTGCATGTATGTGCGCACACACTAGAGGCCTGATGCACAAAATTTGTCCACTGGAGGGAGAGTGTCCCTCAGCCCAGCCTGCACTCTTCAATCTTGGACCCACAGATCGGGCCTGAACTGGCAGTTGGACATCCTTCTCACAATCCAAGATGCTGGCTCCCAACTGCTTGCCTGCCTGCCAGCCAGATCAACCCTTAACCACTCCCCTGCCAGCCTGATTGGTGCCTTACTGCTCCCTTGCTGGCCTGATTGCCCCCAACTGTCCTCCCCTGCAGGCCCAGTTCCCCCCAACTACCCTCCCCTGCAGGCTTGACCCCCCCCCCCCAACTGCCCTCCCCTGCTAGCTTGATGGCCCACAACTACACTCCCCTGCCGGCCATCATTAGTGGCCATCTTTGACGACATTGGGTCAGCCATCTTGTGCAAGGATGTGAAAGTGAATTTGCATATTATCTCTTTATTATATAGGATGTATACAAGAGGCCTGGTGCACGAAAATTCATGTACTGGAGTGGGGGGGTTCCTCAACCTGGCCTTCCCCCTCTCGTGGTCTGAGAACCCACAGGAGCAGGAGGTGACCCAGTGATCAGGGAAGGCGATGCCCCCATCACACCTCTGCTGCTGCCACTGCTGGCAGTGCAAACCTCAGCCAGCCCTGGTTACCTGAGCCTTGGGTGGCCCTGGGAGGCTGGGGGGCTGAGAGGGCTGGGGGACTGTGGAGGCAGGCACCCCAGCAGGGCTGAGGGGACTAGGTGCTACCATCTTGTGGCTGTGGGTGCCATTATCTTTGAGGGTGTGGCAGTCAATTAGCATATTCCTTCCTTGTTGGCTGTGGGTGTCTCCATCTTTACGACAGCATGAGGGTCAGTTAGCAAATTCCCTCTTTATTAGGTAAGATATGATTTATTAGGTTAGTATATACACTTGTTTACTTCTTGCTTTTCTCATTTAATAATAAGTCATAAAAATACTTTCAAACTAACTGGTGTTGCTCTAATTCATTCTTTTATTTTAGAGGCTGTATAATGTTTTGGATGTATCTAGAGTTTCCTATTTATGACATTCAGATTATTGTTTTTAATTGCCACTGCCATTAATATTTAAGTAAACATTCTTATATGTGTATCCAAATGCCCTGGTACTTTAATTTCTGAGGGAATAATTCCTAGAAATGAAATTGATCTATTTACAACATTAATAGATTGCCTTCTAGAAGGCTGTAACAATTTGCTCTGCATAATTTTAGCCATTCTTATAAGTAAATAGTGGTAGTTTGTTGTTCCTTTAATTTGTATTTCACTTACTACTAGTGAAGCTGCTCATGTTTTCTCTCTTTCTCTTTTGACATATCTGTTCTACAAATTGCCCATTAGGATATGTAGTTAATTTTTCTTTTTGAATAAAAATTCTGGTTACCTTGGGAAAATGCCTACTGTTGTCTTTCTCATGCAATTCTAGAGTTCTTCCAGTCATGAAACCCCACTCCTCTGACCACAATAGTGGGCATGACCCATACTAGGACAAATTTCTGTCCCAGGAACTTAAACCTTGAATTTTAGATTAGCAGTGTCTTAAATAATTATCCTGAATGCCAGCCCCTAAAATCCTTAAGACCTACCCTGTTTCTTTTACATATTTTCACACTTTTTTTTTTAAGTGATTGCTCTGGGTGTTATCTAATGAACATCTGAACTTAAAATAATATAACTTAAAGTAATATCAACTTAATTTGTATAGCATATGAAATTTTTGCTTCAAAATAGCTCCATTCCATCCTCTGTCTTTTGTACTATTATTTTCACATATACTAGTAATAATGCAAGTAATATATATAAATATATATTACTTGCATTATTTTATACATTATAAGCCCATCAGCAGTTTTATAATTGATTACTTTTTAATTTAGATGTCTTTGAAATCAGATAGAAGAGTTACAAATGGAAGATACATTTTTACTGTCATATATTTACCTATGTAGTTATGTTTCTTTATGTGGATTCCAGCTACTGTCTAGCATCCTTTTATTTCAGCCTGAAGGACTCCCTTTACCATGTCTGCTAGTTACATACTCTCTCTTTTCTGTTTTCTTGTAATAACTGAATTTTTCCATTTTTGAAGGACAGTTTAAAGATATAGAATTCTTGGTTGATAGTGTGGTTTTTTTTTCCTTTCAGCACTTTGAATATGTCATCCCACTGACTTTTGAACTCCATAGTTTCTGATGTAAAGTCAACCATAGATCTTATTGAGGATTCCTTGTATGTGAAGAGCCATTTTTCTCTTTCTAACTAAAGGCTCTGTCTTTGGATTTTTATAGTTTGACTATGATTTGTTCAGGTATGGATCTCAGTGCTTATTGTATTTAAAATGTTTGGAAGTTCTTAAGTAAATGCTTTTCATCAAATTTGGGACATTGTTAGCCATTATTACTTCAAATATTATTTTTACTCTTTTCTCTCTGTTGTCTCCTTCTGAGACTCACATTGTATTTATGTTGGTACACTAGATGTTGTAATACAAATTGTTGAAGTTTTGTTCATTTTATTTTTTCTTCTTTCTGTTTTTTAGACCAGATTGTCTTAATTAACCTATCTTGAAGTTTGCCGGTTCTTTTTTCCACATGTTAAAGCTCCTCTAGTAAATTTGTCATTTCAGTCATTATAATTTTCAACTCCAGAATTTATATTTGGTTCATTTTTATAACTTCTGTCCCTTTATTGATATTCTGTATTTTGTGAGACATTCTTCTCATTTTTTTTTAGTTCTTTAGATATAATTTCCCTTAATTATTTGAAGATATTTATATTTCCTGACTTGAAATTTCATCTAGCAAGTCCAAAAATCTAGGTTTCCTCAGAGACAATTTCTATTGACTACTTTTGTTTATCCCTATGTAGCGGCCATTCTTTCCTATTTCTTTATGTATATCTCATAGATTTTTGTTGAAAAACAGGCACTTTAAATTATTTACAGAGTAACAACTCCCTAAGTAAGATTTCCCCACCAACCTCAAGATTTGCTGTTTCTTTTTGTTATTTTTGTTGTTGTATCTGCTGCTATTGTTTGTTTAGTGACTTTCCTGGAATTATTTTGTGAAGTCTGTGTTCTTTGTTCTATGTAGCACTGAAGTGTCTGCTAAGTTTGCTTAGTAATCAGCTAATCATTGAACAGAGATTTCCTTAACTGCCTTGAACCAATAGGTTTCTCATCCTTTGCCAAGGAGGTGTGTGTGGGGAGGAGGAAGGGGCAATACTTCAGACTTCACATCCTGCTTTTCAAAGCCTCCAGATCAGTGAGAGGTGAGAGATTTGTGGGTATGAATAAAGCACTGCATGTGCCCCTTGCTTTCTATATCTCTAGGAACATTTTGGAGCTTTCATTTAAGTTGAGTGTGTGTGTGTGTGTGTGTGTGTGTGTGTGTGTGTGTGCGTGCGTGCGTGTGTGTGTGTTTGAAAGCCTCTTGTTTGCCCCAACTGGTATTGCTGCCTCAAGCAGCTGTGATGCTAAAAAATTGTCACTGGCCAAAGCCCGGTTTGGCTCAGTGGATAGAGCGTTGGCCTGCGGACTCAAGGGTCCCAGGTTCGATTCCGGTCAAGGGCATGTACCTTGGTTGCGGGCACATCCCCAGTAGGAGGTATGCAGGAGGCAGCTGGTCGATGTCTCTCTCTCATCAATGTTTCTAACTATCCCTCTCCCTTCCTTTCTATAAAAAATCAAATATATATATATATATATATATATATATATATATATATATATATATATATTTAAATTGTTGCTGATTGGTTTTGACAAACACCCTGGGGATAGAGGTTTTCTCCGTGACCAAGTTCTGAGGTCAAATAAAGATAAACCTCTTGAATATGACTTTTCTAGGAAGTTGCCAGATAATCAAATAGTGAAAATTCTCTTGAGACTTTTTTGGAGGCTCCAAATCCATTATGCTCCCTCCAGTAGCTGCTAGGTTACTGTTTTCCACAGCTATCATAGTTATCAAGCTGTTGGTTTTTTAGACTACTGCAAACTGGGGTAAAGCAGATATAAACAGAGCATGTTAAAATGCCACAAAGCTTGCTGTTTTTATTGAGATTCAGACACTTAATTTGAGTAAATGCTCCTCAAATTGCTACAGGCTTTTGACCAATTTCCACATTTCTGAAAAAATTGATTTTGATTTTTTCCTTCTGGTGTTCTTGTTGCTTTTATAGAGATGTGGATTTTGGAGATACTTGCTCTGCTATTCTGGAAGGTCCTTACTCTGCTATTTCCTTTCTAGTTAACTAAGTATTTTTATTGTTTTGTCACTATTTTGAGGGGAATATTTTCCACATATAGAGTTGGATTATATAGAAAAACTCTTATACAGAGCCACCTTATCCAATTTACTTTCATTATGTTTTTGTTATTTTTTAATTCTAGATAAATAATCATATTATTAAAAATAAATAATTTTCCAGTATTTATAACAATTACATTTTTCTCATTTTATTGCATTTTCCAGGATCTACAAAACAATGGTCAACAACAATGATGCGGAAAATGTCCTGTTTTATGACTGATTTTAACAGCAAGGAAGGGATCCCTGTGTCAGACTGGGATAGGGAGAGCTATTATTCTTGCTGTAGAGTCGCTCATATATTATCTGAAACCCAGGACACTCAATTAATGGAATGGCGTTCACACTGGAACTCTTAACTCCTAAAGGTGCCCCCTTCCTGTAACCCATGCTAAACCTTCTCATGAAAAAGGTAACCTCTGTTCTTTACCCTGTTGGCTCCTCATCTTGATTCCCTTTCATTTTGTTACATTTGGAGTTTAAAGTAAAATTCCAGAATGTTTGCCTTGAAATTGACCTAAAAGCCACTAGAATCCCCAGGCCTCCCACTCACTCACCAACTAGTGGCATCAGGCATTGAGACTCAGCACCACATCAGAATCCTGAGATGCTCTCCTGCCTGGTCTAAAAATGACCTCCAAAGGTTGGCTCCAACTTCTACTGGTATCTAGAAGGCTGCAGGTAGTTTATGAATGGTACATTTAAAAAATGGACTGCTGTCAGATGGCATTCATTCTTTCATTGTTATATTTTCACAAAAATGTATCAAGTATAGGAGATACTAACCTCTTGCTCTCTATTCTCTTACCACGCTCCAAAATTCAGTTTTTTTCTGCTTTCTCAAAAGTGTTAGGGGGAAAGCTGCAATCCTTTTTATTGTACTTTCACCTCCCACTTGTTGTTTCTTATGGGAGGTAGAATGGTTTATGATTGCTATTTTAGAAAAAGAGTTATTGTATTCATTTAGCCCAGTTCCTCGTTGACTTTCTTTTGGAATGATATTGCCCGCAGGAGTTGTGTATTCTTTTCTTCTTTGAACTGTAGATTAGCTGGAGCAAACCCTGCTTTGTGGTTGTACAAGTTCTGGCTGAAATTAACTTCTATTTGGGAAGAGGGAGTGTGAAAGTGACCTCTAATACAGGCTATATTCTCCAATCTAGTGTTACCATAAAAAGCTGATATTGGTATTATTATCTGATTCCTGGGTTGATTTTTCTACTGTCCGAAACTCAGAGGCAATAGGGATGTGATTCTCATTTTCAAACTTCAATTTTTGGTGTTCTTAATTGTTAGAAAGTTAAAGAATTATACACATAGTCACTGACTTCAAGAAATTTGTAGCTTGCCCTAACTAGTTTGGCTCAATGGATAGAGCATCAGCCTGTGGACTCAAGAGTTCCAGGTTCGATTCTGGTCAAGGGCATGTACCTTGGTTGTGGGCACATCCCCAGTAGGGAGTGTGCAGGAGGCAGCTGATAGATGTGTCTCTCTCTCATCGATGTTTCTGGCTATCTCTCTCCGTTCTCTCTGTAAAAAATGAGTAAAATATATTTTTAAAAAAGAAATCTGTAGCTTTGTAGTGGAAGTAATACATTTACATAGATGACAAATCAAATGAGGATATTACCACAAATATTTTGAAATCATTTTTGGCTTAAGGCCTTCTTTCTTTCTTTCTTTCTTTCTTTCTTTCTTTCTTTCTTTCTTTCTTTCTTTCTTCCTTTCTTTCTTTCTTGATTAAGGTATTATATATGTGTCCTTATCCCCTATTGCCCCCCAACCCCATTCATGTTCATGCCTTTACCCCCCTGGTGTCTGTGTCCATTGGTTATGCTTATATGCATGCATACAAGTCCTTTGGTTGATCTCTCCCCTTCCCCCACACCCTACCCTACTTTTCCTCTGAGGTTTGAGCATCTGATCGATGCTTCTGTCTTTGGATCTGTTTTGGTTCATCAGTTTATGTTGTTCATTATAATTCACAAATGAGTTAGATTGTGTGATATTTATCTTTCTCTGACTTTTTTTTTTTTTTTTTTTTAGCATAATACTCTCTAGCTCCATCCATTCTGTTGCAAATGGTAGGAGTTCCTTCCTTTTTACAATAGCATAGTATTCCATTGTGTAGATGTGCCACAGTTTTTTAATCCACTCATCTACTGATGGGACTTGACTTAAGGTTTTATGATAGACTTTGAGGATACAGAAATATGTTGTGGTTTCTGTTGTTATGAACTAAACAGTAAAATCTTCACAAAGAAAAGAGAACTTGACTCAGACTTTAAAGGGTAGCATCTCAAAGGGCAGAGATAGGAAGATATTCCAGGTACATGAAATAGCATGAGCATAAGCTTGGAGGCAGGAATCAAAGCAAGCAGCCCATATTGATAGGGCTGGATGGATCTGTCAGGAGAGCAATGGGAAACAACTAGACAAGTATATTGGAGCTAGGTTGTGTTTTCTTCGTTGCTGGCCTAATCAGAGGCAGCAGTGCCTGATAGTTAAGAGTCAGTGACACTGGGGGAGGGAGGGTTTTCAATAGAGGCTAAACTCCTTAAGTGAAGGAAAATATTCCCAAAATATATACTTTCCTCTATAAACTTACTCAATTACTGACTGACAAAGACCTTAGAGATATTCAATTTTAACCTTTCATTTTAAAAATGAAGAAAGAAGCTCATAGAGATGAAGTGAATATTCATATGAACACTAGGAGCATATCTGAAAAACTTAAAAATGATGTCAATATGTCCTGGGCAGTGTCTCAGTGGTTAGAGCATTGGCCCACATACCTGTAGGGTCACGGGTTTGATTCCTGGTCAAGGGTACATAATTGGGTTGCAGATTTGATCCTGCATAGAGTGTCTGCAGGAGGCAACCAATCAATGTATCTCTCTCACATCCAAGTCTTTCTCTCTCTCTTTCTCTTTCCCTCCCTCCCTCCCTCCATTCCTTCCTCCCTCTCTCCTTCCTTTCTACTCTATCTAAAATCAATGGAAATATACCCTCAGGTGAGGATTAACAAACAACAAAAATAATGTTAATGCGGAAAATTCATTCCAAGAAATAAAAGTAGAAATAGCATCATCTTTGAGAAGGGCAGATGTACTCCAGAATTTCAATAACACAAGAGGTAATGAACTGTTTCAGAAACACAAACTGAACAATATCTTACAAAGTGAGTGGGAAGATTCCTAGCCCTTACATGTGTGGACACTGGTCTTTGTGAACCAGAGGGACTGAGTCACAGTAATTAGTGGATTATTGTTAGGTTATATATTCTTTTCATGTTACAGTCATGCACCAAAATGACTCAAAGGTTACCTTTCAACCTTCCGCAAGCCTTTAAAAGGTAAGAGACGTCTTTTGTTGGTGCCTGCTAAGGTGACGGGAGGCCATTGGAAAGGGTTACCATTATGAGTCTTAGTAGGGAGCCTGCCTCCTAGGCCTCCCTTGTCAGACAGTGAGTTCCCCAGGACAGGCAGGAACAAGACACAGAGGGGAACACCTGTGGGAAACAGAAGTAAACATTATATTAAGAATAATTAAATTAATAAAATGGACCTTCTCCAACCCACTTCATCACTGAATAGGTAATGCAATGTGGCCAGAGGGAGAGTTTTAATGAGCACCAGACACCCCGAAACTAGGTGTCCAGGATCCAACGCAGTTGATGCAAATTGCCAGTCCTTTCAGGTTGGGAAGCTTGCTGGTTGTCTAGACCTTCTTACTGTGAAAGTTGAGATGGGCTCAGCCTATAGTGTTCTTAAGCAAATGTCTTTTTTGCTTTTAAGAACACACACAACAACAACCAGGTTTATTTATTCAAGAAACTGCTCATATACAATTCACCCATTTAAACTCAGCAGTTTTCAGTTCTTTCACAGATATATGCAACCATCACCACAGTCAATTTTAAGGTAATTTTTATTTCCTCAAGAAACCTCAGCTGGTGAGAATGAAATGTGGAATTACATATGATCCAGCAATTCCAATCTTGTGTATATACCATAACAAATTGAAAGCAGGGACTCAAACATATTTGTATACCCTGTGGCTATAATAGCATTATCTGCAGCAGGCAAAAAAACAAAACAAAACAAAACAAAACAAAACCAAAAAACAAACAGAAAGGTGGAAGCAATCAAAATGTCTATCACTGGATGAATGGAAAAACAAAATATGGTAAATACATATAATGGAATATTAATTATCCAGTCTTAAAAAGGAATGAAAGTCTAACTCATGGATGAACCTTGAAAACACTAGGCTAAGTGAAATAAGCTAGTTATCAAAGACAAATATTGTATAATTCCATTTATATGAGTGACCTAGGGTAGTCAAATTCATACTGAGAAAAGTAGGATGGTGGTTGCCTGGGTTGGAGGGAGGGGTGGGAAAAATGGGAGTTATTTTTAAATGAGTGCAGAGTTTCAGTGGGGAAGATGAAAAAGTTCTGGAGAGGGATAGTGATGAAGGTTGCACAAGAAACGTGAAAGGGCCTCGCTGGCATGTGTTAGTTGTTGAGTGTTGACCTGTGAACGAGAAGGTCACGGTTCAATTCCCAGTCAGGACACAGGCCTAAGTTGGGCTCCATCCTCAGTGTGGGATGTGCAGGAGGTAGCTGATCAATGATTCTTTCTCATCATTGATGTTTCTATCTCTTTTTCTTTCTTCCTTCCTCTCTGAAATAAAAAATAATGTATTTTTTAAAATTTTGAATGTGCTTAACAGAATATACAGAAGAATATACTAATAATGCTTCAATTAGTAAATTCTGTTCCATATATTTAAAAAATATATATTTTTATTGACTGGAATCAAACCCGGGACTCTTCAGTCCACAGGCTGATGCTCTATCCACTGAACCAAACCAGTTAGGGCACCATACTTTTCTTGAAAGAGGGGTTATCATTTTTAGGCCCTTGGGAGGAAAGATCCTTTCTTGCCTATCTCCAGCACAACTGAAGGTCACAGTGCAGAGAGCGTGTGATCTGCGGAGGCAGACGGGCTTCTTGCTTCCACTTGCAAGCCATGTATCAACACACTCTACTTGTTCTCTGTTTCCTCATTTGGAAAATGGAAATAATAAAGCAGCATGGCTCAAATATTGTGGAGCTTTCTTGAAATCTAACATTCTGTTAGACCACTGTAGAGTATATTCTCCAACATAAAATAGCATTTTATTTTATATATATATATATATATATATATATATATATATATATATATATATATAAAATAAAAAGGAAGCTTCATATTCTTTAGCTATCACCCCTCCCCCCAGCACTCATTCCCCCTTCCTACTACCACCCTAAGCAATCACTAATCTACTTTCTCTACATGTAAATTACCCTATTCTGGGCTTTCATATAAATACAATCATATAATCTGTGATCTTTTGTGAATGGACTTCTTTGTCTTTTTTGCTTTGAACTAAGCTGCCTCTGCCTGTGAGAAGCTGCATTTCCACAGTGGGAACACAGGGGCTGCAGGCCACACTGGGCAGAGCAAATGGGATTATTAGGTACGAAAACTAAATGGAAGTCCTGAAATGTAAAGCAATTTTAATTTTTCTTATTATGAAGTAATATTTTATTTTTAAAATCTCAAAGAATATTGAATAGCAAAAATAACAAAATAAAATACATCTCTAATCTCACCACCCAGAAATAACGACTGTCAACATTTTGAGAAACAGTCTTTCACACTTTTTGCTATTCATATTATATTTAATATATAATACATATATATTAAATGTGCTTTTAAATCTTTTTTCTGTTTATAAAAGATATAGATGCTTTCATATAGCTATCAAACCAGCATAGAAATATATACTTTAGAATGTATTTTATAAGCCCTTCATATGTGTATATTTGTATTTAAGAATAGATCATGACATTTTTCATGTTAGTACATAGAAGTTTATTACATTTTTTTAAAAAGTTGCTTAGTAGCCTATTTGATTGTGCCATTTATTTTTTTTTTTTTTTTGGCATTCTCCATTGATAAATTTAGTGTAACTTTTAAAATTTCACTGAAATGATACAATCAAGATATTTATACTTGTTTCTTTGGGCCAGTATTTCCTAAAAGTTGAGTTTTGGGGCCAAAGGGTATGGAAATACACTATTGTGTAACCTGTCTTTAAAAAACAATAGCCTATTAACATATTATGAACTTCTTTTCAAGTCATTAAACATTTAGTTGCCTAATATTATAATCTACCCTGTTTCCCTGAAAATAAGACAGTGTCTTATATTAATTTTTGCTCCCAAAGATGTGCTAGGTCTTATTTTCAGGGGATGTCTTATTTTTCCATGAAGAAGAATACAGTACACATTTATTGTTAAATGAAAATAAAGGAAATTTATTACCTGTATATGGTACAGTAGTACGGTAGTTGTCAACACAAACCAGACAAACTGTAAATCCTACAGTATCAAGAATTTACTCATTTATTCAATGACAATCATGTCATCATCTTCTGGAACATCATCATAACAATCCAATTCCTGAATTTCCTGGTGAATTTCTTGTGACTCCATTTCTTTCAGAATCAGTGGACCAAATCTCTCATGTTTATCCTGGGGGGGGGGGAGGCTTATTTTCTGGGGGATGCTTTATATTTCACTCAGAAGGAAACCTGTAAGTAGGTCTTATTTTCGGAGGATGTCTTATTTTCGGGGAAACATGGTATTAATGTATTAAAATTTGTTTTCCCAATGTCTTATCATTAGAAATTGAATTATTTCTACATTTTTCTCTATCATAAAATACTTTTTGATAAACATTACTTTAGCTAAATCATTGCATGCATGCTTAAAATGTCAAGATATAAAATTGCTCATTCAATGTGTTCACACACATTAAAAATAACTTTCATGTTTTTTTCCTTAGTACAGAAATAATACCTGTTCATCCTAGATTAGAAAATACAGATAGGCATGAAAATTAATACATAACCTCATCACCCAGATGTTGTTAATAGCTGGTAACTATTTTGTTTGCATACTTATTTTTAGATAAATGCAAATATAGAGAATATTCTGCTTTGAACTATCTATAATATAATGGGCATATATTCATTTATCTCCACTGCCTTTTTTTATTGATTTTTAATATTTTATTTTATTTTATTTTTTACAGAGAGGAAGGGAGAGGGAGAGGGATAGAGAGTTAGAAGCATCAATGAGAGACATCCATCAGCTGCCTCCTGCACACCCCCTACTGGGGATGTGCCCGCAACCAAGGCACATTCCCTTAACCGGAATTGAACCCTTCAGTCTGCAAGCCCACGCTCTATCCATTGAGCCAAACCAGCTAAGGCTTCACTGTAAATTTTAATATCTAAAATTATTATATCTTATAGATGCAAATTTTAGTGATACAATCCTCATTGGTGGGCATTTAGGTTGTTAATGTACATATTTTGAAAATTTTACAGGTGGATGTAGTATTATACATATAGAGGAAATCAACTATCAAAGAGCCTTGAACAAAAGGTGCCTGCCTCTTTGTGGACCCGTGGGCCAGAGGGAGGGAGAAGAGGCGGAAGGGGAGTAGTAGAAAAGTACTGAGTGAAAGCAGAGAAGGGCCTTCGCCAAGGCCCCCAATAAGTTGGGATCTGAGTGGAGGCATCTAGGTTAGGAATGTAGGAATGTGTATGAGCTGGGCAGGTTGGTGTGTGGAGAAGGAGGGCTGAGTCTTTGACTGCGACTGCCTCCAGGAAATTGTAATGCATCAGCAGGGCAGGTCTGTTGTGGGAAGGAGTGCTTCTCCCCATGAGGCCTGCCAGGCAAAGCCTGGTAATTTCTCATGAGCGAGTCTGAAATATTACAAATAGGATATTGGTCTGGAGCTGGACTCTTCAATAAATAATGACAAACTTCCTAAATGTGTACAGTGCCCCTTCCCACCCAAGTATGTGAGAGTGCCAGTAGAAATGGAAGTTAGTCCGTGACCCAGTAGAGAGGACTGAAATGATTTCCTTTGAGGTGTGTAGACTGACATCTGAGTTCAGGACAAGAAGTCCCAGCGTGGCTGGGCAACTGAATGAGCCCCAGAGAACCCTAAACAGGATCTGATGTACTGGGCCCCCCACTTTTGTGCGATGAGACTGCATCATCTCCATTATCCACTCGGCTGAGGGCTCTACTATTGGAGTGAAACCTAAGCACATGTTGTGTGAATGTTTAGCTGTACTCCATGACCTCAGAGAGATATGATAAATCCTCTGAATTTTTATTTTTCTCTAAGAAATAATCTATTTTGGTTCATCCCTCTTTGATTTCCTCTAAATCCTTTTTCAACTTGCACTGTTTCATTGAGGAATGGATTCTCTCAGTCCCTTACCTACTGTGTATACTGCTTGCTTATTAAATTTTCCTGCTTCACAATTTACATATTTGCAATTTAATGGAGAGTCGGCACTCTCTGGTTACCTCATCCACACTTCTCATTATTTCATAAACTTTTATCATGTCTCCTTTCAGAACTATTGCAAGGAATGTTATGAAGGAATTAGGCAAACCAGGAATCTCCATATCGTTGTATGTGGTATTACTTTTCGGGGTGTAATTTGTAAGTAGCTCAATGCATATAACAAGAAATTGAGAGGGACATTTTCTGTTTCTAAATTGCATTTAAACCCAAAGGTGATCCACAAGACACTAGGTAAAAAAAATAAAAATAAAAACTTGCCCTATCCAGTTTGGTTCAGTGGATAGAGCGTCGGCCTTCTGACTGAAAGGTCTCAGGTTTGATTCTGGTCTAGGGCTTGTACCTTGGTTTCGGGCACATCTCCAGTAGGAAGTGTACAGGAAGCACCTGATCAATGTGTATCTCTCATCGATGTTTCTAACTCTCTCTCCCTCTCTGTAAAAAATCAGTAAAATATATTTAAACAAAACAAACTAGATATGTATATATGTAGATATGTATACATTTCCGGAGAGCCATCAAATGGTTACCTTGAAGGAAACAAAACTGGCACTGCTACTAGCAAGACCACCCAATCAAAATGCCGAGTTAATTTAAGAAGACGGGGAGGAACAGGAGGAATGCTCAGCGGTGGTCCAGTGAGGAAAGACAACAGTGGTCACTTTGAGAGGCTTTTCTCTTCTCCTTCGAGGGAGAGAATGAGGGATGCTTTCCTGTCCTTGAATCCAAGTGAACAAGGTGCCAAGAGAATCAATGCCAGTAAGAAAGGGAGATAGACATTTCCTTTCCTAAGAGAGGTCTGCTCAGGCACGGACAGGTTTACCTTCCCCTCTGCCTTCCTGACGTGAGGGAAAGTGTTGAATAAAGTACACAGTGGCCAGCTTTCCATGACCTTGTGGGCAAGGACACTTGGCTGTCCTATGGATTGAGAGGACCCTACGGAAGGTGTCTGGGCCTGAATGACCTTGAAGTATTCGGTCCAAGAAGCTACCCATTCAAGGAGCAACGACTGTGAAGTGAAGGGCCCAGCTCTCCAATGGTGGGAACTAAGGTGCAGAGTGGAAGAGGCTGAGTCAGAACTGCACCATCCACGTGTGGGAACTGCAGTGGAGAGGGAGGCCTCACAAAGAATTCAAAATTGTGATGCCTGCCAGCAAATAACATCAGCCATCTGCCCGAATTAGCCAGAGAAGCAACGTGGCCCACAGAGGTGTTTTAGGTCAAGATGATGTTTGGCTTTCCTGTCACCTCCATTCCTCCTCCGTTTCTGTCATTGAAAGAGCCCATCCAAGTCTCTCCAGAGAAGGGGGAAGCTTTGAATCAGATTTGACGTTTTATTTTTATTTTTTATAATATATATTTTATTGACTTTTTTACAGAGAGGAAGACAGAGGGATAGAGAGTTAGAAACATCGATGAGAGAGAATCATTGACCAGCTGCCTCTTGCACACCTTCTACTGGGGATGTGCCCGCAACCAAGGTACATGCCCCTGACCGGAATTGAACCTGAGACCTTTCAGTCCGCAGGCCGATGCTCTATCCACTGAGTCATACCGGTTTTGGCAGCTTTGACATTTTAAATGGACTGGCAACTTATGGAATTTGCTCAAGACATGCTTAAGAGCCCAAAGGGTATTTAGCATCATATAGTTGAAAGCGATGACCAGAAAAACAGTACCACTTCACATTGCTTATTCTTTACCAAGAGAATCTTTAAAAATAAACCAGTTTCATGCACATCCTCTTTTATCCTACAATTCCCCAATGAGGAACTGACACTTCAAATGTAGTAGCTAAAGAACAGCAAGTTATATATTCAAAGCTAGTCATTGTAATACCATCTGTATTAGCAAAACAACAGTAACAACAAAATAATAGGAATGAAAAACTGGAAACAACATGATGCTATTAATAGGCTACTGGCTAATTACATAATTACCTCAGAATCACACAACAGAAAGATGGAGGGAGAGATGTATGCGTTGACTTAGAGATAGCTCCATGATGTTTTGTTATATGAAAAAAGCAAGGGGCAGCACAATGTGCATAATTCTTTAAAAATAAAAAATAAAAATAAAAAACCTGCTTGTATAAGTATTTTTGAGTATTTACTGTGTATACCAATATACAAATTTAAAATGTTTATGGAAGAGTTTACAAGAAATTTAAGAGTCATTTCCTTTGACATGAATGACAGAATATTTTCATTTGATACATTTAGGTGCTATTTGAATTTGTTACTTAGGGCATGTGGTTATTTTTTTTTAATGTTAAAAGTAAAGTATGTTGTACAACAACATGAATATACTTAATGCTCCTTGCCTGTACACTTAAAGTGGCTAAAAGGGCAAGTTTCATGTTATGCATATTTTTCCATAATAAAACATTAAATAAATATATATAGATTAATTTTAAGTAAAAGAAGCTCAAGAGAAGAATGCAGAGTGAATGTGTGTGTGAGGATGCTCCAAGGTGGCAGTAAAAACAAGTTTAAAACTTTGTCTTGTGACCCTCTCTGAAGGCTGTCGCATAGGAAACCTACAGGGGCTGTTATGGGAGTTAGAAAGGACCCAGGACATGCGTATAAGTTGGGGAGGGGAACCTGGTAATTTTTTATTTCCATTCGAATTGTGATTAGACTCTGCACTATTGTGTGAAATTAAAGCGCAGTCAGATTTATTGGGTAGTGTGACCAGTTTTCTACCTGAGTAACCCAGGGTTTGACTTGCACAAAATCCTATACAAAACCCGGGCTGGATTCTTAGTGGATGACTCATGGATCCCATTCTATCAGAGCAGAAAAGGACACTGAGGATGCACTCCTTTTACTTGAGGACATTGAGTCGCAGGAGTGACAGATGTTAAGGGGCT
This sequence comes from Pipistrellus kuhlii, assembly GCF_014108245.1. NCBI lineage: Eukaryota > Metazoa > Chordata > Mammalia > Chiroptera > Vespertilionidae > Pipistrellus > Pipistrellus kuhlii. The sequence continues at coordinate 53,042,898 of NW_023425515.1, read as the reverse complement.
GGATTAGAAGTGTAATTCTGGTCTATGGACACCCGGATCAAGTACTGTTTTTCTAAAAAGGTGACACCAGATTATTTTAGTAATGGCTTAACTATCTTCATTCAATTTTTCTTCCTAATTTGCCCAACTGAGCCTCAGAATTGAAGGTCTGGTGTTTGGTCATAATTTTTTCCTGATACATTGCCAGATTGTGGTTGCCAACACACTACCTAGAATGTTTGCTAACACACTAGAGTCTACATAATAAGATTAACATGTGAATCGACCGAACAGTGGAACAACCAGTTGCTATGATGTAAATTGACCACCAGGGGGCAGATGCTCAATGTAGGAGCTGCCCCTGGTGGTCAGTGCGCTCCCACAGGGGAGCACCACTCAGCCAGAAGCCGAGCTCATGGCTGGCAAGCACAGTGGCAGTGCCGGGAGCCTCTCCCGCCTTCGTGGCAGCACTAAGACCCGTTGGGTGGATGTCTGCCCAAAGGGTCCCGGACTGTAAGCAGACACAGGCCGGGCTGAGGGACACCCTCCCCACATACAGTGCATGAATGTTGTGCACCAGGCCTCTAGTATTTCTTATATGAAATTAGGCTATAGTGTTCTGTTTTTGTACTACTATTTTTCACTAATTCGGTGATACCTATTTTTTCATGTTTCAGTATCTTTGCAATCCTGATGCAACTGACAATTGGTGCCAGCCAGGCCTGAGTAGCACTGTAGCTGTCATAGCCTGTGCCTGTTAAACTTGTCTGAAACCTTCCACTGACACCTGCAGAAGAGCAAGGAAGCTATGGCATCAAAATTTACTGTGTGAACGTCAGCGGTTTGGGTAAAAAAACAACACCTCTACAGACAATAATAGACCCTGCTTTCAGGAGAAGCAGTATTCCTAATGCTTTTGTGGCATATGAATGCACAAGAGTAACAGAAGATAATCTTTTAAAATAAAACTTTGCAGGAAAGAATGAAATATTGGCCAGTTTATGCCCTCACGTTTTTGGGATCTATCCAGTAGAGCTTGTTGTGGCCATGTACTGGCTGGTGGGATTCAAAGGACTGATGCTACAGGAACAGGAGTCAGAGGTGAATCTCATCTTTTATTGGTTGAGGATTCTGGCACAGGGAAATCTCAATTCCCCAAATATGCAGCAGATTACACCGAGATCTGTGCTCACCACAGGAATTGGATCTACTTGTGCAGGTATTTTACATGACAATTTCATTTAATGTCACTACACAAACTAATACAATTATTATTTTATTGGTTTGGCTCAGTGGATAGAGCATTGGTCTGCGACTGAAGGGTTCCAGGTTCAATTCCAGTCAAGACCTATACATTGGTTGGGGGCACATCCCCAGTAGGGAGTGTGCAGAAGGCAGCTGGTTGATGTTTCTCTCTCATCGATGTTTCTAGCTCTCTATCCCTCTCCCTCTCTCTCTCTGTAAAAATGAATAAAATATATTTAAATTTTTATTTTCTTTTAAAAATATTTTATTTATTTTTACAGAGAGAGAGAGAGAGAGAGAGAGAGAGAGAGAGAGAGGGATAGAGAGTTAGAAACATCAATGAGAGAGAAACATCGATCAGCTGCCTCCTGCACACCCTCTACTGGGGATGTGGCCGCAACCAAGGCACATGTCCTTGATGGGAATCAAACCTGGAACCCTTCACTGAGCTCTATTCACTGAGCCAACCCAGTTAGGGTAATTGTTTGTTTGTTTTTTTCTTATTATTAAAAAGTACCTACAATATGATAAATTTCAAGCTAATTTCTGAGTTACTGCCAACAATGGAAGGAAATAGCATTTATTTTGTAGCTCTTAAGAAAATATTTTTAAAACTCCACCATCACTTATTTTCCAAAAACTTACTCTATATGTCTTTTTGCATCTTAGTTTTGATGATGCTATTTACTTTTCTCATTATCTAATGATTATCTTCATATATACTTATGCATGAAAAAGTATCTATTACCTGGCATTGTTTGAGGACCCAGTGAGCAGAACATTGAAATAAATTAAATAGGAGGGTAATAAAAATAAAATCAATGGGGAAAAATATCCTTCGGTAAGGATTAAAAAATAAAATAAAAATAAAGTAACATCAGAATTAACTAAAGATCAACTAACACTAGCTGTGAATCCAAGTCATCCTGAGATCTTTTCCCATGCAAGGTTTTTAAGTTTTTCTTATACATTGGTCTATTCCTATTTTTCTTATTTCAGGATCCATTTTTTGAAAATTGTATTTTTCTAGAAAAATCACCCATTTTCTTTAGAATTCTAATTTCTTGCCACAGATTCCTCTATCCTTCCCATTTTTGAAAATTGTATTTTTCTAGAAAATCAACCATTTTCTTTAGAATTCTAATTTCTTGCCACAGATTCCTCTATCCTTTTAATTTCTACTTGTAGGTTCCTACAGAATCCATAATTATTTTCACTTTTGATCATTTTTTTCTTAATCAGGCCAGGTTTTATTAATTTTTTAAAAGGAGGGCATATATTTATTTGTACTTTCTGCTTTTCTATTATATTCATTTTAGCTTTCATCTTAATCTCCTCTTCCTAATTCTTTCCGTTTGTTACTTTTTTCTAACTTCTCAAGGTTAAAAACTAACTTTATCTTTGACATTATCTTCTTTAGTAATGAAAACATTTACTTTTTTCTGAGTATAGTTTCCTCTGTGAAATTTGGGTTTTGGTAAAAAGTGTGTGTTTTTTTTCCCATTGCTTTATAGATATGTTATAATTTTGTTTTGGTTTCCTTCTGTGTATGGTTTATGGTCTTCTTTACACTATTTTTAACTTTATTGGATTAAGATAGAAGAATGTGACTTTTACAATCTGTTAAGGTTTATTCTTAGTGGTCAAATATGACTGATTTTTGTAAATATTCTATGGATACGAAAAAATGTACTTTTATTATTATTTGTTTGAGAGATATTAGCTATTACATCAGTTTATTTATTGTATCATTTAATTTCTATGTCATCCCATATTTATTATATACCAGTTTTGTCCAATTCTGAAATAAAACATTAGTCTTCCACTATAATTACATTTTATCAAATTATTTTTATACTTATAATCTTTGCCTGAATTTTTAACTATTACATTGTTTTGGAATATACACTTACACATTCTCAGTGTATATTATCTATCTTTGTATATTTTATCTGTAGATCTTTGTCCTTATATTGATCTATTTACTCTAAGTTTTATTGCTCACTACAAATTCCTTCCTTCTTTATCATATCACACTCTCTAATATAGTTAAGCTGTTGTTGGGCAAGAACCTTGGTCGGCAAACTGCAGCTCATGAGCCACATGTGGCTCTTTGGCCCCTTGAGTGTGGCTCTTCCACAAAATACCACAACCTGGGCAAGTCTATTTTGAAGAAGTGGTGTTAAAAAATTTGGCTGTCAAAAGAAATTTTAATCGTTGTACTGTTGATATTTGGCTCTGTTGACTGAGTTTGCCGACCACTGGGCTAGAGCTACTTCTGAAGTATTTTTTTTTTATTAAAATATATTTTATTGATTTTGTACAGAGAGGAAGGGAGAGAGATATAGAGTTAGAAACATCGATGAGAGAGAGTCATCGATCAGCTGCCTCTTGCACACCCCCTACTGGGGATATGCCCGCAACCAAGGTATATGCCCTTGACCCGAATCAAACCCGGGACCCTTCAGTCCCCAAGCGGATGCTCTATCCACTGAGCCAAACTGGTCTCGGCGGAAGTATTTTCTTTAATAGAAAAACAAAGGTGTTAGTGTCTGACTTCTTCAAATCTGCAAGTGTCTTTCTTTTCTCATAACAACTGAATGATGTCTCAGAATTCTTGTGTGGCAGTCTTTTTCTATCAGAGTCTGAAAATACCATATGCTTTCACTTATATGTGGAATATAATGAACAAGCAAAATTGAAACAAACTTGTAGATTCAGAGAACAAACTGATGGTTGCCAGATGGGAGGGGGGTTGGAGGGCTGGGTTAAGAAGTACAGATTGCCAGTTATAAAAACAATCACGGTGATGTAAAGTACAACATAGGGAATATAGTCAATATTGTTATGATTATGCATGGTATCAGATGAATACTAGGCTTATCAGGGTGATCACTCCATAAGTTGTATAAATGTCTAATCAATATGTAGTACACCCTGGATATTGGGCATGATTTAACGCCAGTGGTCTTGATCTGGCATCTAGAAAGGTTCAGGAATCTGGAGAAAGGGCTGTGCATAGATTAAATAAGAGTCCAAGATGAAACATAGTTTTGAAAGGTATATGGGGGCAGAGGAGCTTGGCTGAAGAAACCAAGTTCTCCTTGTCTCAGGACCTCTTGCTTTTTATTAACACAAATTGTCCTAAGGCAAGGTGGAGACATACACTTCAAAGGATAGGGCTTCATTCAGAAGCATTGTCAGATTGGGGAATTGCCTGTGGCTGTTCATGTGTTTGGCCAAACAAAGAAAAGGAATCTGCAAATCTCTACATTCTTGCTGGGTGGCCTGAGGCAGAGGCTAAATTAGCACTTCCTTGGAGGCAATAACACGTAGATTAAGATGCACTGAGCTGTCTTGAAGCAAACAATCAATTTAATACATCCTTTTCAGGTTTGGGGAAATGCCTTTAACCATTCCAGCAGATGATAACACATGTGACTCAGCTTTTGTTGAATCCCCAAGTTTCATCAATCTTTTGATGAAACTCTTGCAATTTTGACATGCTGGAACTGGCTTCTGGCATACACCTGAAATGAATGTAATATTGTATATCAACTGTAATTAAAAAACAGAGAGTCTGCAGTTGTTATTCTACTAACTTCTAGCTGTTGGTGATGCAGATAAGAGGTCTAAGTCTGTTTGTTTGTTTGTTTGTTTGTTTGTTTGTTTTAATAAAAATGCAACTATTTGAGGAGAAACCAAGACGACTGCATAGGTAAACACCTAAACTGATGCCTTGCACAACAATTTCAAAATTACAACTAAAAGACAAAATGGACATCATCTAGAACACATGTGTCAAACACAAGGCCCGCGGGCCAAATCCGTCCCACCAGGCCTTGCAATGTGGCCCGCACCGTGCTGTCATCACTGCACTCTGCTGCGTTTCCATCACAATGACAGTTTATGACTGTTCAGTAAACCATTCGGCCCTCGATTTAGGCTGGATTTTAGATTTTGGCCCCTTCTCTGATTGAGTTCGACACCCCTAATCTAGAACCACAGGAAGGCTGGCTGAGTGGAAATTCTACAATTAGAATAAGGTGACCAGATGTCCCGCTTTTGGAGGGATAGTCCCGATTTTTAACAATTTGTCCCGCATCCTGCGACATTTTTAAAAAGTCACGATTTTTGGACAGAATCTTTTAAACCTTTTGGACTTTTTTAAAATGCCGCGGGATGGGGGACAAATTGTTAAAAATCAGGACTGTTCCATCAAAAGCAGAATGTTTGGTCACCTTAAACTAGAAGGAAAGAGAAAAGCACACTGAGACTCACAGGAGTTACAGAAGACAGAGGTACAGAGGTGCACACACGGAGAGAGCTGGCAACTGAGTACATGGCTGGCTTTCTCAATCAAGAGGGAGACCAAAGCTCCCAACTGCTCTGAACTCCAGTTCTGGGTGAGACTCTGGGGACCCAGACTTATACTGGATTGTCTGGCAGAGGGAGAAACTCAAGGGCAGCTTTCTCTCAGAGGCGCTTGCAGCTGTCCTTACGGCAGGACACTGAGACCCAGGAGCCTCTTAGGGCAGGAATGATGGGAAGCCATTGCTGTTTGCTCCGTCCTGAGATCCTACTCCATGAAGCCATTGCCATTTGCTCTGCCCTGAGACTCCACCCCATCCAAGCTGAGCACAGAGGCTTTTGCATATGAATGGCCTGGTCCTTTGAATTCTAAACTTACCTAATAAACTGCAGCTGAGTCAGTGAGATCCAGAACATCCAAAAGAAGGCCCCAAAGCCCCACAGCAGCCTGCATTGCTTCACAGCTGGGCCTCATCTGGGCACTTCCAAAACCCAAACAAAGAAGAGAAATCTGCAGATCTCTCCGTAGCTCCTGTTGGGTGGCCTCAAGCAGAGGCTAAATTAGCACCTCCTTGGAGATCCAAGAGCCAGTGTACCCAGGGTCAGAGTGGGACCATCCAGATTACAACTCCTCAGATCCATAAGGGACACACTCAGGGGGCAGACTCAGGGGGCACCAAAGCCCCACTGAAGCAAATCTTATCTCATAAGGGTGTCTCCAGCACAGAAGTTCTCTCAGTGTAGACACAGCTGATCCTCATAGCCAATTGGCCTGGAGGTCAATTCCTCCCAGTGATACCAACAACACTCAAGGCTTAATTACAAAAAGACTGTGCACATAGCCCACAAAGGGGTGCACCGAGTGTCCACCTCAGGTAACTGGGGAGGCTGAGCCACTGGGCCCTGTAGGACACTTAGCACACAAAGCCGTGCAATCAACTCAGGGAAGCAGCCAAAATGCAGAGATAAAGAAACAGGTCACAGGAGGAACATTTGTAATAATATGAACAATAAAGATTTATTTAAAAAAAAAAAGGAAGAAAAAAAAAAGAAACAGGTCTCAAATGAAATAAATGGAGGAAAGCAAACTACAGGATATAGAGTTCAAAATCACAGTTATAAGGTTTTTCAAGAATTTTCTAGAAAAGGCTACTAAATTTAGTGAGACCCTTAAGGATATGAAAAAGAACTAACTAGAAATTAAGTATGCACTGACTAAAATAAAATATATTATACAGAGATCCAAGACCAGACTAGAGGATCGCAAGAATCAAGTCAAAGATTTGAAATACAAAGAAGCAAAAAACACCCAACCAGAAAAGCAAAAAGAAAAGAAAAAGAAAAACAACCAAAAATATGAAGATAGTGTAAAGAGCCTCTGGGACAACTTCAAGTGTACCAACATCAGAATTATGAGGGATGCCAGAAGAAGAGAGAGAGCAAGATACTGAAAACCTATTTGAAGAAATAATGACAGAAAACTTCCCCCACCTGGTGAAAGAAATAGACTCACAAGTCCAGGAAGCACAGAGAACCCCAAAGAAAAGGAACTCAAAGAGGACCACATCAAGACACATCATAATTAAAATGCCAAGAACAAAAGTCAAAGAGAGAATATTAAAAGCAGCTAGAGAAAAACAGTTAGTTACCTACAAGGGAGCACCCATATGATTGTCAGCTGATTTCTCAACAGAAACTATGCAGGCCAGATGGAAGTGGCAAGAAATATTCAAAGTGATGAATAGCAAGAACCTACAACCAAGATTACTCTACCTGAAAAGCTATCATTCAGAATTAAAGGTCAGATAAAGAGCTTCACAGATAAGAAAAAAGCTAAAGGAGTTCATCACCACCAAACCAGTTTTATATGAAATGCTGAAAGGTATTCTTTAAGAAGAGGAAGAAGAAGAAAAAAGTAAAGATAAAAATTATGAAGAACAAATACATATCAAGTGAACCTAAAAATCAAGTGAATAAAAAGTCTGATGAACAGAATAAACTGTGAATATAATAGGATCAGGTGCATACAAAGGGAGTGGACTGACAATCCTCAGGGGAGAAAGGAGAGTGGGGGCTTCAGAAAGAGACTGGACAAAAATTGTTCACCTATGGATGAAGACAGTGGGGGAGGGTAAGGGCAGAGGGTGGGGTGGAAACTGGAACCAGGTAGAAGGGCACTATGGGGGGAAAAAAGAGGAACAGTTGTAATAATCTAATAATCTAAACAATAAAGATTTATATATATTATATATATATAAAAGAGAGAAATAAAAATATTTTTTAAAATGCAACTATTTGCCTGGCCGGCATGGCTCAGTGGTTGAGTATCGACCTATTAATATGAACCAGGAGGTCACAGTTTGATTCCGAGTCAGGGCACATGCATGGGTTGTGGGCTTGGTCGCCAGTGTGGGGCATGAAGGAGGCAACTGATCAATGATTCTTTCTCATCACTGATGTTTATCTATCTCTCCCTCACCCTTCCTCTCTGAAATCAATGGGAGTACATTTTTTTAATGCAATTATTCTTTCCCTATGGAAGCCTATAAAATTTATTTTTCCTTAGAGTTCAGGACTCTTAATATGGTATGTAAGCCTCTTGAATCTATCTTTAAGTATCTTGTCCTTTTATTTATTTATTTTTTTAATTTTCATGATTTCAATAGCTTTGTATCTTGGCTGTGTGCTTTGAAATATTTTCTCTATTTGATCTTCTAGCCTACTAATTCAGGTTTCAACCATGATCATTCTCTCTTTTTATTCATGCACAGAAATTAAATTGGAAAATCTTTTTTCCCCCTTCTTTTCCTTCCCTTGCTCCCTTTCTTCCATTTTTTTTTTCTTAGCTCCAGAGATCTGTTTTCCTTGAACTTTTATCTATTCTTGGCATATGTTTTATCTATTCTGATTCTTCTTCCTTTTTGCTTCTGAGCCCGTTTGGCTATGTGACTTCCTTTGTTGACTCAGCGGGGCTTATGGCGTATCCTAGAGGCAGTAGTCATAGACACGGTGGAAGGCAAAATGATCTCTTTTTTGGGCTCATTGTATGAAGATAAGTTGTCCACAAGACTTCTTTTGAAGCAGGGAGGAAGATACCCTGCTCCCCAGTTTTTGTAGATTCTCTCAGCCTCAGAGGCAGGGACAACACAACCCACCATTCAGTTCCTTTCTGTCTTCTTGGGACCAGAAAAACGCCACATTCATGTAGGGCTGAAATCAGCCTTTATTCTTAGCTCCCACAAGTCCCCTGAAAACCAAGTTTTCCCTGAGTTTTTTGGTTTGTTCTTGCCCAGAGAATTTCCAATAATGCTTTCTCTTATAGTCTTTGATAGGGGGATCTTGGCAATCTTTCTTCTCTCTAGGTCATGTATAGAGACCACAGTCTCACTTAAAAAAAAAAAAAAAAAAAAATATATATATATATATATATATATATATATATATATATATATATATATATATTGATTTTTAATAGAGAGGAAGGGAGAGGGAGTTAGAAACATTGATGAGAAACATCGATCAGCTGCCTCCTGCACACCCTCTCCTGGGAATGTGCCTGCAACCAAGGTACATGCCCTTGACCGGGATGGAACCTGGGACCTTTCAGTTTGCAGGAAGAAGCCCTATCCACTGAGCCAAACCCGTTAGGGCCATAGTCTCACTTTCATTCATATACCCATAGGCTTTAGCTACCATTTGACAAAAGCTTGGAGTTGTTAGTTGGAGAGGAGGCAACTGAATTCAAATTGTCATCTTCAGTGTTTTAGTTCTCAACTATCTTACTAAGCCCTTGGGAGGTATGACTGACTACCTTTTTGTCCTCCATATCTAATCCTGTGACCTACACATCATTATCAGAGTGAAGACTAAGAAAAAGAAGGAAGGGCCCTAACTGGTTTGGCTCAGTGGATAGAGCATCAGCCCCCAGACTGAAGGATCCCAGGTTCGATTCTGGTCAAGGGCATATGCCCAGGTTGCAGGCTCCAGTGTGGGGGTATGCAAGAGGAAGCCTATAAATGATTCTCGCTCATCATTGATGTTTCTATCTCTCTCTTCCTCTCCCTTCCTCTCTGAAATCAATAAAAATATGTTAAAAAGGGGGAGGGGGGGGAAAGAAACAGAAGGAAGGGAAAGAAAAAGAGAAAGGAGTGAGGAGAGTAAGAGAATTAGGAAGAAAAGGAAGGAAAGCAGGACACTGGTGCCAACAATCTTCAGTGAAACAGCTGTCCTTCGAAGATTAGTTCTTTGTAACAAGGAATTTCCTTAAAGTAGCATCTGCATCTAACATGGCCTTCTCACTTTCCCAACTGCCTACTTTTACAAGGGTGTGCACCCATGGGGCCTGTATTTCTGGATCTGTTAGTATAAAAATGGTTGCCTATTTTGTTTTAGTGCTTACTATTTCACAAAGAGATTAGATGCTAGCTACCTGGGGCTGAAGGACATATATAGAAAAACCAGCCCTAGCCCGTTTTGCTCAGTAGATAGAGCGCCAGCCTGCAGACTGAAGGGTCCCAGGTTTGATTCTGGTCAAGGATGCATGCCATGGTTGTGGACTCAATCCCCAGTTTGGGGCACACAGGAAGCAGCCAACCAATGATTCTCTCTCATCATTGATGTTTCTATCTCTCCCTCTCCCTTCCTTTCTGAAATCAATAAAAATATATTAAAAAAGAAAAAAGAAAAATCACCCTCATTAGGGCAATAGGCTCATCAATGATAAGCAGATACTTCTAAATCTTGTTTTAAAATATATTTTTTATTGATTTCAGAGATGAAGAGAGAGAAAGAAAGAGATTGAAACACCAGTGATGAGAGAGAATCATTGGTCGGCTGCTTCCTACATGCCCCACACTGAGGATTGAGTCAGCAATCTGGGCATGTGCTCTGATTGGGAATCGAACCATGACCTCCTGGTTCATAGGTTGACACTCAACCACTGAACCATACCGGTTGGACAAATCCTTCCAAATATTGATTTGAGAAATGAGATACCTGCTTTATGTCAGATCAACTACTTGACCTTTGCTCTAAGATGGCTTTGGCACTATATTTCTCAAAGGAGAAAAAAAAATCCATCCAATAACAGAGCCTAGCTCTGCCTGCAGTGTCACCTAGCAGCTCATTTATTCCTCTCTGGGACACATGCTCAGGTGAGAGTGACAGGCACAGTCTGCTCTCTGTACTCAATGATCAGATTTAACCTTTGGGTGTGCATATGTGTATACTTGCATGGGGTATCTGTTTGTATACATGTATGTGGGATTGCATAATGATTTGGGCTTGTGTGAATGTAAATATTTGACCCATTTCAAGTTCCTTTCCTTAATAGTACCCTGAAGAGATTATGTCGCCTGAGAGTTCATAAGGATAACCAAATATAAATAAAAGAGAGAATCTTCCCTTTGGGAGAAATTAACATGTATTGTACATACATGTATGTGGAAATGTACAAATAACGTGCATATACAACTGCACGGTGGTTCAGGTATCAATTGCCAATCTCCTCATTGAGGCATCCATGAAACACTCAGCCAAGAGTGGCTGTGGAAGCATCTTGTTCTCCTTTCCTCCTTGTGGACACATCAACTCCTGTATCTATACCCATCTGTCTGCTTATTCGTGATAAGTTTGAAAGCTTCACTGTCAATAATTCTCTTTTCTCAGCTTATCACATCTTGATATCCACTTCTTATATTATTTGATTTATGTCTCAACTGTATAGAGCTGTGATCCTATTGTTCTCTCGTTTTTCTCTTCCTCATAGGTGTGGTACAAACACGAGGTAGAAACTGTGACTCCCATGTGTATTGACTTTTATAGTGGCAGAAGTTTGGGGTTGGGAGAAAGGACAAAGTACCGAGAGGAAGGGAGCAGTAACACTTTGAAGCCAAAGGCACAAAAACCATATAATGGGTAGTGCATACGTGCACGTGTGTGTGTGTGTGTGTGTGTGTGTGTGTGTGTGTGTGTGTCGTTGTGCCTATTTGCTGACATCAATAATCTAAAAGTTGCCTCCATATCCAATCTGTTCAGCAAAATCACAAGAACTATTCTCTCTAGTGGCAGTTGTTAAATTTCAGAATTGCTAAAGAAGTAAAAAATCTTCTTTGAAGTATTTGAAGATAGGTCTCACCAATGGTTGAGTTGTCCTATTACATAAAGTGGTGTGATAATGACTTCTCAAACTCTTGCTGCTAAATATTTGATTCTGAGATCACTTAGAACCAGAAAAAAATCCCAAGAGCAGGCCAGGGTGAAAATGTAATTATAGTTACACCACAGCAAAAGTCACAGGCATCTAGTAATCATCTGAGTCATTCTTATTCATTGGTCAATTACACACATGCCTTTCTTTTATGAGATGCTGTCCTCAGCAGAAATAAAAAGCAGATTGTTTCAAAGCAACCATTGACGCATCATCCACTCTAGCAAACCCTGGGAAGGATATAAAGGGCAGAATTTTAATTGCAGATTCAAGGGCAAAGTTCTCACTACTCCACCAACTCTGCCCCTGGCTGCACGTGCTTTAGCTTTGGAGGAAAGATTAAAACACCTAAACAGAGTTTGCAGGAAGCCACGCATTGTCTTCACGATCAGAAAAGTGTAAACAGGGATCCCTGAATGCTGGTGACCCTTGAACCCCGGGCAAGAGCCAGAGCTATGCACCGATGGCTTAGTTCAGACAATGGGGGGTCAAGCTATTTCCTGACCAAATAGTCTCAGAGCAAATCTTTCCAGTATTTACTGACCTTTAAGACAGTGTGTCTGTTACCACAATTACCTGCCTAAGAGCTAGATGTATATCCAAAATTGAATAAAAGGTTGGCAAGGCCTGGACACCAGGGCAAGTCCTTCCCCTTGAGTTGGGCTTGCCCGCCTGGCCCCCAGTATTTCCAAATTATTATTTCTTGTCTCGTCTCTTTCATTTGCGTGTGGCCCCTTCTCCAGATCCCAAACCCTGAACCACGTGGGATGTGGGTCATCCACAAGAGTTGACTAAAAAGGGTGTGGTGAGTGATGCAAGAACTGAGAAATATTTTAGAGCTACAAAAATAGAAAGGAGTTTTAACTACAGATAATTGTAGACTCTTAACGTGAGGAAGAGCTTTGGAAGTCATTGTCAAGGTTACAAAGCTTAAAATCAACAATAAGGATAAAATTTTTAAACTGTAGAAACTTTCTAGCTGTCACATAAGTTTACTTTCCAAAAAGTTAAACTTATTTCACATATCTTTAGTTTAGCTTTGAAAACATTTGACAGAGCAATCCTTTCATGACTATTTCTGGTCAAATTGGTCTGTTTGCTGCTTTTGTGTTCCGTGATTCAGCAGATACACACTTAGTTACAATTGGCTTCAATACGGACAATCAGCTTGAATATATCATCTTACATCCTCAAAACACTTTCAGTTCAGAACAAAAGTGACAAAGCACATTGAATTAGCAATCAGTGCCTGGTCTACGGTAGGCATTCAAATAAAACATTTTTTAAATAGGTGAATGGATTCTAACCCTAGCTCTGTCACTAAGTATCTCAGGGAACTTGGGCAAGTCGTTCCATCCATCACTTTGGGCCCATTTCCGTATCTGTCAAAACCTTAATCCACTGACTTCAAGTTACTGAGACCTTCCTTAAAGGATTATCACCCTTGTTGAGCAACTGTAGGGGGGAGCTTCTGCAACTACTGATGCTCACTCCACTTCTAGAGATCAGGTTTCAACTGGTTTGGGGATGGGGCCCAGGCAGTTGAATATTTTCAGAGTTCCCATGGTGATTCTATTGCACGAGGATTGAGAACAGCTGCCAGCAGTAACCTTTCTAATCTCTTTTTCCTCCCTGTGAAAGACTAATCCATCTGCTTACATGGCCAAAATCTGATCATTGTTGCAGGTTTCTCTATTGGGAAATGCTCCAGGGTTTAAGATTTGACCTGACTTCCACTGGATCTGTAGTGCATTCTGGTCAGCCTTGCGGAATGCTTAGTTAAGGATACACAGCCTCTGTAGGAGAGTCTGTGACTTGGTTGGTTACATTCAATTTAAGTAGATAAGCAGCTCAATACTGATATGAGAAAGCTGGTATTTAGATTCCTTTCTCTAATCTGTCAATTTCTTAATAGATTTCAAATTCAGAGGAGGAAAAAGAGTATGATAAACCACACCAACAAACTACCAAATCTAGTCCTGCCTGTGTCATGAGGATAAATAAGGTAGGTTTTTGAATGTGCTTTGCAACAGTATTAAGCCCCCAAGATGTTTACTCTTAGCTAAGGTTTCCCAACTTCTAAAATTTTTAATACACTGAGATGTATGCAGACAGCATCACTTTGATGCCAGTTGACCTGTTACATTGCAGTACCAATACTGTTCCTGATTTCCTGTAACAGAACAGAAGAGTAAAGAAAGAGGCATACTATCATGCAAACAGCATTGAAGTAGGAATCCAGAGGCTTGGATTGAAGATTCAGCTATGTGAAGTCTTGGACAAGTCTCCCTGGGCTTAAACTTCATCTCACAAAGACTCAATTTCAGACCTTTAAAGTTTCTTTCAGCTCTAAAGTTATAGGGAATGCTGGCAGGGACTGATGTGACGGAACACACCCGTCTCACATATCCCCTGGGAAGTGTGGCTTCCTACAGAATTAGACAAGGCATTAAAGAAAAAAAATGTTCTGACACTTGTTCTAAAGAGAACATCCCCAAATGGACAGATTAGAGCAGTTTTATCCTCAAGAAAGCAAGGAGATCAGTTACACCCAATGTTTTTCTCTCTTGTGCTCTCAAACTTCTGAGCCTTTCTTCACCAAGAAGCCTTCCTATACATTAACCAGGGAAGTGTTGAGCTTTTTCCACTTCAGCAAATTTAAAACCTTAGCTGTTTTTTTGCAAAGAGTATGTCTGTCTTTCCTACCCACTCTATTTTACCTCAACTCATAACAAACCACAAGTCTTTCAAATTTTGTAATCTAGAAAAATTTCCATAGTCACTAAATTAATGGCACTTAAGAACAATACTAAATACTATAATATTAACACTGTTCAGTTAGTACTATGCTACTAAAGTATTAAAATTTTGGATCCTGGACTAAATGCAAGAAAGAACTGACCTTAGTTAGCAAAATGACCTCATTTCTACTTAGAGTATGTGTCCGTAAATCTGTTAAAACTGTGGAAGCAGAAGGAACTTGAGTAGAAAGAGATCTGGTATAATTCATCTTTTATCCCTTGCATCCAGCAAAGAGAGTGAATGTTACTATACACTTAATGAATGTATTCATGTTCTGAGACAATTCAATAAACAGATGACCAATGATATAGCAAGGAATCCAGGCAAATACCAACATTATAAGGATTTTAGTTTTGTTTTGTTTTTTAAATAAATGCTTGTCAATTAAAACTAAAATACAATTACTTTCCCAAAGTATAGTCAAATTCCAACAACACACTTTTAATACAATACAGCAAAATGTTTGATATGGCAAAATTCACAGAGGATTAATGTAAGATCACATTCTTTTGTGTGTCCTAGGGGAATAAAGGAGGTAAAGAATTTAAGTAGCTTAAAATATTCTTTTTAGAGCATTTACCATTACGAGGCAATATAGAAATTTGAAGCAATAAACTGTATCTTGTTCTGAAAATAAATTGTAATTATTGAATCATGTTGCTAAATTACATTTATTACCATTCAATTTTAAATATCTATATATACTTATATAGATATTCCTAATTCACAAGATTTCAAATACAGAAAATTTAAGTCAGATAAAAAGTAATTTGACTAAAAGTACATGAATTTTCAACATTCTTTGTTTATACTTTAAAGTCCCAAACTTTATAAAAAGTTAAAATACTGATTATTTGAAATATTTCTCCCACTATGTTTTGTTTCTCACAAATGCAAAGTGGGCTTAGAAATACACCAATTGTAGGCACACAGGTATCTCCATGATTGCTGTAAACTGATTGCTGAGTTTAATATTCCTTTCCAATAACACATCAATGTCAACCATTTAAGTTAGTGAAAAGATTCTCTTAAAACATCAGTTACAGACAGAAATACTAACCAATTTAGTAAGTTTTTACAGTACCAGCAATAGAGATGTCAATATTATCCTATTTTCTTCTCTGGAGATTTGGATTAAAACAATTTTATCCAATTTATTCTCAACCAAAGGAAGAAATAAGTTCTGTTGAATGCAATTTCTCTAGGAACCATTTTCTGGTATGACAGTATATAAAAAAATTTCGTTAAACTAAATGCATTTTAATATTTACAGAATTGAATACTATCTCTTGTGATAAAGTGAGACAGAGCAATACTAGGTAAGTCTAGTAGCACCCAAATCAGTATTACCCTGGAAGTGCTCAATAACATGTAACATGTGTTATTAGTGAACTGTTATTTTCTACATCATTCTTGGCAAATGGATAGAGGAAAAAGAAAGAAGACATATACATGCAAAAATATTAAAACATATATTCCTCACCTTCAACCTAGTATTATAGGTAAGCCACTCACAAAATATAGTAGGCCTCACGGCAATAGTATCTTCACATATTATTAATATGAAGTTGTTTAGGAACTGCTATCACTCCTTAGGGGTAGCAGATAAATTTTCTTTACAAAATAATATAAAAGAGAACATACCTTTGCACTGGTTTTATTTATGGCTTTGACCTCCTGAGAGGATGCATGCCTGGGATTACCTCTCCAGAAGCCCTAGACTCATAAACATTAGGCCCTGGTTAGCAAAAGGAATCCCTCAGGATCACAGTTTTTCTCAAGTCAAGTGCAGGGTGACCAGACTATCATAAACAACTTGTTAAATGACATAGTTCCCCCCAAAATTAGGATGTAGACTGGAGGATGTAAGGCACATACTTTTCTGAGCTGAAGACACTGCTACCTTTAAAAAGATCAAGACTAATGAAAATGCAACATTGGATGCTATTAAATTCATCACATTAATGTTATAGTGTTTAATACAGACAGTGAAGGTCAAGTGCTTCTTTACTACAGAGGAAATCAGAGCTATATATTGCAGATCATGCTGCATAAAAACCTATACAGTAGCTTTTACTATTGTTGAACACTCAGCTCACTCTTAAAAGCTCACCATTTTGAACTAAATGGGTATAATAGTTTAATTACTACATATACAATTAAATCTGTTTTGGATAAGAAGGGGGCCATTAAAAATTAGGTATTTCTAAATGCAGCTTAATTTTATATACTCATACTACAACTGATATACGTTAGCCTACAAAACGTCTTATTTAAAGTAACTTTTTATATAAAATGCTTTAAAAGATCAAACTTGATTTGCAGAAATTATCTGTTTTGTGGGTGTTTTTTCCATAGTGCAAAGGTAAACATTAACCAAGTACCACAAATTACAGGTTAATGAGGTATTACTCCCTCTGGAAAGAGCAAGGTTGGCTACAGGAAAATCTTATTACTTACTGGCCCTTCAATATGGAGGGATGTGGGCAATATCCCAACAGCAGAAACTAAAGAAATCAATGAGAAAGGCTTTCAGATGGCAGCCTGGCAACTTAATTTTAAAACAATTCACTATTAAAGAACTTTCTTTGCTCAGAGATATCCCTGGTAACTGCTATGTCTCTGCCCTTTGCTGCTTTAAAAGATTTCTTTCATTTCACACTCCAGCAATGGGCCTTTCCTCCCCCCCCCCCTTTCTTTTTTAAAACATCGCGATATTCACAATGTTCGTGTGGAACTGGTCTGCAGTGTTATACTGCACTAGTGTGAACCGTCTTTAACTTTTATTTACATCAATACCAAAATTTTTCAAATTTGAGTTACAATTTACAATGCAAATCTTTTTTTTTTTTTTCAAATTTCATAGACTAAAGTTATAGGTATCAAGAATTATAGATTAAGCTGAAACCGGTTTGGCTCAGTGGATAGAGCGTCAGCCTGCAGCCTGTGGACTGAAAGGTCCCAGGTTCGATTCCGGTCAAGGGCATGTACCTTGGTTGCAGGCACATCCCCAGTAAGGGGTGTGCAAGAGGCAGCTGGTCGATGTTTCTCTCTCATCGATGTTTCTAGCTCTCTATCTCTCTCCCTTCCTCTCTGTAAGAAAATCAATAAAATATATTTAAAAAAAAAGAATTATAGATTGAGAGACTCCTCTGACACACATTTATAAGTAAAATATGAACGGAAACCCTCAGACCTATTTACCCTACTCAAATATAGGGAATAATGACAACCCTGACTAGCTTGTCCTTAGGTCAGCCATTCTCTGGCACCATAAAAGCAAAATATAGTATTAGCTCATTTTCCTAGTTCCTAAAATCCTAAGACTATTTCACCTCTCAGTTTCATGACACTGAGAACTGGATTGATTCTAAGGATAGAGATTACTAAGAATGTTCAATGTATCCATCTCAATTTTAAATATTAGCACTGAAGAATTTCATTCCAAACACTTAAATGCTTTGGCTAAATAGTTTTATCCACCTAAAATTTGGTCACTAAAATTGTCCAAGTAGAAACAAGCATTCTTATTTCATTATGAAAATCAGTGCATATTCTATACATCTCAAAAGATAGTTTAAGTTTATTAACTATAAACACAAATATGTGACTTAATTAAAGAGATATAGACTATCATTTTAAATACAGAGTGAGCTATATGATTTGGGAGCTGATTATCTGGTTTCTAGAATATCAAGTTCCTTATATCTCACCTTCTGGTTTAATTTCTAGCCACCAAGAAAGGAAAGGTAGGGGGGAAAAATAGGGGGAAACCTTGGGAATTATTAGCAGCTCTTATAAAAAGTTAAAAGGTAAAAAAGCTCTTATAAAAGATGTTTTAAAAAGATAGAACAGCTATAATGTAGATTTCAGTAAAAGTCACCAAAGACAGCTGGACACTGATCTTAGGTTTTCAAATGCACATATAGAGAGCCATAGCAAACATTTTCTTGATAGTTTGCTGTATATATCTACATTATATAGATAAAGCTAGAAGCTGTTTCTGGTTAGACCTATTTATGCATGTGTAAAAGCTCAATCAGTGCATCTTCTTTCTGGGAAGCTGGGAAGAGATATGTAAGGTTGAACACCATATTTACATACCTATCCTTTTTTTTTTTTTTTTTTTAACAAAGATTAACTCTTAGAAGATTACTCAAGCTGTTATTTAGGTGAAGCTGGTAATGAATCTGAAAGTAAAGTGAGGCATTTAAGCCAGAAAAATTTGGTCCTATTTATTTGAGTATGTTACTATGAATACATTCTTCCTTTTCTATGAAAATATTTTATATATCTAAACTAAGTCACTTACAAAACATTTTGAGCTTGCCACTTAGGTACTACCTAAGTCATCTTCACTATTCTTAGGTTTATAGTATATAACTTGCTGTGGTTCAAGTGGAGGAGCAAACAAGACTTGTCATTACTTCCACAGTGAGATGTAATCAGCCATGTATACTTTGCTAGGCAGTAGAAATATACTAGATCACATCCATAGACATAGAAAGTTACTGAATCGAAAGGACAAAAAGAATCTTACTATCTTATAACAAGGGGAAGGGATTTTCTTTATAGCAGCGTTTCACTACTGCAGTCATGAAACTTTCATGTTGTTTCATGAATTAACATATAATAGACAAACCCTAAACGATCCTAAGTATATTTTCTTCTAAAGTAAAAAAATACTACATATGACAAAAAACTAATACATATACATATCATTACTGTAAAAAATCTACTTTAAGAAATGATGTGCCCATTCATGGAGGGAGGCCACCTCCTGTTTGCAATGCATTTCTGATCTGCATATTACTGTATAGGTAACATTTCCAAACATCATGCTATGTTAGATTAATGACCTAAGATTGCTAGTATGTGTAGTGTATCTTATTTTATAATACCAACTTGTTACTGAACTGTTACTCAATTTTTATTGCATATTAAGCTGATTAATAAAAATTTGGTAATTTCTAATAGCAAGTAATCTGTAAAAGCATTTTTCTTCTATACTTTAAGGATTATCTAATACTTATTTTGTTATCAATATAAAAAATATTTTTAAAATATTCCATGGTTAAACTGGTTTTGAAAATTGTTCTGTTGTGTACAAACATGACTGCTGCCCAAATTTTCTTTGGTTTGTTGTGATGTTTTTCTAGTGCCTTTTTAAAATCTAGAGAAAGTTATAGTTCAGTACACATAGGCAATAAAGTCATAACTGACTGTTAAAATTTTAAAGTCATTTTCCCACTCCTTTATGCAAGATATAAAGAAGCTTACATAAATCTCTATTCTGTCCAAAGAAATCTAACAGATCTTTTTCAATCAAAAACTGAATGATCAAGAGTGTGGCCTCCCATTAAGTGTAAAAGTGGGTTTACTTCATGTTTAAGCAAAAAATGAAGGTAAAGCGGTCATGAGCTCAGGTGTCAGATATATAATTGTTTACCTAGTTCTGCTAAAGCATATTTCAGCATTCTGCATAGTATGACAGGTTATAGGCCACTCCGGCATCATCACTTGCATAAACTTCCAAATCCTAGCTAGGATTTAAGGCACTGGAACAGTCATTGCTGGATTACCTAAGGGTAATAATCATATAAAATAAAGGAGCAGAATGGAAGAGCTTTAAAATCCCACATAAGGTTATATTCCTTACTTTACCAGATAGTGGGTCAGGAAGGTTTAGGGCCTATGTAACCATCTGTGAGCTTATCTGAATAGCTCTGTAATTTAGACATATGGGCAATATATGGAAAGAGGGGTAATTTTATTATTATATAGTGTTCAACCTAAACCCAAGAACAACTCTGGTAATAATTACAGCTTTGATCATTTCTTTCTTCATCTCAATTGTTACCACTGATGGTTTAATACAGCACTGCTCTCCAGAATGTTCTAGTCTGCTGTGGGAGTTATGCAAAACTTGAGTGAAGATTGCAAACCATTAGCCAAATATAAAATGGTCATTCAGAGTGAATTACATTTAAAAAATCCAAACATGGAAATGGACTCATTCCTGCTAAATGGGTAGATGATACAGGACATTCAAGATGAAGATAATGTTCCTAGTGAACCTCAAAGTCTACTTTCTTTTCTAACAACCTTTCCTCAGTCTTTTAGTGTTTCACTCCCCTCTGCACTCTTCAGCCAAGAAGAACTTTCTGCATTCTGTGTGCGGCAACACTAGCTTCGTCCTCCGAGTCAGATTCGCTCTGGGATGTAGAACTGCAAGGCGAAGAGCATTCTGGTGAACACAAGTAGTGCATCAGGGGGAGGCGGTACTTCCCACAGAAGTCCACAAATTTTATCTGTCTGACACAGCAGTCAAAGTAGACTCCTGCAGAGAAGGAGGAAAAAGTATAAAGTAAATCATTACAGAGCAAAGAATCACAGTTTCTTTTGCAACCATTTCTCCAGCATTCTGAAGCAATGTCATGTACAGTCTTCTCTGTTCTGAATCTTAAGCAGAACTAGTAAATGTTTCTATAGCTGTTTATAGTTAATTTATAGTGATTTGGCTGCAAAGGGGCGGCCAGAGTTACCTAAAAGGGATATGGTATTAAAAGGACACTGTTTATTTAGCTTGTTTTCTCTGGGTGATTTGGTAGACAATGCCTGATAGTACTACCCTACTGTCAAGAAACTTAAAAAGCCCTCAAAACTTCAAAATTTGCAGATAGGAGACAACTTCTGGTATCCTTGTTCTTATGTTTGAGAAGCAAAATGGAAAAAACCAAAATGATAACTTACATTTCCACAGGTTCTAAATCTACACACTTCAAAGCTGTTCCACGAATGGTCTCACAGGGCTTTCACACAATTATATATTGTTAGGTAGACTGAAACCAGTACTATTTAATCCTCACCTAAGAAAATTTTCCCATTGATTTTGAGAGTGGAAGAGAGAGGGGAAAACAGAGCGAAACATCAAAATTCATTGCCTCCTACACGTGCCCTGACCAGGGTCCCGGCCAGGAAAGAGTATGCCCTTGGCCAGAATCAAACCTGGGAGCCTTTGGTCGGCAGGCCAACACTCTATCCACTGAGCCAAACTGGCTAGGGTTATTCAGCTCTTTTGATTCCTAATTTTGATTCCACAGTGCTCCTGAACTGTGCCCTTCAGCTAAGTAAAAATACATTTGGAGCTGAGAGAAAAGCAGAGGTTGGTGTATCTGAGTTCTAGCCACTCCTTGAAGATACCGCACATGTCTAACCCAGGCTATCACAATGACTGCAGTATAACCTGGGACCCTTAAGTCCGCAGACCGATGCTCTATCCACTGAACCAAACCAGCTAGGACTATTATGCTCCCTTTATGTTTCCTCTCATTTTACAAATCTTATGACAGTTCCAAAACAGGATAAGACTTTCTAGGTGTTTTCCTTGTGTATGAATCATAAAGGTCTATGAAAAGAAAAGAAAGGAAAAGAAAAAAAAAAAAGAATCATATCCAGAGAGGGTCTTAGTCTCTGGTAAAAGGGTAAAAGGATGAGGGAAACAGAAACAGAGACTAACTGCCTTTCTCTGAAAGAAGATAGATAACGGAAGCACTGAGATCATCAATTTTAAAAATAGCTAAATGAATGGAAAACAAGGACATGAAATTAGCTTACCTCCACACTTTGGGTTTGGGCAATTGCTGGCTAAACTCAAGTATCTAAGAAGATTCCCAGGAAGATCACAGGGAGTGTAGGAAATATTTCGAATTTTAATAGTCCGGGCAGCTAATTCCAGGAGAGTCGGAGGATTGTAGGTTAAATCTCTAACAAAACGAACAACCAATGGATTTCCTCGCAAACTCAATTCTTCCAAATGAATAAGGCTGAGGATCTCTCGAGGCAGGTATGTCAGCAAGTTATTGTGAAGACTGAGGGATCGAAGCGAATGCAACCTGGAATGAGTGCAGTACAAAAACCAATGACAGTAAGCAAGATAACCACCAAGAAAGTTAAGTTCTTCACTTAACTTGATTTCCCCGTAAGAATGTGCGATTAAGATTAGGGCCATGGAAATAAAATTTAAAAGTGCTGAAACTCTATCAGAATATAGATTTGTAAATGTCATGATGGGCTTTTGCTCATGGAATCTCAGACAGTATAGAATACTCGAGAGAATATTCTGACGAACTAGATGAAATATAAATGCTAGATTTAAACATTTTGGGGGATGTTTTATCATTCAGATAACCAAAAGGGAAAGATTCTAAATGCAGCGGAATCAAGACCCTTCACATTATCCATTAGGATAGGAATGCTTCATATCAAATATAAAATTAACAAAATCCCTTAAAAACCTGGGTAATCTCTGTCAAATTAATACTATATTTTCATTACAATATACAAATATTGTCAGAAATAAGCCACAGCCTTTTAAAAAAGTAGCATTAAAAATAAGCAACCCCATTCACAGCAAACATAACGGTAATTCTCATGTAACATCTAGTTCTTTCTACCTATAAAACGTGGGTGAATGCCAAAACAGTAATCCCTAAGCATGTATCTATCAATAATAATAAAAGCTTAATATGCTAATTAGGACAGCTGAACAACCTTCCAGACGTCATTCTGTATATCCTTCCAGACTACGGGTGTTGAACTCAATCAGAGAAGGGGCCAAAATCTAAAATCCAGCCTAAATCGCGGGCCGAATGGTTTACTGAACAGTCATAAACTGTCATTGTGATGGAAACGCAGCGGAGTGCAGTGATGACAGCGCGGTGCGGGCCACATTGCAAGGCCTGGCAGGACGGATTTGGCCCGCGGGCCTTGTGTTTGACACATGTGTTCCAGACAAAGCCGTGGTGGCAGGGGCCGAGACAGAGGTGGTTAGGAGTGATGAGCAGTTAGGGGCAATGAGACAGGCAGGCAAGTGGTTAGGGGTGATGAGGCAGGCAGGCGAGCAATTAGGAAACAGCGGTCCCGGATTGCAAGAGGGTGTAGGCCAGACTGAGGCACCTCCCCTTCCCACCCCCACCCCCCGCATGAATTTCGTGCACCGGGCCACTAGTGTATACATAAATTGCTTGCAATTACTCACTGTGAAAACTGAGGAGGTACACTTTGGATTCTGTTGTCACATAATACTAAGTAATTTAGAGAAGGCAGATTTGCTAATTCTGGTGGGATTTCTTTGATGAAGTTTCCTCCAAGATATAAACATTCTAAACTGCAAAGATAAACAAAAATAGAAAGTAAATAAACCAAAGCTAGGTAAGATATTCCATTTCCTTTATTACAATTAACTTATTTCATTTATTCATTCAGCAAATGTTTTACTTAGGATCTGCTATATGCCACACAGTTTCTAGAGAAATAATGCAATCTTAAGGGAGCTTATATTATAGTTAAGCAGACAATACACACCAATATTAGGCTATATTATCAATACTACCTACTGGTGACCCTGCTAGCGGTTCTCAACCCATAGGTTGAGAACAGCTGCTGTAGAACCTAAGACCACCGGAAAACACAGATATTTACATTACAATTCATAATTATATTTATGAAGTATTATAATTATATTTTGAAGTAGCAAAATTATAGTTATGAAGTATCAATGAAAATAATTTTATGGTTGGAGGTTACCACAACATGAGGAACTGTATTAAAGGGTTGCGGCATTAGAAAGGTTGAGAACCACTGCCTTAGGCTGTCAAATAAAAAAATGACAACAGCCAACACAACAGTTGCCATCCCATGAGAATGAATCAAAATTATACTTTTTTTTTTTTTTTTGTCAGACTGGCAAGAAATATATTTTTTGGTGTGTTGCAAAATTTTAGTAATTAGTTTATATATGCCATGAGATTAAAAAAAAAAGTTTGAAACTCACTGTTTTAAGAGTGTAATTCATGTAAATCCTTTATAAATTCTTTCAGCAAGAGCCCATTTTAGTTTTTATCTTTGAGTCTTCAGTCTCTGACATTTTTATCTCCCTCCCTCCTTGTTAAGTAATAAATA